>NC_134902.1:35408506-35446006 GCF_041734735.1 Babylonia areolata | reverse complement strand
TGTGATGTCTGATCATTTTGCACTTTGGTAATTTCACTGTGTGTAATGTGATGTCTGATCATTTTGCACTTTGGTAATTTCACTGTGTGTAATGTGATGTCTGATCATTTTGCACTTAGGTAATTTCACTGTGTGTAATGTGATGTCTGATCATTTTGCAACTCGGTAATTTCAATGTGTGTAATGTGATGTCTGATCATTTTGCAACTCGGTAATTTCACTGTGTGTAATGTGATGTCTGATCATTTTGCACTCTGGTTATTTCACTGTGGTAATGTTATGTCTGATCATTTTGCACTTAGGCCATTTCACTGTGTGTAATGTGATGTCTGATCATTTTGCACTTAGGTAATTTCAGTTTCACAGGTTTTATAAACGGCAAACAGGCTATGGAGATAAAATGCCTGTTGGATTTGTTTCAAAGTGGCATACTTGCTCCACTGTAACATCCATCCCCAACCATATTTGTTTAAAATCCTGTCGTCAAGATGTGCTCGCCAGCAGCAACATAAAATTAAAAAAAAATAAAATACACACACAACGCACACACACACACACAGAGTGGGGGAAGTATCACAACATTTCTTCCTCATCATGGTTTGATTCAAGTCAACACAATGGATTTGCCTAACTCAGTCACATTAGTCACAACAACAAAGGCAAAAAACCCCCCAAAAAACAAACAAACAAAAAAAAAAACCCAAACAAACAAACAAGCAAAAAAACACACCACCTCCAGACTCTACACAGCAAACTGGGTCACAAGAACAAAAGACAAAAACCTGTAAGTAACCCGACAGAAATTCCTGATGCTGTCTGGCTTTATATTGACTGGTAACAACGTGCACAAATGAAACCAACAGTGCCTTCCATATAAACATGCTCTGACTTCGGAAGATCACCCCACACCCACACCCATTCAAACATCCAATCTCCCCCCTCTGTTTTTCATGAACAGTATATTCTGGATGTCCTCCTGAAAAGGACAGTATCAAACCTGCAGTATAATGAACGAGTTCACTGTGGGAATCAGATGACTTGGAACACCGTACATTTCCTAAAGCCTCTCCTCCAGGAAAATAAATGCATTTCCCTTTACTTCAATGAACATCATTTCCATCTGCTTAATTAATCATGAGCTTATGTTCTTAATGAGTTTACCCTAAACATCAACATATAAGCTTATTATTAACTTCTTTGTATTTGACCTTTACACATCTGCTGGTTCTTCTTTCTTTCTGCACACAAATCTTCATAACATGATTAAATAACTTATGCTTCCCCCATTATTACAATTTTGTTTTCCTTTTATTTTTCTTTCATTTATGAATATAAGCTTTATTTCCATTCTGTTTCATTTCACCTGTAAGTTTACCAGAACTAGTCACAGGACATGCACTTAGCAGCGTACACTCCCCCTCCCACTCGAGTTTACACACATACACACACTTGGAAAATACAAAAACAAACAAACAAACAACACCCCCCCCCCCCTCCCCCCAAAAATGGGGGTTCTGAACCTAAGACACCAACTCACCATGTGAGAGCATGAGAATGATGAGAGGCGCATCATGGCTCGCACTCACTACCTTGACTGTCACTTGTTCTGAAACCCAAAATGACACACATTACACAACAGAATAATCATACTCAATGACAACGATCATGAAATGGATTATCATCTCTCTCTCTGTCTCCCTCAAATACAAACACACACACACACACACAGAACACTCCCAAAACCTGTATTCACCATCACTCAATCTACCCAGAACTAGAGAGAGAGAGAGAGAGAGAGACAGACAGACAGACAGAGACAGAGACAGAGACCACTAAATATAAGATGCTTTCTGCATCTTGGATTCTGTGCACAGTTTGCATGCACATAATTATGTCAAAACAACTGGTGGTCCCAATCTGACCATTCACAGGTCATACTGTTCACTCACTGTGGGTTGAAAGGGGTACATACTGGAGGATGGCAGAAATGATCAGGAAATTTCCAGATACAATCGCTCACACAAACAGACATATGGACATGTGCACGCGTGTGCATGTGTGTTTCCTGTGATCTGCATTCCCGTTCCTCCCCTCCCCTGCATTATCGGTCATGAATTCTAAGGACCATTGTGTCAAAACCAAAATCAATCAGCATCCACGTTGTTGGCCGACGGAGTCATTCATACAGCAACACACACTTTGAAAAGATCTGTTCCGGGATCATTTCATACATTATGTTATGACATGTCCTTCACATCTGTACAACTTTCCACTTTCAGATCATGTCATTCTCCACAACATGTAAGCAAGCAAACACACACACACACACACACCTGACAATTCCTTTAAAGCCATAACTACATCCAACACCCAGTCACGCCTGTAATGATAACTGAAAGAACCAACCCATCGGCTTAGTCTTCATTCCAATCCAATCTCCCGGCCCTGCCACCCATCCACACATCTCCTCCTCCTCTCCCTCTCTAACAAACACACACACACACACACACATGCAAATAACCCTACCACTACCCTAACCACAGAATCTCACAACCCCCCACCCCTCTCCCTCCCCAACCAACCCTCTCCCCCTGCCAGAAACCAACGAAGTAGAAGTTGGAATGTGAGGTCTCCACACACGCTAAACCTGAAGAAGTCAGATCTCTTGCTGCCCCCTCCCTCCCCCCCCCCAATGGTCTGGAAATAAAATGTGAGGAGGTGAGGTGAGGTGAGGTGAGGTAGCGGGATGGATGGTCAGGTGGAGAGTGTGGGGTGTGGGGGTGGGGGGATTCAATAGATTCCCCTCATTGCTGTCGCTGCTTTATGCGGTCTGGGGTGGTTGGTGGTAGGTAGTTATTGATTTTGACGTGCCCACGTGAAACCAAACAGGCCGGCAGAGATATCCCTTATCTCTCTCTCTCCTTGTCGATGACGTTATACCTCCACCACCACCCACCATCCCCTCTCTCTCTTTTAAACCCGAGGATCCCCGTCTCCCCCGCTGATACACACACATAATTACACGTTGAGAAGGCTTGAACAGAGAGAGAGAGAGAGAGAGAGAGAGAGAAAGAGAGAGAGAGAGAGAGAGGGCGGGGGGCGTGTGGTCTCCGTATTGAGCAGGTAACGAAAATCTCAGAAAAATAAGGTCCACATTGAAATTAGCTTTTCACAAAACCGGAACTTTGCACCTGTGTCGACGTGTAATACCTCTCCTCACCCTCTGAATCCCCCACCCAACTCTAAACCACGCATGCACAATACATCTGCGGAGCTGACATGTTGAAGAGGGCTGGGGTGATGGAGGGGGGAGGGATCCAAGGTGAAACACATGGTTCCTATTGTTAGTGAAAACTTCGGTCTGTGCTATGCGGGGCAGGGGGACTGAGGTAGGCTGTGGGGGGGACAGAAACAGAGAGACTGACAGAGAGCGGTGGTGACATCATATCACACACTTCCCTCTTCGAAGTCTTTCGCATGTTGGAATGAATATCAATCCCGCACAATGTGTTGGAACAGTCTTTTCCAGTTGTTTTTTTTTAGGTCCCCCCCCTCCCCCCTCCCCCACAACCCCACTGTCAAACTGTTTTGCTCCACAGGGCGCCAGATGGCAGAGTGGGAGTGGGTCACACAGACAGAGAGGGGGGAGGGGAGGGAGGGAAGAGAGAGGGAGAGAGAGGGAGAGGGGGGGGGGACAGAAAGACAGAGAGCACATATTGGATTTAGGCCAATGGGATGGGGAAGAGATGGGTAGAGTGTTACAGAGGTTAGGGGAGGGGGGAGGGGCGTGCCAAAGATACGGATACGGATAATTTATTTATGTACAGACGACTGCCCCTCGTGTAGGGGGGGTACATACACATGATCATATTAGAAAAACAACAAGAAATATGCAGTCATATCAAGAACAAACATCAGAATTCGAAGACATCAGAGTTGATCATAGTCTGAGAGAGAGACAGAAGAGGGGATTGGGGTGGGGTGGGGGTGGGGGGTCGTCAGAGAGAGAGAGAGAGAGAGAGAGAGAGAGAGAGAGAGAGAGAGAGAGAGAGAGAGTATACGTATTATGTACATACGTATGTGCACATGTATGTATGTATGTATGTATATATATGCGCTCGATGAGCGCGCGCTCGCGTGCGCCGACCCCTGAACGAGCGCGCATGCTGCGCCCGCGTGCAATTATTGCGCAAACAAACGTGGCATAACGCTTTCGCCGTCCATGTTTGAACATTTCACTTGTGTGCAGTCTGCTGCACTGGAAGGGGGAGAGAGAGAGAGAGAGAGAGAGAGAGAGGGAGAAGCGTGTGCACTGTCCCTTTTGTCGTCTTGAATATTAACGCCGCACAATGTTTGCACAGGGTTTGGTTGTGTGTGACTCCCCCCCCCCCCCCCCCCCCCCCCACTCCACCCTACCCTTCTTTCCTTTTTTCCCAACCTCTTTTTCTTTGCTGGGCTGTTTTCACTACTGTGCACCAGATGGTACAGAGAGAGAGAGAGAGAGAGAGAGAGAGAGAGAGAGAGAGAGGGGAGGAAGGATGGGGGGGGGGGGGGGGGACATAGGAAAATATGAAATGGGAGTGGAAGATCAGTATCTCTCTCTCTCTCTCAAAATAATTTTGTATAAAAAAAATTAAAAAATCCCCCCCCCAAAAAAAAAACCAACAAAAAAACAGCCACTGTACTTTTTGTTGTTAAGTGGTCCTTACACCTCCACACCCACTTCCCCCTCCGACCCGACCCGACCCGACCCGACCCGCGCCCAAGTTAGTTTTCAATTTCTAGCTTCTCAAGAAGACGTCACTGCGTTCGGACAAATCCATACATACGTTACGTCACATCTGCTAGGCAGATGCCTGACAGCAGCATAACCCAACGTGCTTAGTCAGGCCTTGAGTGCATGAATGCACACACACACATATATCTATATATATATCTTTGTGTGGATTTCTTCTCGGGAATTTTACCAGAAAACTCCCTCGTTGCCGTGGGTTCTTTTTCAGTATGCCACGTGCGTGCTGCACACTGGACCAGTATATAATAAATCTGAACAATTAGACGCTCAGTTAAAAAAAAAATTTCAAACTTGGGAGAAAGGGCGAGAGCGGGATTCGAACCCAGACCCTCGCGGACTCTGTATTGGCAGTTTAGCGTTTTATCCATTCTGCCACCTTCCACCTGCATCCTCGACAAGTAAATACGCGGCGACACAACCACACACAAGACTGACAGACAGACAGACCGACAGACAGACAGACAGACACAGACAAAACGATCCACAGTCAGACTGGGTAACCTGACTTGGTGTAGAAGCCAGGCAGACCCGGCATAACACATGACATATCGATGTTTTGCCCCGCACACCATAGCTCCCCGAATCAATTATCTTTATGAAAGTTGAACAGCATAAAATAAGCTTGAAAACGCTGTCACGTTTTACAAGCCGGTTGTGTGTGTGGGGGGGATTGTGTCCCTGGTATTCATTCCCACCTTGTAAATCATGGCGCCAACGACACCACAGGCCGCGACCACAGCAGCACGCACACACACACACACACACATACACACACAGGCAGAAACGCACGCACGGTCGATAAACGCTGATATTGATGATCACCCGCTCCTCCCACCTCCCCACCTCAAAACCTGTCCTCCCACACACACACGCGCGCGCGGTGAGGTGGGGTGGGGGTGGGGTGGAAATTGTGTGCGATCTAAATCAGCATCACCCCCTAACCCCCCAACCCTCATCGTCCCCTTCAAGTTTCTGAACACTCAGTGGCCACAGGAACATGCACCACCACCCAGCCCTCTTCCACCCACCCCTCTACTCCAGTTGTGTGTTCGTGCGCACATGCAAGCCCCCCGCTCTCCCCCTTCCCCAACCCCCCCTCTCTCTCTCTCTTGTGTGTGTGTGTGTGTGTGTGTGTGTGTGTGTGTGTGTGTGTGTGTGGTGCGAAGGAAGAGGAATTCCTTGATAATCATCTTTTTTCCCCCTGTCCCTCGAGTCTGTTCAGTGTTTGTCTCAAAAATACACATACACGGCAAACAAGCAAGCCGCACACAAACATTCGTTCCGATCAATGTGACAACTCTGCTAAAAACCACAAGGGGATTGGGGTAAATTTACGAAACTCCTTGTCGGACTGTCAAGTCTTATCATCCAAAGCTACGACATATCCACCATGCTTAACAATAACAACACCACACAGACATATACATATACGTGTATGTATATATATATATATTTTTACATATATATATATATATATATATATATATATATATGTGTGTGTGTGTGTGTGTGTGTGTGTACTCATCACGGCAAAACAAAAGCAGACATTGACTATTCTCAGGCCACGCTCCCGCACCACCCTGAACCTCCCCCCTCCCCCCCCCCCCCTTCCCCAACCAACCGATCTGCAGCCGTCTCTCCTACGCGTGCGCCCGCACGCACACACACACACACACACACACACTCTCTCTCTCTCACACACACACACGATCACACAAGTGCGCTTGCCCGTTCACATACGAATACACAGGGGAAGATAGAAGGGAAGGGAGAGAGACGAACAACAGAGACAGACAGATAGGAAAGACAGAGAATAAGAAAAGAAAAGAAAAGAAAAAAGAAAAAGTGTAGGACGGGGAAGGAGGTGAACCAACGGACTCACTTTGTTCACAGCAAAGTCCGAGCGGTGAACCCCACCACCACTGCCAACATCCGCGTTTGAATCGGCGAATGACTTTAACTTTACATTATGTTTTATTTCACTTTTAGACCAGGCTGAGAGAAGACTTCTTCTTTCTCCTTTCTTTCTTAAAACAAAATTATTTTAGGGCCAGGTTGCGAGATGACACTCTCTCCTTTTCTTTCTTTTCTCTCCTCAAAATAAAGAAAGAACAAAGAAAAGAAAGCAAAACTGCCAGAGAAAGAAGTGGACGGCTGTTGGTTAAGCCTGGCCAGGTTCGCATGAATAGAATTTCAACTTCGTGAATTCGAATCCTCAAGATGCCCGAAATGATTACATTTAACACAAAAAATTAATCTAAAAAACAAACAAACAAACAAAAAAAACAACACAACAACAAACAAACAAAAAACAAAACAAAACAAAAACCACCCCGCAATCTCGTCGCCCATCTGGAAGCGATGTCCTGCTTTGCGATCCGCC
Organism: Babylonia areolata; assembly: GCF_041734735.1. Taxonomy (NCBI): domain Eukaryota; kingdom Metazoa; phylum Mollusca; class Gastropoda; order Neogastropoda; family Buccinidae; genus Babylonia; species Babylonia areolata. The sequence continues at coordinate 35,438,828 of NC_134902.1, read as the reverse complement.
GCCGATGTAGCGTCAAGTCAAACACTCCCCCTAGCCCTTTCATTGTCCTGGGGTGGTTGAAATGGTTGGATATATCCCCGGCGTCGGTCAGACTGTCTGATATGAGGTGGGCGTTGTCGAGATTGAAACCCCAATATATAGTATAATTTCTATAAATGCAGTTGCACCATTAATGAAAGCAGCATTGAATGGCGATCAAAGGTTTGTTTTGGATCCCCCCCCCGCACCCCCCACCCCCACAATCCCTCCACGTGTTCAAAGTTTTTTCTGGGTCTGACAATGTGCTGTGACTGCAGTATTTATGTAACAGTAGCATACACCATCAATGGTAAATCCAAATGCAGCGATGACATCAGGCACATAACATCCCACCCCATCTTCAAAAAGCTTCATGTTTTTAGTGCTCAACCCCTCACTGTCTCTTTCACACACACACACACACACACACACACAGACACACACACACATCTTTGCTAGATGTTATGATGATGGAGCCCCGCAAGCTTCCAGTGACCATGAAAGGCTGTCTTCGAAATGCTCATCATGTCCGGTGGGTTTGGGTGTGGCTGGCGAATCAGAAGCGCGAACCGTTCAACTTGATGACGATGATGATAAAACTACAAGTACTAATTTTTTATAACGATGCTGATGATAACTGAGATAACGATTGTCGCTTACTTACGTCATTGCACTTGCTGCCGTTGCGAATGCTGCTTTTCTACTTTTCTGTTCATTCTGTTACACATGCTGATTTCTCTCTCGCTCGTTCTTGTACCCCGGATCCCACCCCACCCACTACGAGAACACCATTACAATCTACATTTATTTATCTACTTATTTATTTACTTTCCCAACAGAATAAGCTCCGTCCATAAGTACGAAAGGGTCTGAGAGAGGGCTACAAGGAGGTAGAGGAGAAAGAAAGAAAAAGATTGCGGGGCTGGCTGAAAATAAAATTCCAACCTGAGACCTCGTCTTGAAATGTGAAACGCCTATACACCGTTCTTTACCTCGACAACAACCCCAGCCTCTCTCCACGTCCCCCCGCCCCCCCCTCCCCCCCCCCCCCCCAGCCCCCGCTCCACCCCTACTGTACCCCGCACATGGAAGGAGGCTCCTTGAGTTTTTTGCATTGTTTCTCCCGAGGATGAGAGTGGGGGTGGAGTATGTTGCTGGGAGGTATGGGGGTAGGATTTCGCCAAAAAAATAACTGGAATCTGTGTAGACTTTTCAGCCACCTTCAACCCCCCCCCCCCCCCCAGGAGCTTTTTGCTCACCCTCCCACCCCACCCTCTCTAGCATGCACGTGATGAACTGAACAGAAAAATATTCATATACATACTTTGTTGCAATGAAAGTAAAAGTTTTAGAGTTTCTCACTGAGCGACTGAGAGGAGGTGAGAAAGATGGGGAAAGTGAGAGAAGGCAAAAAAAAATAGTGAGAGAGAGGGAGGGGGGGGGGGGGGGGTAAATGCAGATGAAAAAGGAGGGGAGTGCGGGGGGGGGGGGGGGGGGGAGAGGGAATGAAACACGTGTTTTCAGACAGAAACGCACAGTGACAGAAACACACACACACACACACACACAGACGGAGAAACGGACAGAAGGCGCCGCTGTATTGTACACAGGACGTGAAAGGAACAGGCCGGCCCACAGAGCTGTTTGAGGTGAACACATTCTTCCTCTCCTGTTTGACAATAGAGCGAGCAAAGGGCCCCACAGCTATACAGCCTGCCTGCTTTATTCTTCCACAACCAGCCAGGCAACACGCCATGACGTCTTGGCTGGGGTGGCGGGGTAAGGGGGACTCTTGCCTCTGTGCGTGCGTGTGTGCATGCGTGTGTGTGTGTGTGTGTGTGTGTGTGTGTGTGTCTGTTGGGAGGGTGTCATTGCTGTATAAAGTATAGTTGGGAGGGAAGGAGGGGGGCCATGGTTATGCATGTTTGTTGTGGTGGGTGCAAAAGGGAATCAAACATTACAAAATATATATGTACAGAGTGAGCATTGGTTATGCATGTTTGTGATAGGTATGTTTGTGTGTGTGTGTGTGTGTGGGGGGGGGGGTTACTAATGGAATAAGACATTACAGTATAAATGTACGTATATAGTGAGCCTTGGTCATGCATGTTTGTGCTATGTATGTCTGTAGGGGGTGCTAAGGGAATAAGACATTACAGTATAAATGTACGTATATAGTGAGCCTTGGTCATGCATGTTTGTGCTATGTATGTCTGTAGGGGGTGCTAAGGGAATAAGACATTACAGTATAAATGTACGTATTTAGTGAGCCTTGGTTATGTTGGTTTGTGTTATGTATGTTTCTGGGGGGTGCTTAGGGGGTAGGACATTAAAGTACAAATGAATGTACGTACTGAGTGTCTTGGATATGTATGTTGGTGGTGGGTACAAACGGAATAAAAAAAACATTGCTGTGTAAATATGTGTGTGTGCGCGCGCACGTCCGCGTCCGTGCACATGAGAGAGAGAGAGAGAGAGAGGGGGGGGGGGAGATGATGGAAAAAAAAAAAGGGGGAAGGGGCAAACTGAAAATTTAGCGACATGGACAAGGATTGAATCTAGGACACTCATACGTTGAAAAGGGGGCTGGTGTGTGTGTGTGTGGAGGGGGGCGGAGGGGGTTGCACGACAAGGGAACATCGCACCAGCGACCCCGTTACGCAATGCCTTCCACCACTACTTTTTTTTCCCTTTCCTTTCAACCGTGACAACAAAAGCCGCACGGTCGTGGCAATGTCAAGCCGAGGTCGACAGGCTGTTCGGTATATGTGTTAAAATTTTAAATTCTCTCCCGTGTTGAAATTATCAGGTCTTCTCTTGTTGTCCTAGTCCCCCCTGCTATTTAGTGTGTGTGTGTGTGTGTGTGTGTGTGTGTGTGTGTGTGTGTGTGTCCTTTTAATAAATCAATCCTTTTCGCACATCCCACGCCGCTATAGTGTCCATCAAATTCGAGAGCGATTTCGGTCTTGCGACAATGACAGCCACTAACGTTATCCCTCACGCCGCTAGCCTGTGGTCGGCAGTTAAATCTCGATCGATCTCTAATTCGAGAGATCATATCGACAGATCTTCGCTATCTGTAGATCTCCCGTCTTGAAAACTATTTTCGTGCGGATACTAGAGCTGGAACTAGATGACGCAGATAAAATGGACAAAAAATGATTCGTCATTTTGTAAACGCGATTAACTGATGCCTTTTCCGTCATCCTATCAATGGACAAAGATCAGACTCCTAGTACAACTTTTCTTGACGTCCATTTAACGGAGTTCCCCCTACAATGACTGCCTCAAAGTACAGCTGAGCCGGTATGTTTGTATGCGTCTCAGTACAATAGTCCAAAAAATATATCAGTGTGTGTATATGCATGCGCGCGCGCGCACACACACACACACACAAACATACACTCTCAGAAAGAAAAAGAAAGAAAGAAAGGAGGAAAGAGCTAGTGTGTGGCTTACCTCTCATCATTCAGCCCTATTTCGACAGCAAACATCTCTCAAATGTCTTCTGTACATTCGAAAAAAAAACACAACAAACAAACAAAACAAACAAACAACCTGATAAGCTTTTGATGTATCAGCTGATGTAGGGATCTATCGATGTGGAGATACATAGATGTGGAGACGAGTCGACGTGGGGGTCTATCGCTGTGGAGATCTACAGAGAGGAACGCGTAGTCGGCGCCTTCACACCTGTCCCCCCCGTAACGTCCGGCCACAATTCATCAACACCACGAGGCGACAGGTTTAAGCACACGTCCACCTGCTTCACCCGATCCACCATCACTGTTCCCCGCCTCAAGGTGGCGTTTGACGATGTATGACACCATACAAATTTGCAATCTTTTCTTCTTAAGAGATCAATCAAATCGACGTTACTTATAAATCACGTGCATGTGACGCATGCACGCAATGCACTCGACTTATCCCCCACCCCAAACGTACTTGCATAATGATACATGAGCGCTTGTGATATAGCCAGCTGGACGCTCACAAACACGTTTTAACTGTCAGGCTTCTGGCCCGTAACTACAGGACTCACAGCAAAATACAGCATGCAACATGTAGAGAGAGAGACAAGACAAAGATCTTAATATCCATTCAGCGTTACAACGCCCTTCAGGGGAGAGAGAGAGAGAGAGAGAGAGAGAGAGACAAGAGAGATGAGAAATCATGTATAACATTGAGGAAGACAACCTGTATCATGCTAACTTCTGTTCCTAAATATGATATGAGAATAATGAGGATACAGAGAAGGAATGAACCCTTCATTAAAAATAAATAAATAAAATAGATATTAAAAAAAAAAAGGGGGGGGGGGAGGGGGGGGGGAGGGGGAGAGGTATGGTCAGAAAAGAGATACCAAACTCTCATAATTATCTCCTTGCATGGATGCGTCCTTTCATTGTACACAGAAGCACATCTCTCTCTCTCTCTCTGCCCCCCACATCCACAGTGACACAGGAAACCGTAGCGTTAGTTGCAACCCCCTACCCCTCCGGTTCCCCCAACCCCGGGCAAAGTGGTTGTGGCAGAACAGCGCCAATGAAGCGAGGTGAAGCCAAGCGGGTCATACTTCCTGTCGGCACAGCTCGGCCCTCCAGCCGTCTGGCTTCGGACGGGGCACGCACGGAAACCAAACCTCGCAATGTAGTAGATTGTTGTGCAGAACAGCCGTGTCGAAAAAGACAATGACTATGAAAAAAGAAAGAAAAAAAAAAAGAAAGAAAAAAGAAAAAAAAAAAAAGAAAGAAAAAAAAAAGAAAGAAGAAAAAAGCTGGTGGTGGGGGAAGGGGTGCAATTACAATAGCCGCTTTACGATATTCTCATTTAAATTTCAAGGGAAGGCGTGGAAGAGGTGTATGGTTTCTCTCTCTCTCTCTTTAATTAAAAAAAAATATATATATATATAAAACCACAAAAAACCGACATTAAAAGCATGGGTTTTGACATCATCCTTCACTTGAGAGAGCCTTCAAATGCAAAGCGGCGCTCAATCTGTTTTAAATAAAATTTGTTTGAAAATACCCCCCTCCCCCTTCCCTCTCTCCCGACTTCATTTTAAGATTCCGCGTGCGCGCGCGCGTGTGAATATTGTATGTGTCCGAGCACGCAGACCCTTGATGTTTTTCTCCCTCAATTCTTTTTCTCTCGGTCCTCTGCCTGTGGGAAAGTCCTATTCGTCCTGTAATGGGCCGCCATGGCCCAAAGCGCACGGGTCACCGGAGGAGGTTCTTCTGACCCTCCTTTTCTCCGTCAATGATGGAGCTGCTTCACTCCATTCTTCACGTGGGATTGGGGGGGAGGGGGTGTGGGCGGGCATCACCCGCTGCAAAAACTGTTACCTTCGCATCTCTCAATCTGAAAAGTATAAATATCGCTTAAAGAACAAATTTAAAAAAAAAGAAAAAAAAAAAAGGCTCGTTCTGGACTGTTCTTTCTTTCCTTTTGCAATTCTTTTTTCTCTCTCTCTCTCTTTCTCTTTTTTTTCGATCCCAAACATAACAAGACGAAGCAAACGATTGTCCAGAATGCAATTAAAACCAACCCTCTACAGACAACTGTCCATGAAACAAAGCTGGGGGGGGGGGGGGAGGGGGGGGCAAGGGAAAAAAAAAAAAAGAGCTACCCCTACAATGAAGTGTCCCGGGAAAAAAAGTCATGGTGGAATATAAAGCTACAACTGGTAACAGTGAAAACTGTCCATGAGACAAAATAAAGCTGCCTCTTTTAAGTGAGAACTACCCATGAGGCAAAATATAGCTACCCCGTACAGTACAGGGGATTGAGTGAGGGGGAGAGGGGGGGTGGGGACCACGACATCGAATACACAGCTGTCCTTACAGAAAAAAAGTCATAAGCTACCCCTCCAGTTAAAACTATCCATGGGGGGCAAAATGAAGCTTTGTGCGCCAATCTCCTGTTTCGTTGGGGCGCCGAGCGCAGCATGTAAGATTCTGACAACCACCATCATCACAGCTTCACAGCTACAGATTCTGTCACGCTTCGTGATTAAAAGAACATTGCAGCCAGGTAATTTACCGTGTTTGCTTTCCCACAGTTCAAAATAAATACGGAACGCTATTTTCACTGGCCGGAGGGGGTGTGGGGCTGGAAATTATGAATGTTATATATTAAATATTTCATTTTCCTTATTGGGTTTTCTCGGAATCGCACACAACGGAGCACCCGACACCACCTTCAACAACGATATGTACAAATGGGACCCGATTCATTACAAGTTTACTTCGGACTTAAACCACGCCTACTGATTCTTAACTCTCTCCATACGAACGGCGAAAGAGAAGAAGTTAACAGCGTTTCACCCCAATTACCGCCATCAAAATACTGGAAGCGGAAGGCTCTTATACTGAAGAGGTGAATGCTGACAAAGAATACCACAATTCTGACGACGGAAGCTAAAGGTTGGGTCATTCAGACACCCACTGGACATCGGAGGGGTCTGTGTAGAGGAGAAGAGAGGACTGGCCGAACTGAGTGAGTTAATCTTGTGAACTGTTTTCGCCAGTCGAGAAAATGCACTGCTGATCTACTTCTTCAACGGCACCCACTGAATATTTTCCAATTAATAATCATTTTAAACCCCACCTCCGGCCCCCTTCCCTCTCCCCGGCTTCACCCTCACCCCATCTCCCTCCCAATACCAACCGTACTGTTCTTGATGTCAAAAGACAGGTACCGAAGACAAGCCAACGCTCAACTCGAATCAGACATGTGAACTGACACGAAACGCACACACACACACAAACACACAAGCGCGCGCACACACACGGACGCACACGCAAACACGCGCCCGACTGGAGGCAGTGTACAGAGGGGAGGAGGGTTAGTGAGGGTGGAAGGCAAGGATGTCTCGGTGGACACCAGACAACAACAACAAAGAAAGAAAGAAAGAAAGACGACAGGATTGCTAGCTGTAGCGCGAAGCAGTTTCTGTTTGTTTGCTGGGGATATCGGCAGGTTGGAGGATGGGGGGAGTGGGATGGGGCGGGGAGTCCCTGCATCCGAAATCAATGCTGCCCTGTCACTCCATGTCTGTGCTACTCTCCGAGGGGAGGAGGGGTCATTATTCGTTCATGTCACAGCTAATTCACCACCATCTGACCACACGGCCGCAGCTAACTCACGGCGCTGTCAGAGACCGGGCTCATTATCTGGTCATGTCCACCTTCACCGGACTTCTTGGCTTGGGCGGCTGCATCTTTTCCCTTCTCTCCCGTTTACATAACAACTGTGCAGTGAGAGCGCGCGCGCGCGCGCGCGCGCGTGTGTGTGTGTGTGTGTGTGTGCGTGCACGCGCGAGCGAGCGTTCATGCGTGTGACAAGACACAAACAGATCGATTCTGACCCAACCGGATGATTCAAAACGGCAGCGAATACTGACATCAGAATTTCAAATTGAGTTATAAGCCAGTACAATCCTAAGTAAAAACTAGTACTGAAAAACAAAATGTGTCTAAAAATCAAGTGACAATAATTACGAAAGTAATTATCTGCCAAATTGGCTATCAAAAGGGGTGGGTGGGGGGGAGGTGGAGAATAAAAACAAAAATAGAACATGTTCTTTAAGCACACACAAAAAGGTTCAATGAGAACATCCAAACCCCCCACAGGAGGAGAGAAGTCATATGGCTGGCAAGTTTATACAACAGAAATAAATAAATAACAACGAACATTACCACATCAACAGCAACAAATCACGCGACAATCACAAAGTGTCGACTTCACAAATCCAGTTGCACACACACACACACACAGAATAGATGGTGATCGTAACCTTGCTCGAACACTGAGATCGCCGATTGTCAAAAGCGGCGGGCAGATCTACAGCGGTAGCTGAGAGAGACTGCGTCCTTCAATCAGGTGAGGGCCCCAGCGACAGCCCAGTGGTACTTGAGCACCTCATCGTGCCCCTCGACAACCCTCACCGACAGTCAGCTGCCGTCCCCACAAGGACGATCAACACCCATCAAGACCTGTCCTGACCACCACCAGGCCCCCTCATCCCCACCCCCACCCCAAAGATCCACTTTCTCCTGCAAGCTCTTTGACCTTCCCATACACGCGCTTCTGTTTTACACGCTCGGTGTCTGAGCACGAGTTGCTATTCATGGGAATTTTTTTATGTTGCTGTCCCCCCCCCCCCACCCCCCTCCTTTCGTGATCGCGTGCACCGCCTCCCTCTTCACCAAGATAATATGACTGCACACTCATAATCGTCATGGTAAAACGAAAGTGTACGACGCTCTGAAGGCGAGAAGTACGTACTCGGACTGGGGTCATGTCAATGTGACCACGTGTCGTCGCGACCAAGAGTCGTTGTGACCATGATTTCCAGTATTTTACCAAAGAATGGTAGACCTGATACTGCAATAGTTCACATACGTCTCCTTCCTTTTAATTTCGAGTTTGACTGTGCAGACGGCTGGTTTTTTTTGGTTTTTTTCTTTCTTCTTCTTTCTTTCTAGGGTTTATTGGTCTGGATGCATAAGTCTGCTCTGTGATTTTTAATATGGTACATAAAGTATTCACACACAAATCTCTCTCTCTCTCTCTCGATCATACTTTTTATTGCACTGAAAATTCTAATCCACGATCATAACCTTTTCTTCGGATCAGTTCTTTTGTATTTCCTACAATTACACGTTTATTATACGTTTTCAGTCTGTATTGTGTGCTGGAAGCTATGAGAGAGAGACAGAGACAGACAGAGAGACAGAGACATGTGTGAGGATATTTTTCAACCATATCAAAAACACAGAGCAGACCAATGCATCCACAGCTAGAAAAAAAAAAAAAAAAAGTACCGCCGTCCATGCAGTCATCACACGAAATAAAAAGGAAGGAAAGATATGAAATCTACTGCAGTATGAGGTCTGCCACTCTTTGGCAAAATTTTTTTTTTTTTAAATCATGGTCACAAACGGCACGAGATCAAAAGGACAAGGTCACAACGACACGTGGTCACAACGACAAGTGGTCACATCGGCATGTAGCCCTCTGACTCACCTCCTCCATCCCCTGGTCTCAGCCAAGCCAAGCCAAGCGTTAACAAAGAGACGATCCACTGGCACGGCTGCACGACTTGTGTCGGATAAAACCTCACCGACCAGCAGTCCAGCATCATTTGGTCGGTCTGTCACTGAACGCCATCGTCGTATCAAACAAAAAACTGGTTGAACTTCACGGACCTACACAAAGCTATTCAACTCCACGTGGTTGGACCTCCGCGAGACAGCATAGTGCGCATGTTTTCCTGAGGTGTTCTCGTCGGTTGCCCAGGGAACAAATTACGACACGTCGCTGTCGTCAGATGGTGCCCGAAGGCAGACAGTCCGCTCCGCTCTCCAAAAGCCCGGACAGAAAGGCAGTCAACAGGAGGCTTCGAATTCAACGTGTCGTACACTTCGTCTTGTGACATTTCTTCCATTGCTCTGACATCTCATCCGAACTTGAAGAACTGTCATCGTTAAAAACAAAAACAACAACCAACAACAAAACCCATACCATTCATTCCCTTTCTGACAGACCGCTTCAGTATCAAGTCATCCACTGTCCTTTCCTTACAACAAATAATATTTAACAAACCAACACTGAACGAGTACCGTTAGTTGTCACCACTGAGAACAAATGCTTTTGTCCACATCTCAATATCAGTCAACAGCGCCAGCCAACAGATTCCGAAGCTCAACCAGAAGGAAGATTTTCTGTAAAACTCCCCATTTCACAAGACCCATCTGGGGCAGCGCACTCCCCAGTCAATGACTGCACAAGTATTCATCACCTGGGGAGAAAAAAAAAGCAAAAAAAGCAAGCAAGCTACCGTACAAAACAGCATCGGGCGACAAAGACCAAAAAAGGTGCTTCCCTCTCCATGTCTCCTCTCGATCCCCCCCCCCCCCCCCCCCAACCTGCTCTTCACCTCTCATCCATCACCTGCCGAGGGCCTACTCCACCGGTACTCGTCGGCTCCTTGAGGGACCATCAACAGACACCGAGAGAGAGACAAAGACAGTGTGACAGCCACAAGGTAAGGGTGGAGTAAGGGGTGGAAGAGACCCGAGTTCAAGAGAGACAGACAGAGAAATCGACTCACACAGTCGTGAACTCGTCACCCACTAGAAGAAGGCCACTCAAAGAAACGTCTCTGGTCAACCCCTACCACCACCACACCCTTCCAAGAAACCCCCATCCCACCCCACCCCCAACACTGACTTCGGGCAATAACGCTCGTCAAGCACTGGCATTCCCACGCGCTTTTCGTCGGTGGTTTTTCTCCTGCGACCAATAAGCCGCCGGGCCTTACCCGATCACACAGTGGCACGCCCTTGACTGTCAATCATATCATCGTCGGCACAGTCCGCACAGCACGACAATAGTCCCTGCCAGATCCATTCCTGCCCAGCACGCTGCTGACACTGTCGTCACAGTGACAGTTCAGCCATTACCAGTAGACAGACACACGGGACTGACTGACTGACTTCGTGTCAACAACCAGACAAGTCACCTCGGCGGGGTCAACCTAGAAAAGCACCTACACACTGCTTACGGCCACGCACCCACCCACATCAACAACGCCTGTGACACAAACCCCACACCAGTTATCAACGTATCACACACACACACGTGTAAACACAGCCCAGATAACAGCACTAGTTCACGCCATACCCTGTTTAAACTAGGTCACCACCACCCAAACCCTTCCACGTCAAACTCCATACTTTCAGCTATTTGTCTGTGATGGCCATTATTCTGGGTAAAAAGAAAAAAAAACACACACACAAACCGCAAGGCAACCGTAGTTTACAAGCCACCTATGTCCTTAAATGTGCTACACACACTGATAATCCTCACTGCTGCTGACACACTGCTACACACACTAGACAATCCTCACTGTTCATGACAAACTGCTACACACACTGATAATCCTCACTGCTGCTGACACACTGCTACACACACTGACAATCCTCACTGCTGATGACACACTGCTACACCCACTGACAATCCTCACTGCTGATGACACACTGCTACACACACTGACAATCCTCACTGATGACACACTGCTACACCAACTGACAATCCTCACTGATGACACACTGCTACACACACTGACAATCCTCACTGCTGATGACACACTGCTACACCCACTGACAATCCTCACTGCTGATGACACACTGCTACACACACTGATTATCCTCACTGCTGATGACACACTGCTACACACACTGACAATCCTCACTGCTGATGACACACTGCTACACCAACTGACAATCCTCACTGATGACACACTGCTACACCCACTGACAATCCTCACTGCTGATGACACACTGCTACACACACTGATTATCCTCACTGCTGATGACACACTGCTACACACACTGATTATCCTCACTGCTGCTGACACACTGCTACACACACTGACAATCCTCACTGCTGATGACGACACTGCTACATACACACTGACAATCCTCACTGCTGATGACACACTGCTACATACACACTGACAATCCTCACTGCTGATGACGACACTGCTACACCCCCATGCCCTTTGACAATCTTCACACCAGTACCCGCACGCAATTTTGCCTCATGACACCAACCACTAACCCATGCCCGTTAACGGGTCATTCTTCTGGCGATACATCATTTAGTTAAGCCACTGCCTGTTCACACTTTTCCAGATCACACAAACGTTCACGAAGCAAAATGCATCTCAAACAGCCCAAAGACTGAGGCAGAGGTGAGGACAGACCTTTAACTCATTTAACACAAGAACTAGCCAGAGAGAAGATGCTCTTTGCATAATCATACCTCCCCCCTACCCAGCCTTTTTATTTATCTATTTATTTATTCATTTTATAAGACCTCAGAAACACATTAGCTGTTGAAAAATTAAAAAAAAATAAATAAACGCGCATGAACCACACACGCAGGCACGCATACATTTACAACCAACGTCAATCACCTCGACGCCATCAAGTGGGCGATCTGTCCCCACAGACAGGGACATCATTATAACACCAATCAACCACTGTCTCTCAACCCCAAACAGTACTAAACACACATGATCCACACACACACACACACACACTCTTAATCACAACATCAAGCTGCACGCGTGTGAGTGTTTATCAAGGGGGACTGGTGAGGGTGAGAGCACCTACTGGTGACCACAACCACCACAACCACACCACCACCGTCGTCGTCGTCGTCATGGTCAGCTGACAAGCCCACCACCTCGCTTCTTCCTCCTCACACCCTTACCTGGCCACAACTCGCGCCGGCGCACACACACACGGACGCGCACACACACACACACATACAAAATACTAGCTGATCCTCCTCCTCCTCTTCCTCTTCACAACGGGAGTCCCCCGCCTACCTCCCATAGGGAGATGCTGAGCTCTGGGAGCAAGCAAGCAAGCAAGCAAGCAAGCAAGCAAGGAAGGGAGGGTAGTAAGAAGGAAGGAAAGGAGGGTGGTGGTGGTGGTGGTGGTGGTGGTAGTGGTGGTGGTAGAGTAGGGAGTCCAGGAAAGCAGAATAGAAGCTCAATCCCGTTAACACAGAGCTAGTAGCTAGCCCTGGCTGTTTATGGAAAACAGGCGCGCAGAAAGATTGTGAGCAAATAGTATTATTTGGCGCCTGCAGCAAGCTAGCAAGCACACTGGCAGGCCAAGTAGTGTTGAAGTGAGGGGTTGTGTGGTGTGTTGTGGTGTGGGCTGGGGAAAGGGTGGGGGGCGGGCGGGGGCAAGGGGTTGGGGGGGGGACTGACAGCCTCTAATAGACGGATCAATATTGTAATAAAGGCTAGGGACTGTCTTTTCTGCTGTGTTGATGATCACTTTGCTGCCACCGGCCCCACTTCCTCTTCCCCATCCCTTGTACCGGGTGTGAGGTGGTGATGGGGTGAGGGCGAGGGGGAGGGAGCCACTGGACTCCACCCCTCCCGTCCCCCTCCCCCAACCACCACCACCATCACTCCCAACTGCCGTCTTGGCCTGATGGCGGGTGACAGTCATGGGAGGGGCGGTAGAAAGAGGGGGTAGGGAGTGGAAGGAGGGGCTGCTTCTGCTTTCGTTCGTCTGGGGCTGGGGCGTGGGTGGGTGGTGGTGGAGGAGGATGGGGAGGAAGGAAGGGGTGGAGGAGGGTTGTTGAAGTGACATTCTCAATGATTCCGGGCTTTATATGGGGTCTCTCCCGCTGCCTAACACTTCGCACCCAGACCCCCCCACCCACCCCCACACACCGCCTCCCCCCTCACCCACCCCCTAAATCCTCCCCTTTACTCCCCCACCCCCTTCCCTGCTCCTTCTTTGGCAAGCAACGCGTCTTTCCCGTCAGAGCTGTCATGATGATGGTGAAAAGCCGAACAACGGAGTGCCAAAAGTAAGGGTGTTTTAGGTTTTCGTTTTTTTTGTTTGTTTTTATTTTATTTATTTATTTTTTTTTTAAACGATGCCATTTCACTGTAAACAATGCTGACTGCATATCAAGGACAGCGCGGCTGTTTCGCATCCACCACAAGAACGGTTCGTGAGACAGTGCTCAAGATATAACGGTTTGAGAACTGGGCACGTGGATCTACAGACTGCACCGATGATCGTGGCAATGATACTTTCTAATGTTAATTAATACTACTACTAATGACAAAAATTATTCCTGTAACTTTTTGACAGACTCAACTCCTGAGTGTCTCATCTTCTGTAAATTTCCAGGAATCTGCAATGAATAACATGCACAGCCATGAAATGAAGGATGAAAGTTTAAACTCAAGCTAGAGTTCAGTATACATACAAACTACAAAGCCTACAGTCCTATTACTGGTTTACGAGTCAGAAGTTAGGGTCATATTGCTTTTCATTATTTATGACTTTTAATTCTGTGCTTTATGCTGCTCCAATCTTTCATTCAAGAGCTAGTTTGCATTCCCAGTTGTTGGTTTTATATGCTTTCTCTCCTTAGTGTGGTGTGTGTGTGTGTGTGTGGGTGTGGGTGTGTGTGTGTGTGTGTGTGTGTGTGTGTGTGTGTGCCATCCTTTGTCTAAACCTCACGAACTGTTCAAAGACCAGTTCAACAATTTCAACTCTGATCACGTTTGTAATCTGTGGAATACTGCATGCTTGTCTTTGTAAAATGCCTGCGCATTTCTACAGTACAAGTACATAACGTTGCTCAGCTACACAACAAAAAATCAATGCACTGGAGAGTAATTTGAGGCCCCAATACAATACAGACAGCAGCTGGCAGATATGTGTGTGTGTGTGTGTGTGTGTGTGTGTGTGTAAGTGTGTGGCAGTTGTCACAACAGCTGGACTTGTTTAACTCCTGTGTGACGAATGTCCTTCACTTTCCTTTCTTTGCCTCCTACCTGATCATTCTCTCTACTACAGTCGTGAAGGAGGGGATGATGAGGTGAGGGTGGGTATCTCTCTCTCTCTCTCTCTCTCTCTCACACACACACACACACATATGCACGTCACAAACATAAATGTCGACAAGGGATAATCCCCATGATATTCCTTTCCAAATGGATGTTATTAATATCTACCTAGCCGCTGCTTGCACATTAACTTACACTTACACCATCTCTCCCCAAATACATTATGTGAGGAAGACAGAGAGTATGAGAGAGATGGAGAGATGGAGACAGAGACATAGAGAACAAATGGGGACAGCTGAGAGAGAGAGAGAGAGAGAGAGAGAGAGAGAGAGAGAGAGAGCTCCTCCTCCGCGCTGACCCCCCTCTCCTCCAGTCCTCCAGGTCACACACAGGTTTCCACACAGTCTCACTCCACAATGATCATCCTTATAAAATTTACAAGCTGAACTCTCCAACAACAACAGCACGCAGCCAAGCCAGCATTTCACATATATATATACATATATATATATATCATTATATGCCACAGTGTAAGCCATCTGTGCACAGCATGGGAACGTGTCTGTGTCCATGGACAGCCAGCCACCTGCCTGCCAATATCACAGCTATTTCATCTTCTGCCGCATTGAGGTCTCAGACTATACACATTAATACAGACTGATGTTCGCATTCCGAACCGAACACGAACATTTTCCTACACAGTTACTAGTTTTTCTTTTTTTGACAAAGGTCAACAGTCAGAAATGGAATGGAATGAAAGATAATACAGTATTTTGTACGAAAATGTTACGTTGTGTGCTCAACTTTCCACACAGATAACACAGCCGAGAATAAAACCAAAAAGACTGAGAGGGGCACCTGGGTGGACAGGGAGGGACAGAGAAAGACTGTGTTTGTTCGCTGAACAATCTTTTGTTTTAAAGTCCATCCACAATGGTGATGTTGGACAAAAACCCACTCCTTTCTCCACCCCACCAGATGCATCATGCCATCAATACTTTTCCTGATACTTTTCCAAAAATAGCCTCCCTTCCCTGCCTCTTCCTTGTCTTCAGTTTCTCCAGTTTTAGAGTTACGCATGCGTGTGAATGACTGGTGCGAAAGCGCTTTGATTTGTCTCTGCACAAGATTCAGCACTATATAAATACCATTATTATTATCATTGATATTCTTCCCTCAGAGTGTGCAGACATATGTGTGTGTGAAAGACTCAAAGGGAGAGGCACAGTCACAGACTTTGAACACATACAAAATACAAGTCTCCATTCAGTACAACTGACCACGCAGACCAGTCAAATGGTAACCACTTTGAAGAGTAAGAGAAACAGAAAGCCACCCTGAAACAAAACAAGACATACACAGCAGGTGGGTGGGTGCTGGGGGTGGGGGCTAGTCTTTTTCTCCAGCATATAAGAAAAAAACAAAAAAACAACAAACATTTTCCTTGCAACCATGTTGGATTTCAAAAGATCCCAACAATCTTTTCCTTTTCTTTGTAGAGATTTCCAAGTATGGTCTAACTCTTGGACACACACACACACACACTCTCTCTCTCTTTTCTCTCTCTCTCTCTCTCTCTCTCTCTCTCAGTTGTCGTCAAAAGGAAAAACAACAAGAAGAAAAAAACACCACACCATCTTCCGTTTTGAGAAGGATCCAGAAACTTGAGCTGATTTAATGAAAATAACGCCTACGTGCCAGGGAGGAGAGAACAGGAGACAGAGGCGGCAAAGTCTGTGCGATGCTGCCGCTGCCTCTGCTTTCTTCTGTAAGATAATGACTGTAAAACCTACCGCTGCTTATGGCTGGGAAAAGGTCAGTGCTGGCTGATCTGTCATGCACAATGACAGGCTAAAAACAAGGAGAAGAGAAGTTTTTCTTGCTGGCTTGAATGCTGGAAAAACTCGCACAAAGCCCACTACTGTATGTATTGGGTAAAGGTAACACGCTAAATATAAACAAAGTGTCCCCAGGCATCATCTGTGTGTGTGTGTGTGTGTGTGTGTGTGTGTGCATGTGCCTGCATCCCTGTATGTCACTATGTGTGTGCATTTACTGATTTAGAAGTGTTAGTGTGTGAATGTGCGAGTGAATGAGTCTGCGCCTTCATGTGAATGTTTATAAAATCCCGTCTCTTTTAATCTTCTGTGTCAATCAACATCAAAAGCCTGGTGTCATTTTTTATAATACAATATATATATATATATTTTTTTTTTAAACCCATCAATTGTGACAAACATACAAGCATTAATCATCTGATTGACTACTCACATAAAAGCTTCTAATTCTGTATCATACTTATAGTAGTTGTTGCTTTGTTCATAATTTGGCAAAATGTCTGAGCCCCATTATCTATATGCACATAGTCCAAACCCTACTCGATATCTATATATATATATATATTCATCATACAAGTTTATCCACTGCATTTGTTTTGCAGAGTGCCATGTCATGGTAGGGCTGTGCCTCAGACTTAGAAGAAAGGGGGAAACGCTATGTGAAAGTTCCTTCTAACATTGAATATCACACCAATTGTTGTCTGTTTCCTTTTGAAACAGCTTCGACCTTTCCGTGACTGAGATTCAACCCACTGGCATTTGGTCATCGTTTCTCAAGTTCAGGCAGCACCATTCTTTGTTCGGTTTCATTTTGTTTATTTTGAATGCTGACTTTCAGTTTCAATAGATTTTAGACAGCCAAACAATACCACTAATACTATCTAAAATGAACATGGAGTAATAAAGTCTATTAACAAATTGTATTACAAACAGCAAAACCCTCTCCCAGTCCTACACCCTTCCCGTCTCCACACCCCACCCTACACCCACCCGACCTGGCCTTCCTCCACACACTGCTGAACCCACATCACAAAAGGAGACAGATCCAACATTGAGGGATCACCGCACCACACACAAACTGGTGTTAAAAGGGAAGGGATAACTTTGAAACACTGTGCATTTGGCTTCAAACATGATTTCATTTTTTCTCCCCAATTCCGCCCCTGTCCTCGCCATCCCCCCCCCCTCTCCTCCCCCAACACACACACCCCCACACCCCTCTCTACAAGGTCCTGTTTTGCACAATGCTGGGAGGGGAGGAGCTGAAGCAGCCTGAAGATCCCTCTGATCAATACAAGGCATAACCTGCCTGGGCTTTCTCCCACAACCCCCCACCACCCCCTCCAAAGACCCCCCCGCCCCCCCTCTTCTTTAGGACTCCACAGAGACATTTCTGCTGGTCTCTCTTGAATTCTGTCTCCCCCTCTCACTCGTTACACAGCTGCATGCACGTGCGCACTCACACACACACACACATACACACTTGCACACACACAAATACAAAACATGAGCAACAACAAAACACACCAAACAAACATGCTTCCACTATACAACACAAACAACAACACAAACACGCCAAACAAACATGCTTCCACTATACAACACGAACAACAACACAAACACACCAAACAAACATGCTTCCACTATACAACACGAACAACGACACAAACACACCAAACAAACATGCTTCCACTATACAACACGAACAACAACACAAACACACCAAACAAACATGCTTCCACTATACAACACGAACAACAACACAAACACGCCAAACAAACATGCTTCCACTATACAACACGAGCAACAACACAAACACACCAAACAAACATGCTTCCACTATACAACACGAACAACAACACAAACACGCCAAACAAACATGCTTCCACTATACAACACGAACAACGACAAAACACACCAAACAAACATGCTTCCACTATACAACACGAACAACGACACAAACACACCAAACAAACATGCTTCCACTATACAACACGAACAACAACACAAACACACCAAACAAACATGCTTCCACTATACAACACGAACAACGACACAAACACACCAAACAAACATGCTTCCACTATACAACACGAACAACGACACAAACATGCCAAACAAACATGCTTCCACTATACAACACGAACAACGACACAAACATGCCAAACAACATGCTTCCACTATACAACACGAACAACAACACAAACACACCAAACAAACATGCTTCCACTTTTCAACATGAATTGCAGATGAACAGACTGAACGAAACAAAGACAGTACACATGTGTGTGCGTGTGTGTGTGTGTGCACGTGCGTGCGCGTGTGTGAGTGAATGAGAGAGAGAGAGAGAGTGAGAGAGGAGGGGATGGGCGAAAGAGAGGTCAGAGACTGAGTGGTGACCATGTGTCTGAAAATTATGTACTGTGCTGCACTGCACTGTTTGTTTGAACTCTATGCTGTGTGTGTGTGTGTGTGTGTGTGTGTGTGTGTGTGTGTGTAACTGTAAGGGGGCGTGGGGGGGAGAGAGATAGAGAGAGAGAGAGAGAGAGGGGGGGGGGGGAGGGAGTGAGAGAGAGAGATAGTTCACATGCACACATATCAACAGCACATTTTATTTCCATACTCACTTTGTCAGAATCTTGGTGCTGATGAACTCTTAGTGTCCCAAACAGAGACACATGAATTGTGAGTCAGTCTGTCTCTGATTCACATCTCTTCTGCTTGTGTCTCAGCACCTCTTCTTAGACTTGTAATCTGCACGCAGTCAAGATCACAGCCTGAGTTTATCATCATATCCAGCACTTCACCTCTTTAATACCTATCTTCCATCAAATTTCATAAACAAAAAAGCACCCCCCCTACTCCCCCCCCCCCCCAAAAAAAAAGTAAAAAAACAAAAACAAAACAAACTTCATGCTTGTGAACACAAGTTTTATTTAAACTTAGTGAATAACTCATTAAATAGCAAATTCACATAAATTTTTTTTTAAAATTTCCAAACTGAGAAATACAATGAAGTCCCTAGCAAATGAGAAACCTTTCTTATAGTCACACACACACACACACGGATATATATATATATATATATATATATATATATATATATATATGTATATATATATATATATATATATATATATATATATGTATGTATGTATGTATGTATGTATGTATGTATACAAAATACATCTTTTCATAAATCTGCACAAAAATGTATACAATATATTCCTTTGTCTTTAAAAAAAAAAAAAAAAAAAAAAAAATCGTTTAAAATCATTCATGAAACATCTGCTTCACATTTCAAGTTACATAAGACAAGAAACAATAAATACATGTGGTCACATCTGCTGGAAACACAATGCGCCTGCTTTATATATATATATGTGTGTGTGCACTATGCATGAAGCACATTCCCACCCATCCTGTTTCCTTTTTTTTCTCCCCGTCCCCTTGGTTCTGGATTTGCCCATGAATGGAACTATCTTGCACAGCCTGAAATCTTACACTGAGGCAAGACATAATGATTTATTCAAATGACAGCATAAAATAAAAAAATTACTAAATGATATCTATATCAAATTGTGTCTTCGAGGCTTATATAAATTGTGCCTGCAATGTTGTGTTTTCGGTCTTGTCACTTGATGCTGCCACAAAGGCACAACAAACAAGTGTCATGGCCAACTCTATACTAAAAAATTGTTTGGACTCAAAATTCTTCCAAGTATCAGTCCGATTCAATGGTAGCGTTTTTTTGTTGTTTATTTGTTCTGGGTTTTTTTAAATTATTTTTTAATTATCAATACAATGAGTTCCATAAAAGAAAAAAATTCTACAACTGCTAAATTTCATTAACAGACGAGGTAAAAATATAGGTTCTTTTTCTTTTTCTTTTTTTTTTTTTTTTTAAAACCAAGTCTTCAGAAATTGATTTCTTTTTGTTGTAACTGTTCTTGCTGACTGTGACACTCCAGAAGTCTGTCACTGCGAGTCATGGGTTGACAGGTTCTATGACCCCATCTCTCTCCTACTGCCATAATCAACATCACCACTGGCGTGTGCACACACGCGCATGTGCCCGCACACACACACACACACACACACACACAGAGGTAAAAGGATCAATGAAACACAACCTGAAAAACACCCTCACTCAGCCCCTTCCCACGTGACACCACCTGACAAACAGAATCAATGACACACGTTGCCTGCTGAGCTGATTCGCCTTCTGTGACACCATCACTACGAAGGCCAGCGAAACCACCCCCTCCCGATCCACACACACTACTACCACCCTTCCTCTCTCTCTCTCTCTCCTCTCCGTCGCTGTACCAGCTTTCAGCCCCTCAACTACCAACCCACCTCACCCGACTGACTTAAAAAAACAACAACTGAAATTTAAATAAATAAATGATTTTTTAAAAGTCGATCCCGCTTTTTCTCATCACAAACACTGTAATGGTCGGTCGTTCATTTTCAAGGCAGCCAAGAGTTACAACCCTCCCCACCCATCCATTTCTATGCCTCATCTGGACGTGAGCGTTCGTTCGTTCTTGGGGCAATACACGTGTGTGAAATATCCACACCTTCCTCCTTCTCCTTCCTCCCAGAGGCAAAGAATAAGAGAGAGAGAGAGAGAGAGAGAGAGAGAGGGGCCCGGGGGGTGGCGAGATCTTCCTGCCCGGTGCAATATCGGGACAGTTTTCCGTCAACACGAGAAGAGGGAGAAAAATCATTAAAACCATCGTCATCTCTCCCACCCGCCCACCGCTCCCCCACCCCCCTCTCTTCTGTTCCTGCGTTTGTGGTCTGTCGGCTTCATTCTCACAGTCGTTGGTATCTCCCGGTAGGCTTTCCCGTGAATGATCCATTTTACCCCCGTAAAACTGACAGCCACACTCCCGTTTTCAGAGACGTGCATGCTTGCTATATTTTTGTGTCCATTACCTACCGAACCCCGACATGGATAACTTGATCTTGGTCATGCATATTTCATCTACATCATGTGCTTTCACATGAACGGGATTACAGCACCAGCACAGGTAGGCAAAATTTGTTGACCTTCCAGATCGGAAAAAAATCTCTACTTCATGGAACGGAAGAGGTCGATGGAAGCCTATAAATTTCCCCTCACTTTTCCAGACCCTGAAGGGCGGCAAAAACGTTCTCCCGAGACTTTATCCAAACCCCGAAATCGTTTTCTTAATTTCCAAGCATTTTCTTTTTTCTTCTTCTCCTTTTCAGACTTCCATGACCCTGTACAAAACCTGCCACTTTTAATTCACCTGGCGCCAAAACCAGGATTGAACTCAGGACCCTCAAATGTAATAGAACTCATCTCTAACCAATCGGCTTTAGCGCCCATCTCGCCATCAACAACATATGGGGGAAAATAGAGAAAGAAGAAAATGAGAGGGGGAAAAAACAACAACAAAAAACAAAACAAAAAACCCCCAACAACAAACCATATACATAATATTATCTATATATATTTGGACAGATAGGTTATCCTCACGCCATACGTACCATACAAGACATCGGAACAGTTTTCCCGTCAGCTGTCTAGTAAAGATCTCTTCCCGACTGATCTTGAAACCAGTCTGTTTCGATCAGAAGCCCACAACCCTCTCGATCTCCGATTAAAAGTCTGAAACGGTCTGCGCTAGCGTTATTTTATCCAATCAGAATCACCGCTTTGTTCGAATGCAATGGTGTCCAATCCAACTCCCGTGGGAAAACAGTACACAACAACCATGCTTATCGCCGATCGCAAGGGTCCGGCGACGCTTTGGGTCGGAGTAAGGTAAGGAACAGACAGTGAAGTTGGCGTGAGGTAACAACTCCCATTCCCAACCGGCCTGTGTACAGCGAACGAACAAAGTACAACAAAAAGTCTGTCGTCAAACGAACGACTTAAAAATGGTGAACGGAAGGGAACAGTTGGACCTGGTTGCACTTTGGTAGTTGGAGCTCGCTCTACATTGTCGAACTTTTGTAAACACTGTCAACAAAGCACACACCTGACACATTCATTACCACCACCCCTCCTCCCCCCCAACACACACACCATCCAGAATCACCACAAAAGCCCTCCAACAGATTGACCACTACTATCCGGTGATCGCCCGAGGAAAGTTTCCTAGGAGTCGGTGGGAGCATGTTCACTTACTGTTTTGGAACCTCTCGGGTTGGTTTGGCTCACTTCCCACTTGACCACCTCTCCTTCATCTACGATTGTGAACGACCGACAGGATCTTTGCTTAAAACCATCAATGACCAGGACTTCTCACTGGATTGGAACACCAGCGCCGACTTCTTACAGGACAATGGCCCGAACCGTCCCCCATATCTGATTCGCACTCGTGTTAAAGATTAGCTGGAGTTACACACGTGATGAGTGATGCGTCATCTTTTCGTTGGAGGATGTGCGTTCGCTCAACGTCAACATTCGCCCCGTCAGAAAGAAATCTGTCTTGAATTACAATTAAGAATCTGCTGGATTATTCGTTTATGAAATTATGTCCACATACAAAAACCAAATAAACATAAACCAAAACAAACAAAAACCAAACCAAACCAAACAAACAAAAATTAGCGGCACGGTTCACAGGTTAAATCTAATATGTTTGTAGTCTTAACTGATACCGATATCGATGAGTATTATCATCCTATTTTAGAATCCTTAATCCAGGGGCTTGTTTTAACAGCAATTCTGAGCACAGTAAATGCGATAGTACCATTAATAGATATTTCGACCCCTTGAAATTAAGCAATCCCATGGTCTCTGGGCACAAGCCAGTTCGTGCCCCCATGGTCTGGAAGTCCTCACTTTTAGGTTATTCTTTCTTCAACCGTATCGCAGGACAGCATCATGCAGAGAACTTTGCTCCGTTGGTGCATCTCAGCTGTGCAATATTTACATAATTACGTTTCTTTGCATTATACATTTTATTTTCAAATTCAATATCTGCACATTCAAATAGTAAATTTCTGTACGTGAATACTGACAATAACCCAGTTTGGAGTCTTGAGATCTTACAGCACAACAAACTGCAACTGTTCCTGGTTCTGAGGATCACAGCTTCCAAACAAAGCACAGTTTTCACACAAAGAAGGCAAAGGGAAGGAAGATGAGCAATGCCCCACTTATCATATTTTTCTCTTAAAAAAAAAAGAGAAAAAAAAGGAGGGGTCTGGGGGGGGTGGACGGAAGGAAAAAAAAAAAGACCAATATCAAATACTCTTCAATCTCCTGCCAAGTGCACAATGTACACCACAGAACATGTGTTCTCTTTTGATGGCTACCACATCTGGATTTCTCATCTTCAAGTTTGTGGCAATACATGTCCATATCAAAATGCTATTCATTCAATTACTTATTCCACACCACCAGCCACATTAATTCCTGGCTTCTCACCTGCTGACACGGCCATGTGGCCCAGACACTCATGATGGTCTCCAAAGAACACAGCAATATGCGAGTATATTTCACCCACATCTCTCCCACCAAACACCCACAAATGGCAGCTGATAACTCTGAGGAAATCTGACTTTGCTTGCTGGAGGCTGGGGGTTTGTGCAGTGATGCTGATGACTTCCTGACAGCCATGTGATCACACTGCTCATGTCATGTGGACCTAGCGGGAGAGGAGGGGAGGAGGGCTTTCCAGTCATGACAGGCCTAACAGACTGATACCCACTCAACTTACAAAACAAATGAAACTTAATAAAAGAAAGAGACAGAGCAGTTTACTCATCCTACAACTACAGTACAAGCTTACCATGCCATACATACTGATAGTGTGATAACAATGCTGAGAAATCAATCATTAATCAATAATGTGGTTCTTTCTCCGGAGAGAGTAAAAGAGGCAGGATGTTATTTATAATTTAAACCTGTGCCTGCCTTTTTGAATTTAATTTACCAAACCACACATTCACATCAATGTGCAAAATATTTTTTGTCCTGTCCACTCTTTACCTGTGTGTGTGTGTGTGTGTGTGTGTGTGTGTGTGTGTGTGTGTGTGTGTGTGTGTGTGTGTGTGTGTGCGCAAATCCTATCAGATAACAGACAAGTTAGGTCAAACAACAGGACCCCATTACAACATGCACATGATCAAATCACCTATGATCTCCTGACATGTCAGCCTTTTTCTATGACCATATGGGTGGAGGAATGCAGCACAGGTACATGGGAGTTTCAGCGTGTGGTGCTGCTTGAACTGGCTTGAGGTTGGTAAGGATATATCGACAAAACACCACCTGAGGTTGGGAAAGATGTGTCTTCAGATATCAAATTGAGGTCGGTCAAGATATATCGACAAAACACGAACTGAGGTTGGTCAAGATGTGTCGTCAGACATCAAATTGAGGTTGGTAAAGATGTATCCACAGCTATAAAGTGAGGATGGTCAAGATGTGTCCTGTTACAAAGTGAGGATGGTAAAACATTATGTTCTCATATAAGAACCAAGGCTGATACAGATGTGTCCTGAAATACAAACTGAGGTTGAAACTGATTAGGTCTTCAAATAAAAACTATGGCTGGTAAAGAAGTGTCCAAAAAAAAAAGGTAATACTGAGTTCGGTAAAGATGTGTTTGTAAAAATAATAACTGGAAAATATGAACGTCTCCACGACTCACTTTTTATTTCTCCTTCTGATCATGAATCACTCTGCTGTATTTGCTATTGTATACTTGTTTGTCATTGCCGTTCTGTGTCATGTTTTTGTCCAACAGTAACCCCATATAACATTCAAGCTGGGAGATGCAAAAAGGTTAATCACTACTGAGCCCCAGCATCTCTGACTGATGTACATTACAAACAGAATTCACATTCAGCTGATGCACAAATATACATATTATATATACACAATTACCGCATGGAAAAGCGTTTACCAACAATAAGTACTGCCATGCACAACAAATCAAAACTTTACATCTGTCCTCTTTATAAAGTACCTGATGATCCAGATCTGTTGGGAAGTTTGAGAAGTCATTTTTTGTGCCAAGCGTTTTATGCGTACAGACGTTAACTCTTTCTTCAGATTTTTTTTCTGCCCCTTCAATATTGCTAAATGGAAGGAAACTCAGTTTACTAACAGTTACCACCTATAAGAAAATGAGGCTTTTTGCCTAGAGAAGCGAACAGATAGGCCTGGTTTGCAGCAGTCTGACATGGTACAGTATATGACACCAAAGCTATTTTTCAGTCTTGATCTTCAGACTATTTCAGAAGACACCCCTTCCCCAGCATTTCTCGGTTACCCTTTCTTTCCCATTTTCCCAATTTCAGCTTTCCTGTTAGCACTGAAAAGGGTCTCACTTGGGCAGCCCTTTTCAATCAAACCACACATTCACACTAACGGACAGAAACACAGCGCACACATGTATACACATCATCACCACCACACATTATCAGGGTTCAAAGAACCTGCAAAAAACAAAACAAAAAAAAAAAAACCACCAAAAAAACAAAACAAAAAACAAAAACAACAACAACAACAAAAAAGCACATAGTATGCGATCTACATAAATAATATGCTGCCAGGTTTTATGTCACAACAGCTGCTGTTTAAAAGGTGTTTGGAGCAGAGCTAGGGTAGCCTAATAGCTGTTCAACCCTCATGCCCAGTGTGTCTGGCCTGCTGTCTCCCTGCCTGTCTGCCTGACCCACACCAACCCAGTGAAATTCTCCACGTGTTGTTACTCCAGTTGTGGCTGATCATTTACTGCATCATGTCAACATCACACAGTCATAACTATTTAAGTTCTGAGGATGAAATAAAAAAAAAAACACCATCAGCCCCTGCGTACACCTATGCATATGGCAAAAACTTGTACGCACATGCATTCAAGCACACATAAAACACACTCACTCATTGTTTTTAATGTTTGGTTTTTTTATATTTTATATCACACCATGAAACATACACACATCACATGCAAGCACCAAAATATGTACATGTATCTGTCTATGTGTGTGTGTGTGTGTGTGTGTGCACACGTGCGTCAGTATGGGATTTGAACCAGTGCGCACAGATCCTCTTGCTTCCTATGCAGACACATTACCTCTGGACCCACACTTGTACACACACACATACACACACACACACACACAGAGTGACAGACAACAAAAACCCATGTCAGTGTTTACACAGATAAATACAGGCTGCTGTTACATTGCATCAAAAAGGAAAAAAAAAAAAAGAAAAGAAAAAAAGACAAGTCCTCTAACACAAATGAAAATGATGAATCCAGGCATGATTATTGGTGAGTGAGAGGAAGCGTTTTGATTGTGCGTGCGTGTGTGTGTGTGTGTGTGTGTGTGTGTGTGTGTGTGTGTGTGTGTGTGTGTGTGTGTGTCTGTGTGTGTGTGTGAAAGAGAGAGAGGAGAAAGACAGATAGACCGAGACAGACAGACAGAGAGAGAGAGAGAGAGAGAGAGAGGGAGACTGACACACAGACAGAGAGTATCATAAATAATTGAACCCCTTGTCATGATAAAACCAGAAACCCATGAACAGGGCACCATTCTGTGTACTGCCGGTATCAGGAGCACTGACTGGCATGGCATGGCATGGCCCTGATCAATAGGACAAACAAAAGCTGCAGAGCGCACAGCCTGCTGTTGGCCGTCCTGCAACTAGCCCTCAGACCTCAAGTCACAAGGTTCACAATGGGACGTGTCAGTAGAAACATCCTCACTTCCCCCCGTTTCTCTGCCGTATGTTCCGGCAGTCCATTTCAAATTTCGATATATGTATCATATTATTACATCCTATCAACTGACACAAACATGCAGCGCATGGACACTTAAACAACCAATTCACTGACTGGCCTCCTAACCTGCTTCGCAAGAGAAGGAAATGGAGCATTAGAACGTGGAATGTTTATGTTCAATGTCACCTTGGTGAAATTATTCGACTCGAATGCACAAACTCAACAGCAAACTGAAGCAGCTCACCCATCTCTTCCCCACAAACTAAATAACATTAAATAAGTAACAAACCAATCTGCCACTTCCAGTTTCGGCTTCACTTCTAAATTATAGAAGGCAGCGAATACGACTTCACCTCACATACATCCCATCCCACGCAACCCCAGCACAGCCTGCTTCTTTTCTGCAGCTGATCACAACAGACACCTTTTAGATGAGAGATAAGACAGAAGCCCCCTTTTTCCCTTTAAAAACCCATTTGACGCTGATCTTCTGATCACCTGCTACTGTAAGATCAAGAAACCAAACCAAACCAAACCAAACTAAACCCCTACACATACATCTCTCACATTATCTTTCCTTGGTCACGCCACTTCCGTACACCTGACAATTGAACTGATTTCCCCTCCCACAGAATAAGCAGTTGGAAAGGCAGGGTGGGGAGTAGTGAGAGGGGGAAAACACTGGGGAAAGGTGGGGGTGGGGTGGTGGGAGGGAAGAGAAAGGGAGAATCCCCAGGAAAGGTGAGCATGAATACAAGCACTTGAATGGGTCGGGGTGGGAGGTGGGGGCAAAAACACAGGAAATGTGTGTGTGGGGGGGGGGGGGGGGGGGGGGGGGGAGGGAGGAGGGGGGCAGTAAGGAGGGAAAATCATCAGGGGAGGCAAGCATGGATGGCTGGAAGGAAGGGAGGAAGAAAGAAAGGAAGGAAGGAGTGGCTGAGACAGAGAGAGAGACAGTGAGGAGAAGTGGCGGCACTAGGTGTGAGCAAACAGGCACAGGGAAGAGAGACAGACAGAGAGAGAGAGGGGGGTGGGGGGAGGGTTGTGGTGTGGGGCTGGCAGGCGATCAATGGGTGCAGGAGGGAGGGAAGGAGGGAGGGGGGAGGGAAGGGGTAGAGCCAATCAAGGTGCTATGACTGACTGGCAGGTATGTGCACCCGCCGCCTTCTGCTGGTCACCACCACCACCCGCCTCACCACACCACCAACAATGCCCACCTGCCCGTGACGGGATAGGAGAGGGAGGGGGAGGAGAACTGAGAGGGGGCGTTGGGGGTGGGGGGGGGGGGGGGGGGGGGGGGGGGGGGGGGGGGGCAAAAAATGAGCACGAAAGCGGGGTTGGGGGTTGTTGTTAGCGCTCTGTGTGATTCTGACACCGGTAGTAGAAATAGATGCACAGCGATTTGGTAGGCGCTTGAAATCATGACACCCGGAGTTTTCTCTTTTTTTTTTTTTTAATTCATTTTGATTTCATTATCGTTTTGTTGATCATGACCACCACCTCCACCACAACAGTTACAAAGTGACTGTCCAAGCCCAACTGACCAGCCCCCCAAAAAAACAACAACAAAAAAAACAAAAAAACAACTAACCTCTTCCATTAGTCTACTAGTGAAGCCCTCACCTCTCTGTTCAGGTCCAGTCATCCCATAGCAGACAGTAACTTAAAACAACCGCTGACGTCACTGCTCCCCCTTTTATTTGTTTCGCCAATCTTATCCCCCCCCCCCCGCACACAACACAAAACGGTTCACTTTCAAGTGCCTGTGGCGCTGACCAGCGGAGAGAGGCTGGGAAGTCCTGACATGATATGGGGGACGGTGACGGGGGGGAAAAGGGGGGGGGGGGGGGTACCAGGGGCAAAGAGTGCTTGTGCGCTTTCGGTGCGATTAGGCCCCCAATGGCCTGTGAACCAACACAAATACACCCGCTTCTGCCTTCGTCTCCGGCTCTCCTTCCACCACCACCACCACCACTTCCAGCAACGTGATGGAGTGGACAGAAGAGAAGAGAGGAGAGAAGGGAGGTGCTAACTCGGAAGTCAAAAGCTGGAAAACAACAACAGTGGTCAACAAAATGGCTCGTGAACTGTAAGGTTTAATAATAATAATAAAACAATAAATTAAAAAAACAATGACCGCCCCCTAAACTCACACCAAAATAATACTGTTATCTGTTTACGAACTTAGTTTCAGCTGCAGACCGCTTGTTGAAATCCTTCACAGACTGAAAATGTGTGTTGGGGGGGGAGGGGGGTTAGGAGAGAGAGGGGGGGTGGGGGAGAGAGAGAAAGAGAGAGAGGGATGGGTGAAAGAGAAATGGGCGGGAGAGAGAGAGAGAGAGAGAGAGAGAGAGAGAGAGAGAGAGAGTCAAACTTAGAATAAAAGAACAACAGAAGAAGAAAAAAGAAAAAAAGAAACAAACAACAAAAAACAAAAAAAACAAAAAAACAAAACAAAAACAAAACAAAAAAACCAACAACAAACAAACAAACACACACACACACAAACAACAACAACAAAAAACCGAGACTTGAGCTGAGAGACTGTCCAAGACGGGAAGAACACAGAGACTACTGATATCTGCGTGTTGGTGTGATGGCTCTTGGTAGTTGGTGGTTGGTGATGGTGGTTGGTGGTTTGGTGATGGTGGCGGCGGCTGGACTGGGCTGTGTTGTAGTCTGCTGTTCTCAGTCTGTCCCACTCCTCTCCTTCCCTCTCTCTCCCCAAACCCTCCCCCCCCCCCCACCCCCTCCCACCCACCCCCTTCCCAGTTCATCGCCAGTTGCGTGATAATGAAGGAGTTCTAAGTGGCCAGGCCGGCAAAATTACACGCTGTTCGATATCCCCCCCCCCCCTTTTTTTTTTCTTTTCCTGTTTCCCACCACTACCACCCCCGCCTCTTGATGGGTATCCCACCCCTCCCTCTAACATTTCCCTTTCTCTTTCTCCCTCATTCCATTCCCCCCCCCCCACCCCCCCCCCCCTCCCCGTTGCCATTCCCCGTGACTGCGAATCAGTAGTGACGGAGGATGGAACGTAACGCCCGATCCATATGGAAGCGGCGGCTTTGCCGTCTGACCTACATTCCCTCTCCGTCTCACTTATCATCTCCCCCTGTCTCTGGCTCTTCCCCACCACCTCCAACCCCCTCTCTCCCTCTCACCCGACTAATTTTCTTCCCCCCCCCCCCCCCCCCCAAGTCGAGGGAAAAAAAAAAAAAAAAAAAAAAAAAACCCGCCCCCACAGCGCGGGGTTGGGGGTTGGTAAAGTCGGGTGTTGGTAGTGATGGGGAGAGGTGAGGGAGGATGGGGGGTTTATTTTGTCAAACCAGATTGTGTGTGTG
>NC_134902.1:35326006-35403506 GCF_041734735.1 Babylonia areolata | reverse complement strand
CCAAAAAGTGTTGAAATATATTACATTATTTGGAATTGAATTTTACCCAAAACACTTGTACTGCCTCCCTTCAGAAGATACGAATTACACTTAGCACCAATTTTAGACATTTTGAGTCTACAGTCTTACAGTTTTTCTCCTGACCGATGTATGATCCATGATCGACATTTATGTATACGTGAATTTTCTTCCCTCATGAAACAGAAATGTCTGCCCCCCCCCCCCCCCTGTCACTCCACCTCCCACACCTGAAATGAAATTTTGTGTATCCTATACACACACACACACGTTCAAACCCAAAATTTGGCCATAAACTGAAAATCAAAACCCCCTGCCAATACAACCTGATAAATCATGATCAGTAATTATCAGTTTATTGCATGGCATCGATTGAAAACTGTTTCTTTCAGATGTTTTTTTTTTTTACCACCCCCCCAACACCATTTTCACCAGGAAATGGGTGGGGCTCAGTTTGTGCCAAAAAGTTCCTCTTTCATCTTTTCCTTTGAAGGGAAAACGTCTTGTCTTCTCCATCAACGCTTCCAAAATGAAAGGGGAAAAAAAAAACTGCAGCAGATGAAAGCTTTCTAACCAGGTTATTTTTGCATGTACATGTATGATGTTTCTTGGTGTTTTGGCTTTTAAATAACATTAAAGCCAAATTACTGAGCTCCTTATTCAGATCAATCTATAGTATAATATCAGAATTTAGACATTAGTAAGCAAACTTCTATCACTGACTACAGCTAAAAAATGAAATCTGTATTATTCAACCGTGCAGGGGCACTGCTGTTTCCCAGAACAGAGAGGCAGGTGAAACACAGGGCATCATATCCATGTATGGCTTTCTTTTTCCACTTGTCAAGATTCTCTCTGTCCTCTTCATCATTCTTTTCTTTTCAGTACTGTGTCTATCCAGTATCATTAGCATCAAGAACTAGCAACTTCCTTTAAAATGAGAGGGAGACTTTTTAAATCAAACCTAGTTAGAGACTGGAAAGGAGTGATTCATTTCAGTAACATTTTTTCATTGCTTTCACTTTGTTAAATTATTTGTTTCAATCATGTGAGATGATCAGATCATGCAAAGGCATAGATCTATGAATGATGCTCAAATCACAAATCTGCACGAATTTTCTAAACTAATGCTTGCTGAAAAAGTCTTGAAACCCCCCAAAACATTCACACCTTCAGCAAAAACTACCCGTCACATCAGACCACTGCTGGGCTGACTGTTCTGCCCTGATGTCAGTGAGTAACAAATGCATTTGCAGCTAGAGAGAGAGAGAGAGAGAGAGAGAGAGAAGAGGACACTGCACTGTAGCAATGTGCTCTCCTTGGGGAGAGCATCTCAAATTTCACATAGAAAAATCTGTTGTGACAAAGAGTAACAGAATATATAAATAAATAAATAAATAAATATATATATATATATATATATATATATATATATAAAAAAATATAATGTAATGAGAATTTTGAGAAAAAACAACAACAAAACCCCCTTACCTTTGGCTAAGATGAAATTATCAAGATTTACTTTTTTTATTCTCTACACAGAAATAACACAGCCTCCTACTACGAGTCCTACCCACAGGGTGGGTTGGGAGGGAATGGGGGGATATCTTTACACAACCAGTTGAGCCCACTCTCCTCCCTGCACAAGAGGGACACCTTAGCAAGCACACTTCTTCTGGCATTGGCTGTTGGCAGTCTTTACATCACAATCATGTGTCTTGTCTGTTTGTCATTCTGGGCTGAATTCAGCAGGCAAGCCAGACAGCGCTGGTCTAATGCTATGCAAGGGGTATCTCTCTCTCTCTCTCTCTCTCTCACACACACACACACACAAGTGACACAAGACCACAGTTCGAGAGCACGCTGCATTTTGATAAGAGTGACAGTTGGGCTGCAAGAAATTAAGAAAGGTCTCTTGTTTAGCTGATGCAGGCTATACATATTGCATACATGTAAACTACCAAAGAACTGTTATTCATTCTGCTGGTACGTAACAAATAACTGCTTACCACTGTTACTTTTTCCCCAACCACTGGAATATAAAATTCCTTGCGTGTGTGTGTGTGTGTGTGTGTGTGTGTGCACATGTGTTGCAGGGTTGGGGGGGGGGGTGGCTGTCTGATGTATATATGTATGTGCCTGTAGAGTTAGTGGTGTGTACGCGTGTGTGTATGTCTGTGTGTGTGTGTGTGTGCACACATGCACATGTTGGGGGAAGAGGGGAGTTTCTGATGTGTACATGTATACATCACATGTCTGTAGTGTGCATGTGTATACATGTGCCTATAGAGTGAGTGGTGTATGCCTGTGTGTGTGTGTGTGTGTGTGTGTGTGTGTGTGTGTGTGTGTGTGTGTGTGTGTGTGTGTGTGTGTGTGTGTGTGTGTGTGTGTGTGTGTGTGTGTGTGTGTGTGTGTGTGAGTGTGTGCGTGTGTGTGAGTGCGTGTGCTGGGGTTGACGGGGGTGTCTAATGTGTACATGTATACCTGTGTCTGTAGTGTGCATGTGTGTCTATAGAGCAAGCGGCGTGTATATGTGTGCATGCGCGCATGCATGTCCATGTGTGTGTACGTGTGTTATGTGCATATGTGTGCACATGTGGGAGTGAATGCATGTGCACCAGCACTGACACACATCCACGCCTGTGTGGGTGTGAGAAAGACAGCACTCTGTGTATGGTGAAGTTTTTCCGCCACATGCCGGCCATACTTTACTTCGTCTTTCGTCAACTTTTACTTAGTTTACTACATGATTTCTCTCTCTCTAAAACAATATGCTATCAGCGAAACAAAACCAAACCAAAAAAAGTGCTGTCCCTCTGGCACTCTCTATTCGTCAGCATGGGCCACGTTCACTCACCACAACACCACAGCTGATGCCTATTCCTTCTTTTCTCTCCTATTCTATTCTGTGCTGCCGGCTGATTCACTCTTTTCGTCAATCCATAGAAATGAATCATAACTTGCCAACTGCCTCACACTCGCACTCTTGACTCTTAAAAAATGGGGGGGAAAAAAGAACGAAAGAAAGAAAGAAAAAAAAAAAGGGGGGGGGGGGGGGACACCTTTCTCTTGTCAGGGAAGAAGTGGGGTGGAGGGCAGGGGTGGACTCACCTTCTTTCCCTCTCTCTCTCTCCCCCACGTTCTCTCCCCTCCGGCATTCCGAAGACAAGAAGCTCGGGGTCGAATTAATCCTGGGACGACGTCAAGTCATTAATCCACAGCCTCCATCTCTCTCTCTCTCTCTCCCTCCTCGCCAGGAACTTTGAACGGCCTGCTTGCCCCCCCCACACCACACACACACTCACACCGCCACTCATGCAGGAGGTAGCTAGCTAAACTGTATGTGTTGTGGGGGAACAGCACGACTTCACACACAAACGCTCTCTCTCTCTCTCTCTCTCCCTCGATCAGTATCACACGTAGAGAGGAGCGCTCCACCACATTCCGAGATCTTTCTGCCTCGTCGCCAAAAGACAGGCCGCCTTTCACTCTCTCTCTTCTCGAGAGTTCAGCTTATCCAAGCCACCGCCGCCGCCACCACCACCACCACCCCCCAACCAGAGACACGACGATGATGTAAACTGGCAAAGCTTTTTAAAACAACAAGTCCCGAAGCCAAAATCAGGGTAGATCGTGGAGAGGGTAGTAGGTATGGTGGGGGGTGGGGGGCAAACTCTCTGGATCCAGAATAACACACACTTTTTTTCTTCTTCTTCTTCCTCTTCTCTCTCTTTCACACCCCCACTACTCCTCCTCGCACCACACCACTCAGTCACTCACTTCCAAACAACAAAAAACCCCACACCGCACCACACCACACCACACACCACACACTATATCACTCTCAGCTGTAGTGTGTCGGCAAGCCACCACGCAGGGCAGGTAATCCAGTCCAAGGGAGACAAATCGCCCCGTTTCCCCCCCCTCCGTGTGTGTGTTTCACTCCCCCGAGCACAGTTTACACACACGCACAGCGCGTCGTGCTGCCATATCCAGTCTCCGGCCGCCTCAAACTAGTAAAGGGGAGGGGAGGGGAGGGGAGGGTGGTGGTGGTGGGGGGGGGGGGGGGGGGGGGGGGGGGAGCTGGCTTCTATTCCCTTCCTCCCTCCCCCCTTGGTCTTGAATGATTGCATGCACAAATCAACATGGCGGCGCGGGGGCCACAACACAAGGAAGAGTGTGATTCTTGTACACAGAAAGGAAGGCAGGAAAAAGAAAGGGAGCGAGAGAGAGAGAGAGAGAGCGGGGTGGGGGTGGGCTGTGGGGGGCTCCCCCCCCCCTCCCTCCCCCCACACTGACAAGGCAATCAGCGGAGAGGTTGGCACTCAGACACACAACGAACGATACTGACTCCTCCTCCACCCCACCCCCCCCCCCCCCCCCCGCTCCTTTACTGCTTGTATTGCTGCTCCTCCGCCTCTTCCTCCTCTGCTTTCCTCCACTACCCCCCTGTCTTTACACCCTGGGCTTGTATGCCGCCCCACAACTTCCTGTTCTCACTAGCCGTTGTGCTGTACACTACTACTACTACTACAGAGTACCACACACACACACACACACACACACACGGGCCGTGCCCTCGCTAAACTTTAACCCCACCCCACCACCACCAAAGTCCGGCAGCAACCGGCAACGCTTTTCTCTCTCTCTCTCTCTTTTTTTTTTTTTTTTTTTTTTTTTCAAATAATAAATTCAGTGCCACCACCCCGTTGTATTGTCCGATTTCACTTGGCCCTCTGAATGGCCTGAACCCATTACAGAAAATCCCTGGCAAGACAAACACGCTACACGGGACTCCCCTGTTCAGTGCACGGCCGGGTTCATAGCGAAGTTCAGTGTGTATGAAATACAACTCAGGGAGGTAAAGGGGGTGGGGGTGGGGGGTGGGGGGATGAATGTGACTCTTACCCTACCTCACCCCCTCCCACCACCAGCACGTCCCTACTGACTTGGCCGCTGTTTGTGGAGAGGAAGAAAAAAATGTTAGGGGTGAAGGGGGGCTGCGGTTGGGGGAACAAGGAGGGGGGGGGGGGGGGGAAGGTGAGCATTTGTAGGTGTTTCTCAAAGCGTGAAGCCTGGCTTTAGAACAAGCGCCACAGAGAGACACACACAGTTTCGCTCTGTTCTGGGGGCCCTCCTCTCTCTCAATATTGACAAGCAGGCCTCCTTGTTCCCTCGCGCTTTTGCGACCTTCGACACTGCCTCGCTGCTGATCTGATCATCTTGAGCACGAAACCAACCATGCGGATTCTTCAGTGTTTCTACAACATTCCAAATTCATCACCACACAACCGATTATATATATATATATATATATATATATATATATATATATATATATATATATATATATAAAGAAAAAAGAGACAAATTTGGCTTTCGCGCAACAGCGGAGTCGTGCGCGTCCAGCTTTCGTTGTGTGGGTCTCAAGTTCGAATTCCATTAAGTGGGAAGAGCGGTGATTTTTTCTCTCTCTCCAGTTTTTTGGTGTTTTTTTTTCTCTCTCAAGGCCTGACTATGCGCATTGGGTTACGCTGCTGGTCAGGCATCAGTTTGCTTCAGCTTGGCAGATGTGGTGTAGCGTATATGGATTTGTCCGAACGCAGTGACGCCTCCTTGAGCTACTCACACTGATACTACACCAACGAAGACACAGACATGCTGATGCCTAAACATTCTTCACATGAGACCCCCCAAACCCCACACCCACACTTTATTAAGTTAAAGTCCATGTCAACCACTACTACAAGAAAAAAAAACAAAAAAACAAACATGCAGGTTTCACTTTTATTCTCATTGTCCAAGCTAAGCTGTATGTAAATTAAATGTGAGTGTAATAACCGTGCAGATTCCCCCATCCCCACCCCTACAAAACCACGGAATTATGGTCCATGACAGCAACAACAGTGAACACCCTTTGGCCTTATGGCACGTGTAATAATAATTAAAAAAAAATTTTAAGTAATAACTAAGAAAAAAAAATTAATCGGGATCTCATTTACCGGAAATTAGCGCATAGAATTCTAACAAGGCAGGGATGGTACTGGAATTATATGCTACCTGGGTACTGAACATGATGATAACAACACTTAAAGCAACGATAACATGCCCCTCCCCTACTTTCTCTTTCTCTCTCTCAGCTCTGATTAATAAAAATTATGGAAGGTTGTGACAGGCCACTGCGGCACACAGGGTGTGTGCCACGGTTTTATGAATCAAGTCCCAGGTGCTCGCTTGGCGATGTGGTGTCTCGAGTAACCTCCGTCAGTCACAGTCCAATCGATCGCTGGGTCGTCGCTCCAGGCTTTCTGTCAGCTGTTATTTGGGAATCACCGGTACAGTGAATGCATGCATTAGTCTTATCAACCCCAAAATGCATGGAGCTGGCAACAAACTAATTTTTTTTCCACATATAAGTGGCATATTCACCGGCGTCAAAGAAAAATTCCAGATCGACAAAGTGGTCACTGGTGAAATACACACATTCCTTCTGGTACATGTGTTTACAAGAGAGAGAGAGAGAGAGAGAGAGAGAGAGAGAGAGAGGGGGGGGGGGGAGGGGCAGGGAGAGGGAGGGAGACAGAGACAGAGACAGAGGGTTCGCATCATGTGCTTTGTGGCGTCATTGTGTCTCCAAAGACTTTTCTTAATAATATTTTTTTGGGGTTCCCATGACCATTCAATGAGTGAGTCACACACACACACACACACACACGGTGACACACAAACCTGATTCATGGTGACACACTGTCAGACAGAGGGACAGAGAAAGACACACAGAGAGAGGAGCACTGATAATTTTTTTTTTTTTTTTTTGGTCAGTCAGTGGAGTTGAGTCACAAGATATGAAAGAAGCAATGAGAACAACCACGCACAACATCACTATCCGAGGAAAAGGGGTGTTTTCCCCAGGCGCCACACACACACACACACACACACACATAGGGAGAGGAGAGAGAAAGCCAGTTGACAAGAAGGGCACAGCGAGCAGGGTAGGGTAGGGTAGAGAGCGAGGAGTTTGTAAAGCCGCCGCCACTGAGAACCTGATACTGTGATAGGTACACGCTTTGTTATGACTAAAGGGGTGCCGCCGTGCCGCACCACTCCGTTCTTTCTCTGTGTGTGTGTGTAAGAGAGAGAGAGAGAGAGAGAGAGAGAGAGACTGAGAGAGAGGGGGCGGGTGGTGGTGGGGGGGGGGGGGGGGGAGAGAGAGAGAGAGAGAGAGAGGAAAGGGTGTGTGCGTCTGTGCGTGCGTACAATTATGTTTGCGTCTGTGTATGTGTATGTGCCTTCGCGCGCGTGTCTGTATGAGTGAATGAATAAGTGAGTGAATAAGTGAGTGAATAAGTGAGTGAGAGTGTGTGTGTGTGTGTGTGTGAGAGAGAGAGAGAGAGAGAGAGTCTGTATGTGTGAATGTACACGCGAGACCCGTTCCCATGACAGCCCTTTGCCTGCTGCCCCTTGCTTCCCCCCCCCCCCCACCCCCCTCAACACCCCCACCGTCCCCCTCCTACAGAACATTAAAGGCCCCAGGCAGGGGCCAGTGTGTGAACACACAGCGCCGAGGTCCCTTTCCACCACAGCATGGGCTGGAAAAAAAAAAACAACAACAAAAAACCCCACAAAAAACAACCACTACAACAACAGCAACAGAGATAAACGAACAAACAACAACAGCAAAAAGTTGCAGCAGTACCAATCCGGTTACTTCGCACATACCTCTGGCTTACTATTGCAAGTCATTATGGAACAACGACAACAGCGGGGGAGGGAGGGTGGAACGAGGGGTGGGGTGAGGTGGGGTTGTGGGGAGGGGGTGCGTGGTTGGAGGGCTGAACAACACTCCCTTTAGGGTCCAATCTGGACATGGGGTGGGGGTTAAGGGAGAAGGTGGTGCTCTGAACTCGACAACTTCAAACGTTCAAAAAAGCCCATTTTACCTCTCCTTCTTCAGCGATCTGTTTGACTGTGTGCCATGCCCCCCCCCCCCCCCCCCCCCCCCCAACACACACACACACATTCTTCAGTTGTATTAACGAACAACGGCGCGCAACTCATTCAACTGTTGGGGGTCATCGATGATTCGTCCAGAATGCATGACATACCACCACAAGAGTTTTGACCTTTGTCTCTGAATATCTATTGCTGGAATACTGTTATGATTAATGATTATTACACAGAGCTCCCAACCTTTAAGAAGCTGAAACAACTATATTGTGTATTTATAAGCGTGCGCGTTTGTGTCGTGTGTGTGTGTGTGTGTGTGTGTGTGTGTGTGTGTGTGCGCGCGCGCGACAAACTGAGCGCTCAGTTTTAGCTAACGTTATCTTGATACATTTTCTAAGCTGCTGCTGCTGTTGATGACGACCCTACCACGCCTCCCAAACACGACCACGCACACACACACACACACACGTACACACACACGCACACATTTCTGCAGTACAGAACTGCAAACAATAAGAGTACACAATCAGCAACCGGCACCCAACTACCACAATGAAACAAAAACGACAGAGTCCACGGACTTTTTTTTTTTTTTTTTTTGTTGTTGTTGTTGTTGCCAGTATCCTCCTCCATCGTCTCTCCTGACCCACTCCCCCGCAACACACACACACACACTCTCTCTCTCTCTCTCTCTCAGCATGTCCCTCTTTTCAGCCTCTCTCTCATTCTCTCAGCCTGTACTGTCCCTCGGAGTCTCTCTCGGCTTATCTTTCTCAGCCTTTCTCTCCCTCTCCCTCACAGCGTCTCTCAGCCTATACTATGTCTGTCTGTGTCCGTCTGTCTGTCTCTCTCAATCAATCTTTCTCAGTACTGCCTTTCTCTTCCTCATTCTCACAGCGTAAGTAGTGCCCCTTACTCTGTAATAATATAAGCCAGTGTCTCTCTCTTCCACCCCCTCTACTCCTCTCTCTCTCTCTGTCCCTCTCTTCCCAAAACCTCTCTCGCCTGCCTTCAAGATGAAAAGGTCTGCCTGCTGCCACGAGACCAGTCCACTTCTATTCTCTCAGTGTGCCGCCAGACGTGAGATGGGGGATCAGAATAAGAGAGACAAAGGGAGGAGGAGAGAGAGAGAGAGAAAGAAGGACGGGGAAGAGGAGGAGGAGGAGGAGGAGGACGAGACACGAGATGATGACATGGGGAAGGGGGGTGTAGGAGGGAAGGGGCAGAATGGAAGCATTCCTGTCCACAGACACACACGCACAGCGGGGGAGGGAGGGAGGGGGGTGGGGGTGGGGGTGGGGGTGAGGGAGTAAGGGGAGAACCACAGGTCGTGCGAGCAAAGCCCCTAAACATGGATGGGGGTGGAGGAAGGAGTGGGGAGGTGAGGTCAGGGTTATCCAAAAGTAGCGGTGAGTGACTGCGACACTTCAAGGTGATTATATAATGCTGTTCTTCTGGCACTATATGTACCACCCAAAATAAACAAGAGAAAGAAAGAAAAGGACACTATAATAAAATGGCTGACAAAACGATCGGCAATGCAACGCTTTATCTCTCTCTATCCCTCTCTCCCTCACACACACACACACACACGCGCGCGCGCCTCCACACAATCAGACGAAACAACATCCCCTTGCACACCATACTGAAGACACTGAAGTTTGTGCCAAGCACTGGGCGATCAAAATGACGTGGTCTTATTCATCCATTCTAAGCAGTGTGATGCCGTACCAAAAGACTGGCAGCGATCAGAAATCAGTAATCCTTCACGTATACCAACCTCTACTTCTCCACTTAGCTTCTCTTCTAACCGACTAACCGATGCACAGAGAGAGAGAGAGAGAGAGAGAGAGAGGGAGGGAGGAAGGGGGAGAGAGAGGGGGGGGGGGGGGAGAAGGGAGGGGAGAGACCCATCCGACTCCTAACCCGAGTAGAGAGAGAGAAACAGAGAGACAGACAGAGACACAGAGAAAGAGTGAGACAGAAATAAAGGGAGGGGGAAGAGGAGAGAGAGAGAGAAGTGGAGGGGGGGGGAGGGGGGGGGGGAATCACGGAGATATGAGAGACAGATAGTATGTGGACTTATTATTACAGTATATAACAAAAAAGCCAGAATGACACACACACACACACACACACAGAGAGAGAGAGAGAGAGAGAGAGAGAGAGAGAGAGAGAGAGAGAGAGACAGAGAGAGAGAGACAGAGAGAGAGAGAGAGAGAGACTTAACAAACAACTACAATAACTGTTGTTTTTTGGAACGACAAAGTTACACAATCTTTTCTTCCTCCTCCTTTACTTTTAAGGAAGTTTCAGGGTTTCTTTTTATTCGCCAGCACGCCAGCTAAAGCCGTAATGGGAAGCTGCAAAGCAGCACTGGCTTCAAGTTGCTTCCCTTTGTCTTACAGCGACAGTTAATGTCCTTGGCTGTTTTGCTTTTGTTCTGTTTTGTTGTCGTTCTTGAAATCGAATAACATCCAGATATAAGTTCTGTAACTTTTCACAAGACAAAGGCACTTAAACCAAACCGTTGCAGGCAGCAATGGTTTGTCCTCCTTAGTGAAGTGGCACAGCATTTTACTCTGCAAACAGCCATGGTCTGAACAAAAAGTGCCTTTGAAGAGTAACATGCAGGGCTAGATTCTTTGTTTGACATTTTCTCTTATCTTCGCCTTTCACGCTTTCCCAAATCATAAATAATATCCGTCCCATTCCTTTTTACTGTGACATGCGGGGGAGGAGGGTTAGGAAGGGGGCTCCGTCACACACTGATTTTTTTTTTTTTTTTTTTTTTTTTTCCCAATCCGATAATTGTGACCTCTGGGCATGAGACCACCACTTTCCGGACAGGAGATGGGAGAGACTGACAGACAGGACAAGACTCATGGATGGCGGCTTGGCTTTCTTTTCCCCCAGTTCAGTGTCAAAGTCTTTCTCCATGTCATCTCTGATCACCTCCGCCTCCTCACCCTCTCTCTTTCTACCCCCTCCTCCTCCCCCCCCTCCCTTCCTTTTGTTTTGCCCACCCCCTACAACCCTCCTCCACCCCAAGTCGTCCAGCCAAGTCCTGGGTGCGGGCCGCGCGATCTGAAATGCCCACAGACTGATTCCGACTCCGACAATTTTTCCCCTGCGTCTTTGTTTTGGCGCGGGGGGTGGGGCTTGGGGGTGGGGTTCAGATTAGAGGGAAGCAGGGTGGGAAAGAGGGAAGTAGGGTGGGAAAGAGGACAGGGGGACCCTCCAAATATTGTCTAGGCCGGTGATTCGGGCAGCGGCCTACAAGGCTGTCAATTTGTCCTACAATCCTTGTTCTAGTATATAAGCTGGCGTTGGAGTTGGAAGAAGAAGAGGAGGAGGAGGAGGCTGATGATATCGTCTGCAAACCTTCCAGACTCTCTGGTGATAAGACTCATCTGTCTGTCTCCCTTGGGACTTGTCCGGAATGACAACGCGTCTTCAGTCTGTCAGTTCACTCACTCACTCACTCACTGCCGGAGGGTGAAAATCATGACCGTCGATGACGAGCAAGCATTCCTTGCCGTAATCCTCCCGTCTTTTCTGGTGAACGAACGGCTTAAGGCAGGACTGGCGACAGGTTTTGCAGGTCACACGCACTACACTACTCTACGCTACCACTGTAGAGCGTTCAATACCACCCAGATGATCGCACACAGCAGCCATACACCAAAGCTGGGAAATGATTTGTGACACACGTCAAAGCACACATAACACACAGTCTGTGCAGGTTGTCTTCACACCAACGTTCAGTGCCGTGTCCCACATTGATAAAAGTTTTGCTGAGCTTCACGTGACTTCTTCGCCCGCCTGCCCGCCCGACTCAACTTGTGCGTCCTCACACACACACACACTCACACTCAAAACACACGTCATATGGGCTTTAGACCGCCAGAATTCAAGAGCTGGATAGCACACACACACACACACACACACAACAAGATCAGGGCCACGATCGGAACCTACCTTCATTCACCCGACCGTAAATATTAATTCTATGCGGAGTCTGGTTTCTTTAATTACTTCCACACACACACACACACACACACACACACACACACACACACACACACAGAGCAATTTAATATCACTTGTATAGTACACTACCCTTCAGAACACGCACACCACTAAGTCTAACGGACTTTAAAAAAAAAAATCTTTCCTTTTCTTTTTTCAAATCAGAAACGTTACAAAGTGGCCGGTTGCACTTTTCGTTTTGTGTGGCGACAAGAATGATAAGCTGAAATGTGAGGAGAACACGTTCGCTCTGATCAAATCGTAATTTTCATGTCAAAAGTAGTTGTTGGCTTTTGTGCACATGACCAATGCTATGCTTTCCATTCCATCCCCGACCCCAGTCCACACTTTCACCACCATACACACACACACACACAAGCAAGCAAGCAAGCAAGCGCGCGCACACACACACACACACAGTCCCCCCCAACCCCTACCCTTACACACACTCTCTCTCTCTCTTCGGTCTCACCTCCTCTCTCTCTCTCTCAAGGTGGCATGGCACAGCAACAGCAGTCAAGTGTGACAGCTTGCATCGCCACGACTCAGTCACATTCGGTTTTTTGTACTGTACATGTACCGATCCACTCATCCCGAATGCGCGCCGTACGAAGCCCAGCTGTGTCTGGGTACTTTCAGAGTACAGACACACGCGAGCACGTGCGAGCGCGTACACACACACACACACACACACATTCTCGCACATGAGCATGGATGCGCGCGCGCACACACACACACACACACACACACAACACAAAACACACACATCGTCCGATCCATCTTGCACAATTCATCTCCTGTCTCAAAATCAATGACTGACTCTCTCTCTCTCAATCAAAACTATGAAGCTGTGACTTGCGCCATACCTGTGTCACATCCTAGCTGATCAGGGAAGTAGGCCTGTCACCAAACGTGGCGACATTCACCCTGACCTGACAGTAACTTTATATCAAAGGCAGTCTCTTTTTGTGTAGGACTCGGCCCTCCACTCTATTCACACACCTCGCTCTGTCTCTCTCTCACACACACACGCACACCACACAATCTCCATCACCACCCACCCTCTTCACCTCTCGCTTTCTCATGCAAAAGGCATAGCTCAACAGCGTAGCGTACAGACACCAACTTGAACCCAAGTGTGACAGCTTGCAACGCTATAAGTCACCCACAGTTTGGAATTCATACCAGTTCACTCATCCGTAACACCATGCAAAAACCCAGCTCTGTGTCTGGGTACTTAGTAAATGCTCGCATGCACGCACGCACGCACGCACACACACACACACACACACACACACACACAATTTCCATCATTTTACATAATGTCTTTGGATTGCGAAAGTTGTTGTCTAAATTTCTGTCATTTGAAAACGACATGCACTTTACCTGTCCTGGTTGTTGATCAGGTCAGCTACACTGTTATGGGTAATCCCAATAACAATCACTGATGGGTGCAACAGCCAAGAGTGCTTCAATCATTGGACTTTCAATCTGATTGTCCAGGGTTTGAACCCCTATGCAGTGTCTGGTGTGTTAAGGGCAAACATTTTCCCCATCTCTCATGTACAAGCCTGCTGGTGCCTGAGCCTCCTTCATGTGCAAACACATGCTAAAGAAGAAATACACATACGTCGACATTTGGCGGGCTATGAAAACAAACCAGCATGTGTATCCCTGAGAACGGAATATGGCTGCCTACTGGGCCAGGAAAAAAAAGATCATACACATAAAAGCACATTCACACATACAAGTGAGTTGCAGCCGAAAAGTGCAACAACAACAACAAAAGAAAAAGAAAAGAGAGTGTCAATCACACAAAGTCTTAACTTCACAAACCCATTTTACTGCTTACAGTGAAGTGGTGACTGCCAGCGAACATACATCTATCCAAACTTTCACTTTATCACTGTCACTTCATGACCTCTGCAAAAATCTGACAAATCCACTTCAGCCTCTGGCAAGCTTCAGTTGACACTCAAGGAACTAAGATCTCACACAAAGAACAATTTAAGAAATTCAGGGACTTTTGTCAAACTCTGTCTCATCGTAAGCTGAGACAGACAGAGACAGAGACAGAGAGGCAGACAGACAGAGAGACAGACAGAGATGGGCGCAATAGCCGAGTGGTTAAAGCGTTGGACTTTCAATCTGAGAGTCCCGGGTTCGAATCTCGGTAACGGCACCTGGTGGGTGAAGGGTGGAGATTTTTCCGATCTCCCAGGTCAACAGATGTGCAGACCTGCTAGTGCCTGAACCCCCTTTGTGTGTATATGCAAGCAG
Organism: Babylonia areolata; assembly: GCF_041734735.1. Lineage (NCBI taxonomy): Eukaryota > Metazoa > Mollusca > Gastropoda > Neogastropoda > Buccinidae > Babylonia > Babylonia areolata. The sequence goes on along the minus strand of NC_134902.1, from coordinate 35,389,229 downwards.
AATATCAAATACGCACGTTAAAGATCCTGTGGAAACAAGAACATAGCCAGCATGCACATCCCTGAAAACGGAGTATGGCTACCTACGTGGCGGGGTAAAAACGGTCATGCAAGTAAAAGCCCACTCGTGTACATACGAGTGAACGTGGGAGTTGCAGCCCACGGACGAAGAAGAAGAAGAAGAAGAAGAAGACAGACAGACAGACAGACAGAGACATTCAGCTTCAGATGATTTATTCAACTCTTCAAGGCCACATCCACATATGAACAAAGTGCTATAACAGCGTTCATTATGTCACTTATACTATCACCACAGAGACAGACAGAGAGAGAGAGAGAGAGAGAGAGAGAGAGAAAACAGTTTCAAGCGATAGGGAAAAGTGGACACAATGATGTAACATGATTAACTCACTCAGTACGGCCAGTCCTCTCTTCTCCTCTACACAGACCCCTCGGATGTCCAGTGGGTGTTTTAACGACCAAACCTTTAGCTTCCGTCGTCAGAACTGTGGTATTCTTTGTCAACATTCACCTCTTCAGTATAAGAGCGTTCCGCTTGCAATATTTTGATGATGGTAAGTGGCATGAAACGCTGTTAACGCCGTCTCTTTCGCCGTTCGTATGGAAAGAGTTAATATGTCAGTTCCACTGCTGAACAAATGATTTTACCCCAGTTTGATATAACATAGTAACTGCATACATGCTTTATTCAAGAGAGAGTGCGAGAGAGTGAGTGAGTGAGTGCGTGTGTGTGTGTGTGTGTGTGTGTGTGTGTGTGTGTGTGTGTGTGTTCGCTGTCTTGTTCAGTCACTGTCCAGTTCCATGCATTCTCAGCACATGCACATCCACTCAATGTCTGGGCTTTCTCATTATTTAGTGACCACTCTGAAATGAACAAATAACAACTATATAAACAGGCAAACTATAAACAGCTATGTTAAGTAAAACAAAGGTTTGTGTGCGTTCCAAGATTACATTACCTCCCCTTAACCGTTTCACCTGGATGGGGCATCTCTCCCTGAAGAAATTAACTTTGCTTTATTCAGATTAAAAAAAAAAAAATAAAAATTATGAAGAAAGGTTTATCAAGATTTTTTTTAATTCAAATTCTTTGTACTGGGTATCACAAATGAAGTCTGTCAAAGATGAGTTCAAAATCAAATTAGCAATTGAGAAAGAAATTAATAAAAAAATTTAAAAAAGTAGTCCATATAGAACTTATTTAAAAAAAACAAAAAAAACATATATATTCTAATGAAGTTAGCTTCATCAAGATTTAAAAGAAACATCGTTATTGTCAGTAACAATTCAAACCAAAGAACTAGTTGTTCTGCTTAGCTAAGAACAGCAAAGAAACAGCTGGCTGAGTAAAAAGAACAGCCTTGCCCTGGTTTGTCTATCTGGTATTTGAATGATGATCTGATCTGATTTGATTCTGTTTGTACACCCCAGGACTGGTGTAACCTCATCTCTGAGGGAGGCTTTCAGTGAACTGCCAGCATCTACGCTTATCAGTAATATCACTCTTCCTCGTTCTCTCTAACAGTCACACACCTGCACGCACACATCCTCATGCACACACACACACACAAGCACACACATTGACACAACATGCACACTCACACCCACCGACAGAGAACTAACAGTCGCACTAAACGACCACCAAAAGAAAGAACACCTGCTGCCAGCGAGGCAAGACTCACCCCCACCCACCTACCCACTCATGCCATCCCTCCAACTCTCATTCTCCCCTCACGCCGCCACCTAAAAGCCCAGCTGTAGCGACACCACCACCAAGTGCCAGCTTTGCACTCGGGTGTGACAGCTCAGGTGTGACAGCTCGGACACACTGTGGAGTCAGTCCCGTTCAGCTTGGAGAACCACCTACACGGTTTATCTTCACTCAACCCTAACACACCACACAACAAAACCAACACTTGTGTCTGGGGTTGTTTTACCAGTCAATGACACACATAGCATGATGTCCGTCTCTCATTCCACCCCCCCACCCTCTCTGACTTACACTTGAGGCTATCACTGAGTGTACAGGTAGATCAGATAAGCCCGGCCATAACGGCCAGTGGAGGTCCATTCCAACCAGATTAGAAGTTCACCCCGAGCAGACTGGTCACATCCCCCCCCCCCCCCAACACACACACCCTGCCTGTCTTTCTATGTGTCTGACTGACCAACACCTAACCTCACAACATGCCATCTTATGTGCATGTGTACACCTGCACGCACACATTTACGACACATGCACACATTTCATTTTGGTTGGTAACTGACGCACAGGCCAACACTGAATATCATGTGCAAAGGCCGAAAAACACACACACACACATTGACGAATACCACATATTTTCACCTGACAATGAACCAGAAAACTGACACACTGGACAGGCATAATAGCAGAGTGGTTAGAGAGCTGGACTTTCAATCTGGGGGTTGATCAAGGTACCACCACATGGTTAGTCAAGGGCAGATACTGATATATGGTACGGTGCTTGTGCATGTTAAACATCCCATAATTCATGTCAGTATTCAATGGGTTTTATTACTTTTAAAACATGAACACACCCAGACCCTGAAAACAGAGAATGGCTGCCTATAACCAAGGCAAAATTGGTCATACATATACCTGTAAAAGCCTACTCCGAAGAGACTTTAAAGCAGATGAAGTGGAAAAAGAAAAAGTGACACATTTTGATTTTCACATGTGCTCACAACACACAACAGTTTAACACACACACACAAACACAAAGTTAATAATACTTCACTTCTCTCCCTATACCTACAAACACAAAGTTAATAATACTTCACTTCTCTCCCTATACCTACCCACCAATTCCCTTGCCACCCCTCTTCCACCCCTTCCCCCACACACTTAGAACTCTCTTTCTCTCTCTCCCCTATACACTAAAGCACTGTTGACCACATCATCAACTTGCACTCAAGCGGTTACGTCTTCTGACCAGTTGTCACACCTGAGTGCAAGCTGATGATGTTACAGTAGACAGGTGATGTACATTACAGTACACAACATACACAGTGGAGTGATGGCCTGGAGGTAATGCATCTGCCTAGGAAGCGAGAGAGAATCTGAGCGTGCTGGTTCGAATCACGGCTCAGCCGCCGATATTTTCTCCCCCTCCACTAGACCTTGAGTGGTGGTCTGGGTGCTAGTCATTCGGATGAGACGATAAACCGAGGTCCCGTGTGCAGCATGCACTTAGCGCACGTAAAAGAACCCACGGCAACAAAAAGGTTGTTCCTGGCAAAATTCTGTAGAAAAATCCACTTCGACAGGAAAAACAAAGAAAACTGCACGCAGGAAAAAATACAATAAAAAAAAAGGGTGGCGCTGTAGTATAGCGACGCGCTCTCCCTGGGGAGAGCAGCCCGAATTTCACACAGAGAAATCTGTTGTGATAAAAAGAAATACAAATACAAAATACTTTTCTAACCCTTTTTCTCCCACAGTACATGTTACCTTACAGTCCTTGTGGGTGACGCTTACACGCTGTGCTAACAGCCCCCACACCAGTGTAAGAAGAAGAAGACAAAAACAAAACAAAAAGAAACTTACCTGTGGCAGTGTCTGGGGTAACTTGACACCTGGGGGGTGGGGTGGGGGGATCTAGGCAACCAGCTCAGCTCCCTGTGTTCCCTATCGCAGCTAGAAAGCAGTCCTCCGGTCTCAGCTATCTAATTCCCAATACACCACCAATCTGCAAACAAGAGAGAAAAATTATCATCATTAAGAAAGAAAAAGAAGAAGAAGAGGAAGAAGAAAAAAAAAGAGAAAAAGTCATGAGTTGTCAGATCTGGAAAATGATTGGCAAATCTGTGTTGTTGTTTTTTTGTTTGGTTTGTTTTTGTTTTTTGACGTTAAATTTTTTTTTTTTTTAATTACAAGACAGAACATGTCACCTACAATCAAACAACAATTGTGTGCATAAATAACATGGCTGTCTTTGTCTGTCAAATGTTTTTTGTTTTGTTTTGTTTTGTTGGTTTTTTGGATGATTATCATTACCAACAGTGTTTGAAAGCATTGAAGAAGGCAGTCTTCCAATAAATCCCTTCTTTTCTTAATCACAATCTTTTCATCATTCAAAATACTATGATAATAAATGCCAAGCTCTTCTTTAACAAAAAACAAAAAAAACAAAAAAAAAAACAAAAAAAAAACACTCTAAGAAATCAAGGGACCATAAAGCCAAAGAAATTTTCACTTTGTCCCTGAAAGAAGATGTATGCCTTTCCAGGCCCTAGCTATGACACAACAATGTGTTTTGGTAGTCTGCCCACAAATACACAATGGCCCCCCCCCCATCAGGCTGAAAACATCGTGTAACAGATCACCCAAACTGCATCATCTGCAATCATCCTCATCATCACAAAGCCAACAGTCATCTTAACTCATCATGATTACTGCAGTCAATAATGTGTAAACATTGACTGATTGAATGATTGGACAAGTTGGTTTTTTTTTTTTGGTTGTTTTTGTTTTCTTTTTTCTTCTGTATTTGTTGATGTTGTTTTTGTTGTTTACTGGGTTTTTTTTTATGTTTTGTTTTGTCTTTCTCTCTGTAGTGGAGGATGCTACTGTTCGTTTTATATTGTTTGTTTCATACTGTTATCTGTATTGTATACATGTCTTTGGAAAAAAAAATTTTTTAAGTTAATAAAAAAACAACAAAGCCAACATTGTCCCCAGCATCCGCCTTCCTGCCACAGCTCAGGGAACCCCCCAGTGGTGGACCTTGGTGCAATGGGAGGAGTGATGAATGTAAATAGAAACAACAACAGACCACCATGCCCAACCCCTGCCCCACAAAGAGTGACTCCCAAGTGCACCAAGGTAGAAAAGCAGGGTTGTGGGTTCTTGTGGAGGGGTGTGGGGTGGGGTGAGAGGATGTGGATAGTGGAATCATATTTTTTTTATGCAAGCTAGACAGATCATTCCCGGTGGCCTGGGCATTGTCCAGATGTATGGGAAAGGAACACTTTGACCATGTGATGCTACCGACACATGATGCAGAATTATTTTTTTGGAATTACCAATATTGTGGGGGAAAACCCTGATGGGTGATTTTAACAGGAGGGGGGTAGTAGGGCCAGGAGGGGTGGGGAGGGGGAGGCGGGCAGAAAGGGAGGTAGATCTCCGTGACCATCACCATGAGCTCAACTTCAGGTTTCAGCTTTGGTCCTCAGCTACCAGTCTACCATCCCATTGTCCGTTTTACCAGGCAAAGACAAAACATTTCTCAGGAAAATTTATGTTTGTATGTTTTTAACAGTTTTCAGTAATTGGTTTCATGGGGAAGGAAAATCATACTTTAATAAATGGTAAAAACCTGAAATGAAAAGTCACTTCCAACAAACCTCAACATTCTGCGTCCATCACCGCATCAGCAACAAACCAAATATTTTCCAAATATTCATGAGAAAGTCAAACACATATGAACACACGCACATAGTTATGTATGAGGACAGACAGACCTAACTTTTTAACACAAAACAGACATGCAACCTTTCACAGTTCGAAGAAATAACATAGCCCAACATCAACAACAAAGGAAAAACAGCCCAGCTACAAACTACAAAACGATCACTGTGTGCGCACATGTCAATGCATGTACCCGTGTGCACGGAAACACAATAAGCACTTACTTGTACCAATATCCATCCACACGTTTGTATACATGTGTAAGATAGAGTGCATCAGCAAGAAACAGAGTGAATGTAAGCATGAAGATGTGTGTTAACACATTTCTGACAAACAGCATAATTATATTTACATTGTATTTATATTATATTGTGCACACACAAATACTTACATGTACTTGTGACATTGTGTGTGTCTAGGTCTGTGTCTATATATGTAAGTGAATGTGTGCATTGTCGCATTTCTGTCTTCAAACATCATGTGTGTATACCGACAAATAAATGTACTTGCGCATGTGCCTCCATGTCTATGTGTGTGCTGCTTGTGTGAGTACACAAAACTGACACATCAGTAAAGACTACTGTAACAAGGAGAGGCATGGGTACTGGGGATCAAAACAACACATATTCAACACCCCACCCCCCACCCCACCCCACACACCCACCTATCCCCTACACAATTTCGACCTCCTTTCCCTTGTCCCTTGAACTGATATATTTCAGTCAAATCCTGCCCTGCTCAAACCTTTCACACTCACACACCTTCAGCAAGGAATCCAGCCAGTCAATACGGGCTGTATGTAGGAGCCATGTGACGGACGGCTACTACAGGTATCTGATTGCCAAGCAAAGGCCCTGTTAGTTCAGTCAGCGAGCAAGGTAGTTTGAAATGCACAAGGTTTGGGACGGCTCACTGAACCCATAGCCCAAACTCTTCCGCCACCCAAACCCTTCCCCCACACACCCCTCTTTGATAAAACTGGGGTGGATGGTTTCCTTCGGGTGTGGTGGTGGAAGGGGGTGGGGGCCGGGGAGGGTGGGAGGTGGAGGTGGGGGTGGGGAAGACGTTCATGCGTTTACTTCGTGCGCCGAGAAGGGGAAGGTAGGGAGAGAGAGAGAGAACGTGACAGTCTCTGTACTACTTCGTACGCCGATTAGAAAGGGAGGTAGGTGGGTTTGGGAGGGGGTGAGGAGGGGTGGAAGCGCCATGACACAATCTCGTGACGTCAACCCAAAGCCAAAGACGGACAGAATGGCGCAGTTGATCTCGTGACTTAATAGTTCCCAAAAGCTGAGCAACGCAGTCCAATCCACTCTTAACAAGAAGCTCCCCACACTCCCCACTACTACGGGAGTAAAAAAAAAAAAAAAGCGACTGGATCTACTCGGTCAACCCATGGTAATTAACACTCATGAAAAAGGGGGTGGGGGGTTGCAGGATTAAAAAAAAAGAAGAAGAAAAAAGTGGGGGGGCGGAGGAGGGGGCAGAGTCGCTACACCATCCCCACGTCAATGTTCTCCAAGACCAAAGCTGAGCAACGGTATCCCACTCCATGAAAGTAAAACAGCCCCGAAGTTTAAAAAGTAAAAAGAAAAGAAAAAAAAAAAAAAAAAAAAAAAAACGACAAAAAACCTCGAATTTGTGCTTGGGTCAACCCCAGTCTCACTCACTCACTAACCACTATACCCATTACCATCTGTAGCGTTCCTTCTTACACACACCCTCCTTCTCTTCTTCAACACTCACACACACACACACACACACACAGACGTGCGGACCGACCGACACAACAACGACGACACGCTTGCTTTTCAATAGCTCCACAGCCTCGATTCTTTGAAAGGACATGAAGAAAGAAAAGGAAAGGAAGGGGGGAGGGGAGGAGGGGTGGATGTTGTGGGGTGGGGAGAGACTTGTGTGGGGGTGGGAGGGCCTAACAGTGGTGACAAAGACAGAGAGACAGAGACAGAGAGAGAGAGGGGTGGGGGTGGGGGGGGGGGGCAAAGCAGAGTGACAAAAGTCTCCCCCCCATTCGCAAGGTCTCGCTTGACTGAACAAACCGAAAGGACTCGTTGGGGGACTGGGGGGAGGAGGGCTGGGAAGGGGTAGGTAGGGTGGTGGTGGAAGGGGGGGGCGGTGGTGGTTCGGCGGGGGGCTGCCGATCTAAATGTGATCATCCTCGTCCGCGGCATCGGCCAACAAAAGGCATGTGTGTTTGCGCGGAAATGCCTCTGCGCGCTGCTTCATGGCTTGGCTTGGCTTGGCTTGGCTTGGCCCACCGCCCCACCAATAATAGAAGGGAAGGTTCGTTCCGTGAGGGGTAGGTAGGTATAGTAGGGGTATAGTAGTAGAGGTGGGTACTATGGATGGCATCTGTAGTGGTAGCAAAGGAGAGTGTAGATGGAGGTACACTCTCTCTTTGGTGGGAGTACACGTCTTCAAGCAAGCAAGCCTTTCTTCCTTCCAACCCTGCCACCTGTTGTTGACGGCAGACCGGCAGAGCTGGCTGACCAAGGGTTTCTCCTTGCAGGTCATCTATTTTTGAAATCCGTGCCCCTGATCGAGTCCTCGCTCTCTCTATCTCTCTCTGATGGACTGACCTCCCCCTCCTCCCCCCCCCCCTCTCCCCCGTGTGTGTGTGTGTGTGTGTGTTGAAGGCTTCACATTTCACTCAAACACTGTACATATGTCGAGATGACTCACCGCCATCGAAAGGCATGCACATTTCTTTTTAAGTTTTTGTCATTTCCCCTCCATCTCCAGTGACCGCTTCAACAATGATAGCGGCATCCATAACCACCCCAGTTAAGTTTTTTGTTGTGTTTTTGTTGTTGTTGTTGTTGTTGTTTATTTTGGTTTTCATTGTTTGAAACTGTGATATCGAACCCTTCCCTCTCTCCATCAAGCAAGCACATTCACTTCCTGAAGTGATTTACCAGGTTGTTTTTTTGGTTTTTTTTTTTGTTTGTAAAGTTTTGTTGTGTTTTCAAAACTCATTTAACAACAACAGAAAGTGTATAAGACACCACTGATTTATTTACTTTTGAAAACGGCACAACAGATTCAAACAAAAACAACAAGACAAAACGGGGGGGGGGGGGGGGGGGGGGGAACACGCACTGGGTGAATTCCAAAAGCGCTCTCTGCCAACTTCCGCGGGTTCCAAGAAAGCGTAAAAAGGGAGATGGGAGAGGGAAGTGAGGGCAGTTCTGTTTGTTGTTGTTGCTGCTGCTGCTGCTGTTGCGTTGTTGTATTTTCCAGTTGCTGACTGATGTTGTCACTGGGTGAGAACCACCACCTCATCACCACCACCACCACCCCCCCCAAAAAACAAAAACAAAACACCAACAAACCCTATTCTGATTCGCCCCGTGACGTGACACGTGTAAGTCCGATTCGCAGCACTCTTTTACCTGCTATCGCACTCTGCTATCCCTCCCTACTACTGTAAGAACGAAACATGGGCATGTAGCGGAATTGATTTATTGTTTTCAATTGCCACTGGCCGATACATCTTCTGGCGACTATAAATTCAATTTCATATTAATATTGACAGTGGCATTACTTAACTATTTTGTGTATTTATTTGTTCTGTTTATTTACTTACTGTTTATGAATGAGTTACTTGATACAAATAATATGGTGCATCAGCCGTCATGTTAAAACTGAAGTGCAATGTTGTGAGCACAGTATTAGCTTTGAGTTAGCTGATGCTCCTTTGTTTGCATTGTAATCACGTGTACTGTTGAACAATTGGTTTAAACAGTATTTTATTTGGAACACGTCACAATACAACACAGATATCGATGAACAGGACAACAAGAAAATCTTATATAATGTTGAACAATTAAAGATCATCTAAACCATTTGCCATTGGTAAACAGAAACACACACAGACGGGCACACACACACACACACACACACATAGAGGTTACATGGAGCGGATGATGTGATGTATGGTGGAATAGGTTGGTACTTGTTGTTTTTCTCTTGACCTGCATGAATGCACAGAGAGAGAGAGAGAGAGAGAGAGAGAGAGAGAGAAGAGACAGACAGACAGAGAAAAAAAACAGAGCCAGCTAAACAAAGGCAAACGGGACACACAACAACCAAACAAAACAGATGCAAGTGTGAAATTCCCGCCGCTCCCTTCAGGCGATAGCGGCGTGTGCTTGTGCGTGCGCGCGCTCGCGCGTGTGTGTGTATGTGTGTGTGTACACGCGCGCGCGCGCCCAAAGTGCACATTTCCTCGGCAGTCTCGGGGATTGGGGTAGCTTCCCCAACCTAACACACACGCACACGCACACACACACACACACACACAACCTAAAAAATGAGTGGGAGTCCACCGCGTCAGTATGGGCATCGTTACGTAGCGGAAATGTTTGTCGTTTTACCACTGAGCAACCACGTAAACACTTTATATGTTCAACGACAAAACTGCGAAACAGTTCACTTTCGCGGATTTTCCCAAACGACAACGCATTGCCTTATACAACAGTGCCACCCAGTGAATGACTGTGTGTGTGTGTGTGTGTGTGTGAAGCGTTGTGATGAGAGGGTGCAAAGGAAATCAAATCGAGCGCCATTTCAATCACGCACAAAAGATCTACAGGTACGTTTCCCACAGGCATGCAAGTTACCCTGCAAGCCACAAAAGACTCCATCTGATAAACAACGGCGTTGAAACTTGGGCTCGAAAGTTGGAGGGACACTAAGCAACGGCCCCCGATATCGTCATTAAAAATAAATAAATAAATAAAATATCAAAATGGGGGCGGGGGGGTAGGGGGGAGGCGGGAGCGGATGAGCTTTCTGTCCAATCCCTGTAAATAGTTCTGAAAGTTTCAAAGTTTTGTCCACACGTTCCTGTTTTTATCATGTCAAATTTTGGTGAGAGAACTCGGAACTATGAACGTTATCATTCAACTACTTCCCGATCGTTTGATGCTTTTTCATTCGAGAAAACTGATATTTCCGGCATGGCCAATTTTTCCCGATCCATCTTTTGCTAAACCTTCTGCTTCAGGGTACACAAGTCGTGAACAGGGTGCAAGGTTTGTAGCATGCTGTTACCACAGAGAGAGAGAGAGAGAGGAGGGGGGGGGGGGGGAGATGGGGGACGGTGGGAGTCCCTTCCACGTCACCTGACTTGTTCACCGAAATTCTTACTTTGACGTCTTGTCTGTGTTCAGCACCATCTGCGTAAGTCGACTTTCAACATCCACCCCCCCCCCCCCCCCCCACCCCCCCCACACACACACGCCCTCTTCACTCACAAAACCCCCATCCCCTAGCCCCTCCCTTCCCGAATTTATTCTCTCTCTCTCTCTAACACACACACAAACGCACGCACACCAAGGTAGCGAGTTTTTATTGGCCTTCACTGTTGGCTGCTGGCAATAAACTTTTGTTTGGTGTCCCTGGTTGCCTGGAAAAAAAAACCCCAAAAAGGACCGTGCACGTTTTAAGGGCCCTGCAATGTTGCAGCGTGGTCACCGAGGCGTTATTTATGTTTATGGCGCAACAAACTGCTCACTGCCCACCTGTCAGGATCACAAATCCTGTGATGCAAAGCAAGAAAGCGTTAAAAGTCGGCGAGGATATCCTCATACTCTTGGCCCCTTGAACTGATTCCTCCCCCCAATCCCCCCCCCCCTTTTTTTAACTTTAATTTTTTTTTTTTTTTTTAACCACATCTGTCATCTGTAACTTTTCTTTCAAATGTGGTATGACTGTTCGAATAATGCTCATAACATCAGAATCAACAAATGAGAGAAAGAGAGAGGGGAGAGAGAGAGAGAGAGAGAGAGAGAGAGAGAGAGAGAGAGAGAGAAGGAATATATGATAAACTGTCCTTTGAACCATGAAAACGAAACCTTTATCTATCCTTTTTTTATTTTTTAAAAAAACTATAATTTAAAAAAAAAAACCCTCCCTTCTCTGCCCGTTTCAAGACAAAATAGCACATTGATGTTGGCCGTGAACAGCAGACAACTTAGCTCAAGGCTTCTACTGAGAATGGGAACAGGGGTCGGTAAGTGGCTTCTAGTTCCAAGACACTGATGTGCCACACTCTCTCCTCTGTGGGGGTGGGAGGGCACTTCCCTGTCGCATGGAGGGACTGCATTTGTGCACTCCAACCCAACATCAACACATCATTATACAGGACAGTGGGCTTCTTCTTCTACTGTTCTTCCCCCCCCCCCCCCCCCCCCCCAAGCTGGTGAAAATGTTCGAAATCAGAACCTTCCCTGACGCAGGAACACAGTCCAGCCACTCCTCAGTCATTCTCCAGAGCCATTTTCCTTGGATGATTCTGACATTCCAGGGATCTATTCTCTGTCACCACCAGGTCCTGCAGGCCTATTATATTGGATGGTACGTTGGAGAACTCTCTTTTTTCTTTTTTTTTCTTCAATTCAATGTCTGTTCACATTGTGATGAAACTGAGAACTCATTCCCGGAGAACTCAAACTTGGGGAACTCACTCTAGGATGATGGGAGGAGCTCAAGACAATAATTCTGAGCAGAGAAGTGAGGTCCTGGTTCACGAGTACCACGTAATGCTTCTCTGAGGTCTTGCACGCCCAGTTCCAACCACTCTAGGCTGGAGAAGAATGACTGAGAGATGCACTCACTCTCATTGACAGTGTAACGAATCACGTCCCTGAGTCAAAGCTTGAACTACTAACTCCTGGACTATCTGCACATCGCTTGACTTTCCCCAGTTGAGAGCAGAACACTATCACTTTTGCTTTGTGCAGCTGGTATATTGCTCTGGACCTTGCCAGGGTGGTGTCAACAGATGCACAATGAATGACCAGCCTGTTCAGGGACAACATCTCCAAAAGCACCATGGTAAACAGGAAAGGCACAGAACAGCCTGAAGTGGAGGGTGCACAACTGGAAGTGCAGTTTCCCTAACTCACAGGAACATCAAACACCAACAACCATCCAACGAGGATTTGAAAGAGGATGTCCTTGCACTGACTGAGGTCGCCCTGTCTGAAGGAATCATGCTTCTGGTGCTGGGACGCAAAGAGCCACAGAATTATGCAAAACTCTTGCTGCGAGTACAGAATGAAAAACTAGTGAAAGGAATTTAAACATTGCAAAAACTTTTCTTTAAAAACTATCATGATACATCAGGGAGTAGAGGCTGCAGGTAGCTTGAGACAGAAAGATACTGAACGGTGAACGGTGCATGGGTTATGGGTTACGCTGCTGTCAGGCATCTCCTGAGCAGATGAGGTGTTGCGTATATTACACAGGTTTATCCAAACAGAGTGACACCTCCTTGCGAAACTGAAAAGTTCTATAATTCCGAGAATGCATGCAATAAACTGAATAATATACCAGTACATTCGTTTCCGGGCGCTCAACAATAAGATTAGACAAGATAACTAATTCTCCCCTCCTTAACCACCTGTCGACCCAGACAAAGGCCATGATAAAAACAAACAAAAAAACAACAACAAAAACAAAACAAAAAAACCCAACAACAACCAGCTAACAGCAATGCAGATCAAGATGAATAGCTCCAGTCATTTGATGGCTGGCTAGACAGCTCCTCTTCACCACCTGTCAATGAATCACCCATCTATCTATCTATCCACAGTTAGCTCATCAACAGCTCAACTCATCTCTGCGCCTCCATGACCAACCCCCCCCCCCCCCCCCCCACCAAGCCTCCTCCTCTATCAGCCCACCCACCCTCCTCCATCCCTCCCCCCCTCCTGCAAGCACCCAACCCTTGCCAGATACTATCACATACACACACACACACAGTGTCACACCGCCCCTTGGCAACCAATGAGCTCCTCCTCTCTTGCATAGCTCACCATACTTTCTCACCCACATAGTCAAAACATCGTTCTCATTAAAACTATCATGATACACCAAGGGGGTAGAGGCTACAGTTAACTTGAGACACAAAGATACTGAACAGTGAATTCCGTCACACATACACACGCGCGCACATACACACACACAGAAAGAGAGAGAGAAAGAGAGTCAGTTACATTTCCATACAGTAATCCACTCAGACAGAGGATAATTATTTCAAAGCCAGTCAAATGGGACTGAAAAGGACAGGACACCCATCTCTTTCCTGGTTTTCTCAAATAAAAAACCAAACCTAAAACAACAAGAGAAGCAAGGCCTTCAAGACTCACTTGTGATACACTTTAAAAAAAAAAAAAAAAAAAAAAAAAAATCCAAGCTTTTTATGTATTGAGTATAATTTCAAAATGTAATGTTTAAGATGAGAAAGATCAGTTTAAAGCAAATTAAGTCCCCCTAGCATTAATTACAGAATAAATTCCCTTTTTTTACTATCTGCACCAAAACGTTTTCAAAATAAATAAAACTTCCATGCTTAGCAAAAGAAGTTCCTGTTTGAACAAAAAATGATAATAATGACTGCTCTTGTTGTTGGGTCAGAATATCAGAGTCAAAGTGCCAAGTTTAGAGAATACAAAAAATATAGATATAACAGTAAATGCAGTTTGCATATAATTAGGCTTCATTTTTTATTTTTTTTTGTGCCCATCCCAGAGGTGCAATATTGTTTTAAACAAGATGACTGGAAAGAACTGATTTTTTCCTATTGTTATGCCTAATTTGGTGTCAACTGACAAAGTATTTGCAGAGAAAATGTCAATGTTAAAGTTTACCATGGACACACAGACACACACACAGACAACCGAACACCGGGTTAAAACATACTCACTTTGTTTACACAAGTGAGTCAAAAAAGCAGTGTGTGTGTGTGTGGGGGGGGGGGGGGGGGGGGGGGGGGGGTATATGCACCCACATATGTGTGGGTGAATTCATGTGCATGGGTTATGGGTTATGCTGCTCCTGAGCAGATGCGATGTGGTGGATATTACACGGATTTTTCCAACACAGTGATGCCTTCTTGTGAACCTGAGAAGTTATATAAATCTGAGAATGCATGCAATAATTTTCCAGTACATTCGTTTCCGGGCGCTCAACAACAAGATTAGACAAGATAACTAATTCTCCCCTCCACAACCACCTGTCGACCCAGACAGACAAGGCCATGATAAAAAAAAAAAAAAAAAAAAAAAAAACCAAGACAGCCAACAGCAATGCAGATCAAGATGAATGGCTCCAGTCACTTGATGGCTGGCCAGAGAGCTCCTCTTCACCACCTGTCAATCACTCATCTATCTCTCTATCACCACGCCGACTGTTGACGGCTCATTAACAGCTCAACTCATCTCTGCACCCCCACCCCCAACCCTCCTCCTCATCAGCCCACAGCCCACCCACTTTCCTTCTTCACCCCCCTCCACCCTCCAACCCTCGCCAGATACTATCTCACACACACACACACAGAGTGTCGCTTTGACCCTTGGCAACCAACTAGCTCCCGGGTCTCTTGCATGGCTCACCCACACTTTGTCACCTACATAGCCACAACATCGTCATCTTGATCTTCCCATCTTGACTACATTCTCTGGCGGTGGGGTTAAGAAGGGAAAAGAGAGGTGCTGGGAGGGGGGACAGTGGCCAGGTGGAGCTGGGGCTGAACATGCCAAGGTGACCTCATGTCCAGGTTCCTCACTCCATCCAGTCCTTTTTTTTCCCTCAAGGCCTGACTAAGCGCATTGGGTTAAGCTGCTGGTCAGGCATCTGCTTGGCAGATGTGCTGTAGCATATATGGATTTGTCCGAACGCAGTGACGCCTCCTTGAGCTACTGAAACTTAAACTGAAGCTTCTCACACACCTCTCACCCAATATCCACCCATATTCTCTATCTCTATGATCTGGGAAATGTTCTCGCCACTCCACGAGTGCTGACAAAAGAACATCACAGAGAAGAGCCTAACTGCATACAGTCAAGTAACACAATGTTTAAATCATTCTCACCCACAGGACACAACTTTCCCCTCTGCTTTCAGCTTCCACTGTTCACATTATGCAACACATGTCAGGTGTGTTTCTGACATTCAGTATGTGTATGCGCCACAAAGGAATTTTACACATCTTCGAAAATGGAGTATGGCTGCCAATGTGCCAGGATAAATATGGCCATACATGTAAAAGCCCAATCATAGATCTATGAAAGTGAACGTGGGAGTTGCAGCCCATGGACACAGGAGTATAAAACACACACACACACACACATTGATGATCATTATTCAATGACAAGTTGCATATCATGGATATTGAGTCCAGTACAGCATGTAACACGCATCAATGTTTTCATAACCATACTTGAAATTAAGTCAATAAAGCCAACTGGTGTAAGCAGACAATCAACAATAAAGCCAATGAAATGGTTTAAGTATAACCAACCATTCACTCTGATATCATCACAAAACAAATGAAAATAAAAGTAAACAAGAGAGGCAAGGCCTTCAAGACTCACTTGTGATACACTTAAAAAAAAAATCCAAGCTTTTTATGTATTGAGTATAATTTCAAAATGTAATGTTTAAGATGAGAAAGATCAGTTTAAAGCAAATTAAGTCCCCTAGCATTAATTACAGAGTAATTTCCCTTTTTTACTATCTGCACCAAAACGTTTGCAAAATAAATAAAACTTCCATGCTTAGCAAAATAAATTCCTGTTTGAACAAAAAATGATAATAATGACTCCTCTTGTTGTTGTGTCAGAATAAGAGGTCAAAGTGCCAAGTTTAGAGAATACAAAAAATATAAATATAACAGTAAATGCAGTTTGCAAAAAATTAGGCTTCTTTTTTTTATTTTTTTTTGTGCCCATCCCAGAGGTGCAATATTGTTTTAAACAAGATGACTGGAAAGAACTGAATTTTTCCTATTTTTATGCCTAATTTGGTGTCAACTGACAAAGTATTTGCAGAGAAAATGTCAATGTTAAAGTTTACCATGGACACACAGACACATGGACACACACAGACACACACACACAGCCAACCGAACACCGGATTAAAACATAGACTCACTTTGTTTACACAAGTGAGTCAAAAACTAACCAAACACAAAAAAGGTAAGATTGATTCCTGCAGTGCAGACAGTCCTGTCTGAAGCAAACAATAAATAACATTCAGAGAGTCTACAGCAGCTGAAAAGCTCATAAGAAGGGGTACATATTATCAAGACGAGAATATGAAGATGATCAAAATCTGAAATCTCAAACATATTTTGTTGTGTCTTCGAAACATCAATTCAAATGGGGAAAAAAATCATCTAACCTCTGATGACCAACAAACATCACAACTGGAACTGCACTAGTTTTTAATTAACCCTTTTTTTCTTACTTTTGTTGTATCACGCTCATAATAGCATCCAATTCAATACTAGTTACAGGAATGTCCCATCAAAGCGTAACAATTCTGAAACATGATGATGAAGAGCAAACTTCAATGACACAATCCACTAAAGAAAGAAAAAATCAAACTTAAAAAAAGAAAAGAAAAAAAAGTTAATGTGAAAACAGAAACCAACAAAACCATCTTCAGCAAAGACTGTATAATTCACTGCCAATTATTCTGCCCCACACAATGCCCACAATTAAGTTACTGTTCTTAACGACACCAACAGCCGTGGTGGGCGACACCCATGGTGACAACGATAAAAACCACCGCTAGCACAACTGGTGCAACAACAACAAGCACAAGTAATTCGCCAACACTGTCATGATACAAGCTGCAAAACGGGTCATCTGCGGTTAAGCTGTTACAGGGACCCAGTTTTTGACACTGTCACTTCAGAGATAAAACATCCACAATATGCCAGTCCATTGATTTTTCCCTCCTCTCCAGATGGGGGGCGCGGCATGTAACTTATCCAACAGGTGCAATGAAATGACACATTCATTTTTTCACTGTGCCGCTTACATCAATTCTCTTCCACCCAACTCGAGTCAAACACAACTCCCCCTTATGTGTGGAAACACACCGTTGGATGCCCAAAAGTTAAGCACACCCCACTTGCCTGTCTTGCATCTGGTGACAAACTCAGCCATGATGAATCAACCACGTATGAATGCAACGTTTCAGTGGTCCTATATGCCAATTTCCTGACTGATACTTCTACAACCTGCAACAAAAGTGCCAAACCTGCACTTCTGTTCTGTCCAAAAATAATTTTTCACATGTTCAGACTGTTTAGCAAGAGCACTATGGGCAAGATCACTCATTATGAAACATATATAAACAACAATCAGCAGCCAATTAAAAAGTAATTGATAATATAACAAATACTTGGCAGCACTGCAGCAGTGCTGTGCTTGAGAAAGGGGAAATGAGGTCATCCATTAAAACTAAAAGCTCAAGAGGACCAGAGTCAGCACAACTTTCCCTTATGTATGTACCAAGAAGAATACATATTCTCCACACTTTCTGCAGTACAAACAATTAACACCACGCCAAGTCAATGTGCCAAAACAAAGCAACATATTTACAGGTTAAATGCACAAATAATAGAATCTTAAAAACATATGAATCAAACAAGAAGGTATGCATAATCTCTGGTGCCTGAAGAAGAGCCCATTAATTCCTGCCAAACCATGTAGTAGGCCTCCTTCGGTCATGGCTGACCATGGATAGAGTATATCCGACCGAATGTCTAATTGGGCTGTCTGCTTGTACCAAGCAGTGTCGCCTGTGACTGTAGAGACTGATGCGAGAGAGAGAGTCTCTGTCACAGCGATCACATGTGTAAGCTGATGCTGGTCTGTCGGCTGTTGTCCCTTTTCTGTGAGCTCGCTTTTCTGCTGCAGCAGCTGACTGTCCTCACCAATCCATAGCTGATTCTTGAGAGTGCTTCTCCATCTGTTGCGGTCATCTGCAAGGCCTTCCCAGGACTCAGTTTTGATCTCAAGTGCCTTCATGTCACGTTTGCAAATGTCTTTGTATCTCAGCTGTGGGCGGCCGATGCTTCTCTGCCCCGTGGCGAGCTCTCCATAAAGGATGTCTTTTGGGATGTGACCATCTTCCATGTGGCGAACATGGCCCAGCCAGCGCAGCCGACGCTGTCTCAGCATGGTATACATGGTCGGGAGACCAGCGCGAATCAGGACTTCGGTGTTTGTCACCTTGTCTTGCCAGGAGATGCCAAGTATGCGCCGTAGGCTTCTCAAGTGGAAGGTATTGAGCCTTTTCTCCTGATGAGCATGTGTGGTCCACGCCTCACTGCCATACAGCAAGGTGTTGAGGATGCAGGCATTGTATACAGCCATCCTTGTCTTCGTGGTCAGCTTGGGATTTGTCCACACTCTTTGTGTCAGGCGGGCTAGCATTGTGGCTGCCTTCCCGATCCTCTTGTTGATCTTGGTGTCAAGGGAGAGGTTGTCGGTGATGGTGGACCCAAGGTAAGTGAATTGATGGATGGCTTCAAGCTCATAGTCATCAATGGTGATGGCTGGTGGAGATGGCGTGTCTTGGCCTAGGACATTTGTCTTCTTGAGACTGAAGGTCAGACCGAAATCTTTGCAGGCCTGGGAGAAGTGGTCCATTAGTGACTGCAAGTCCCGCTGGGTGTGGGTCACAACTGCGGCATCGTCAGCAAAGAGCATGTCTCTGATGAGGGCTTTGCGGACTTTTGTCCTTGCTCTGAGGCGGGCAAGACTGAAGAGCCTGCCATCTGATCTGGTCCACAGGTAGATCCCCTCTTGTGCTGTGTTGAACACATGTCTCAGGCGAAGAGCAAAGAAGATTCCAAATAGGGTGGGGGCGAGGACATAGCCTTATCTGACACCGCTGCGTACGTCGAAGGGCTTGGAGAGGTTACCATTAAACTGCACCATCCCTTTCATGTTGGAGTGGAAGGACTCAATCAAGCTGTGCAGTTTGGGGGGGCAGCCAATCTTTCGAAGAGCCCTGAAAAGGCCGTCTCTACTGACTAGGTCAAAGGCCTTGGTGAGGTCAATGAATGCGACATACAGGGGCATCCTCTGCTCTCTGCACTTCTCCTGGATTTGGCGAAGGGAGAAGATCATGTCTACCGTGGATCTCTCTGCTCGAAAACCGCACTGTGATTCCGGGTAAACTCGTTCGGCCAGTTTCTGCAGGCAAATCAGGAGGACCCGAGCGTAGACTTTGCCTACAATGCTGAGAAGTGAGATGCCTCTGTAGTTGTTGAAGTTGCTCCTTTCACCCTTGTTGCACAGGGTGATAATCTTGTCGTCCCTCATGTCCTGCGGTACAGCTCCCTCATTCCAGCACTGACAGAGGACTGTGTGCAGAAGATGCAAAAGAGTAGTCTTGCAGTGTTTAATGAGGTCTGGGGGAATTCCGTCACTGCAAAGGTGCCTTGCCTGATGTCAGGCTGTTAATGGCCTTGCTGAGTTCGTCCTCAGTTGGCTCTGCGTCAAGTTCTTCCATGACTGGCATGCACTTGATGGCATCGAGGGCTGAGTTGGACACCATGTTTTCTGTGGAGTAGAGGTCGGAGTAGTGTTCTGCCCATCTCTCCATCTGCTAGTTAGGATCATTGATTACTTCCCCATTGGAGGATTTGAGGGGGGCAGTCTTGCTCTGTGTTGGTCCCAGTGTCTTCTTGATACCATCATACATCCCTCAGATGTTGCCTCTTTCAGCAGCATTCTGTATCTCTTCGCTGAGCTCTGTCCAGTACTCATTTGCACATCGCCTGGCGTTAAGCTGAACCTTACTCCTGGCGGCCCTGAGGATTTGCAGGTTCATCTCACTGGGTGACCGTTTGTACTCAGTGAGTGCAGCGTGCTTGGCCTCAGTACTGGGAGTCATCTCTGATGATTTGGCCTCAAACCAGTCGTGGGACTTCGCGGTTTTCTTCCCAAAGGTGGCCATAGCAATGCGGTGCATGGTGTCTCGTAGCGTTTCCACTCTTTCTGTGGCAGAGTCTCTGGGCTGCAATGCATCGAATTCTCTCTCAAAGGCCTCTGCGAACTGTTCTACAAGGTCTGGCTGAGACATTTTGCTGACATCAATGCGAGAGTTCCCTTGTTTCTTTGAGCAGTGGAACTTCTTTGGTTGCAGTCTGATCTTGCAGCATACCAGAGAGTGGTCCGTGTCGCAGTCTGTGCTGTGGTAAGAGTGAAATGTGGAGAAGGTTTTTGATGGCAGCTCGTCTTACTAGGATCAGATCCAGTTGGTGCCAATGTTTTGAGCACGGGTGCCTCCAGGAGACTTTGTGTTGGGGCTTCGTCTTGAAGGAGTTGGCGATGCACAGTTCATGGCAGGTACAAAACTCAAGTAGTCGCTGTCCATTCTCATTCATTTTCCCCACTCCAAAGGAACCGAGACAGGAGGGCCACGAATTGTTGTCTGCACCCACTCTGGCATTGAAGTCGCCCAGGAGAACAAGTTGTTCTGTCCTGGGGATGTTCCTTATGGTTGATGCGAGATTTTTGTAGAACTCATCCTTGGCGTCTGGAGAGGCGGACAGTGTTGGAGCATATGCACTGACGAGAGTGACAAAGCCTTCAGAGTGTTGAGGTGGAGAGTCATTAGTCGTTCTGAACCGCCGCTGCCTGGTTCGATCATGTTCAGCAGGCTGTTCCTGACTGCAAAGCCTATTCCGTACTCTCTTGGGGCATCAGAGCTCTTTCCTTGCCAAAAGAAGGTGTAGTCCCTCTCCTTTAGTGTTCCTGAGTCAGCCAGCTGTGTTTCCTGCAGAGTGGCAATGTCCACATTTAGTCTCTTCAGCTCGGAGTTTATGACGGCGGTCTTTCTGGCGTCGCTAATGTCTTGCAGATCTTGGGAGAGCCCAGGCATCATTGTCCGGACATTCCAACAGGCCAGTTTCATTGTTGATCCATTTCTTGAAGTTTTCTTTTTTTGCTAGAGCTATCACAGTTAACTGTGAATTAAATATGAATTGTGTACATCATCATCGGGTGCTTGTGCCCACCAGTTACTGCTAAACTAAGTGAAAGCATAACATTTAAAGATTTTCATTAAAATTAACACATACAAACACACACAACTTAGTAAAACACATGGAAACACATATGGAAACAACAAAAATATGCATAATCTCTAGAGCCAATCACACCGTCTTCTGCTGAACCAAACCAAAGTATAACAGTAACACTTGCTGGTTAATAATGCCCTGTACAACAGACAGGCAGTTTAAACATGAAGTTACATATGATCTCAAGAGCTTACAATGTCTTCTTGATATTGCTGAACCAAACAAAATCATGGCATTCAATGATCAAATGATTCCCAGCACAACTGAATTTACATGTTTCTGCTGAATCCAAACAAAGCATAACATTCACCCAGTACAACAGAAACTGGAAAGGTAAGTTCAACATGACGATATTATGATATATATGTATGATCTCAGGTGCCTATAGCTGTGTCTTTTTGTTACTGCTGAACCAAACAAAAGTATACCATTCACTGGTCTAATAATGCCTGGTACAGCGGAACTTCTTGTGTGGTTTAAACATTCAGATGTTAACAATTTCTAGCGCCTGTATAGTGTATTCAGATGTTATTAACAATTCCTAGAGCCTGTGGCTGTGAACACCCACTGGTCACTACTGTCCAAAGATAAGCAGTGGTCAGTGACTCAGTGGGGTCAGCCTGTGGGCAAGTAGGCAAGATAGCCAGTGAAGGAATGTAAAACCCTCTCCTTCACTTACTTTCTATAACTAGTACATGTATAAGGGTTCAGTCAACTCAGACATGGACAGGACAGGCAAAATGTTACACTGGGCTGGTCTCATTGTCACAGGTGGTCAGCCTGCCAAGTAGGCTTTGTTTGCTAACAGTAACAATCCCCCCCCCCCCCCACTCCAACAATGACCAACTTTGTCGTGTTATTCTGATTACCCCTGTACCTGCACAGCTGAATGAAATGACAGAGAGAGAGTCATACGGTATACAAGGTATACGGTAGAACAACTTGGTTTGTTCTCATTTCCCCAAGTTGGTGGAAAAGTGAGAGAAAAATCAAACAAAATTGATTTTATTTTGTGAGGACAGTGGAATTAGCATTATTACTTCCCCTTCTTTCTTTCTTTTATTTTTTTTTTTTTTTTTTTTTACATCAGCCCTATACTAGCTCTAGGCACAAGAAAATACTTAAGAATACACACAAAATTAAACACATCCACATGACATTCCATAGAAGAAAAATCAGTTTCCAAATGAGAGAGAGAGAGGGGGGGGGGGGGGGGGGGAGAGAGACATGGACACAGAGAGAGTGAGTTTGTGTGTGCTTAATTAATTGTTTCTTCATTGATGAATGTTGACTGTAACTTTGACTCGTGCTGAAAATTGGAACGTGTGTGTCTGTGTGCACGCTTGTGTATGTAATGTTCTGTACATGCATGCATGCATGCACAGGTGAACATGTGATTATATGTGACCAAGCGCTATGCTTGCTTCTTCTTCTTCTTCTGTGTTCACTCGTATGCACACGAGTGGGCTTTTACGTGTATGACCGTTTTTACCCCGCCATGTAGGCAGCCATACTCCGTTTTCGGGGGTGTGCATGCTGGGTATGTTCTTGTTTCCATAACCTACTGAACGCTGACATGGATTACAGGATCTTTAACGTGCGTATTTGATCTTCTGCTTGCATATACACACGAAAGGGGTTCAGGCACTAGCAGGTCTGCACATATGTTGACCTGGGAGATCGTAAAAATCTCCACCCTTTACCCACCAGGCGCCGTCACCGTGATTCGAACCCGGGACCCTCAGATTGACAGTCCAACGCTTTAACCACTCGGCTATTGCGCCCGTCGCTATGCTTGCTTCAAAACTTGCCTCACGCACAAGCTGTATAAGCAGACGTCAGTTTTCGCAACTAACGGCTGGACTTCAACAGCCCGCGCAGATTATGTGTGACGCCTTCCCCGCAGTTTGAATGCAAAGCCGCTTACGTCATTTTGTCCTCCTCGCCAGACAACCTACTCACGGCTCGACCAGTGTCGCGTCGTGGTATGCTATTGGCTGAGCTGGAATCTGTGTTTCTGCTCCAACATATTTAATTAATATTTCTTGTGTCGGATCAGTAAACTACTAGTATTATATACTGGTAGAATCGTTGCAATTCCATCTTTAAATCTATTCCATTTATGTTTGCCTACGTTAAACTGATTTAACGCAGTTTGTAATTTTCAGCGACGAGCTCGTTAAAACTGACCCTGTTCAGGTGACTTAAATTAAGATTATAAATTCATCGTAAATAGTCAACACTTCATTTTATACTCATTTGAAAGTAGGTGTTGAGCTCTTTCTTTTGCAACTTATCCGACATAAATTGGTTCAGGAATCATTTAGCAATCTATCACTGAACACCTTATAAGAAACACAGTTGTTGTCGGATTTGGCCTGATCAGTCCGATCTGTTTGGCAGCCCACGTGATTGTCTTTGTAGTTCGCTTAACCTGCATAAACTGGCACAGCGAGTAATGAGTGGTCACTTCATATCTGGTCAGTCGTCTGACCAGAGCTGCTCTCTCTCTCTCTCTCTCTCTCTTGCTGCATCGCGGGCAGAGTGAGTGTGTGTCGTATGTATCCCCACAACGGCCGACATCTCGCTACATATCGCTGTAAGTACTAGTGTGTAGAATGTGTTGATTTGTAACATATCGCTGTAAGTACTAGTGTGTAGAATGTGTTGATTTGTAACTTGTATTGTTCGACACAGTACTTGTGTTCATATGAGTATGTTCAGTTATTGCTTTGTTCAGTTATTGCTTTGACATGTTAGTCACAGCTCGGCTGTGATTGATCTAAATAATCACCATGCCGTCATATGCTTGGAGCAGTGTTCCATTTTGATTCTTCTTAACGTCACAGTCAGTGACGTCTCTGGACACTGATAGTTTGTTCCAGAATATTCTAGTGAGTGTATATGACATGTTCTTTCTCATTTGCTGTCACTGATGAAGGTAACAGTGTTTCACTGATTCTCAGTACTCTAAAATGTGTGTAGTATTCTGTCATGATTACAAGATAGTGTTGGATTAATATTGGTTAAAACCACCCGATATGTATCAGTCTGTTAATTGTAATTTAGTTTTCATGCCCTCTCCTATACGGCTTACTCCAGTATAGTGCTACATGATAAACTGATTCATTTGAGTCACTTTGACACAGTATAAACTTTACCTAATCTATACTGTCAGTGTGCTTTCACTAAATCAGGACAGCTTCAATCACTTTAACTGCACTATTTAAATGTATTAGAAATGTCATTCGATGTCAGCATTTGGTCTTCACACATATGCATTATGTTGTTGCTTATTCCAAGCTGAGTGATAACCTTTCCATGTAATATGTATACATGTGCTTTACTATTCACTTGTGCTGACATGTGCTTAATGACATCTGTTTACTTGTGTCTGTTCAGGCACTGTCTTCTCTTCTTTGTCTTCTTCTCTTATGTCTTCTCCTTTAGTTTGTCTTCTTTTCTTATGTTCTTATAACTATTGTAAATAAAACAATAGAAGAACCCATTTGTGACTGGCCTCCATATGTTCCCGGCCTGTGCGCGCGAATTCTTGTTTATCCTTGAATACATTCAATTATCTTTTAGTTTAGTTTCTTTTGTACCGTCCCCTATTAGAACCACTCAATTCAGTTCCACGGCTACATATATGCAAGTCTGTGTGAGGTATTGATCTCATATACACTTTTGTGAAGTGTGGTGGTAAGTCCTGCAATATCTATCTCGTACATACTTTAGTAAAGTGTGGTGGAAAGTCCTGCACTATTTCATACAGACGTTTGTCAAGTGTGGTGGTAAGTCCTGCACTATGTATGATATCTCATACATATTTTTGCGAAGTGTGGTGTTAAGTCCTGCACTATGTATCTCATGCATACTTTTGTGAAGTGTGGTGGTAAGTCCTGCACTATCTGTCTCACACATTTGTCAAGTGTGGAGATAAGTCCTGCACTATCTCATCCACACTGGTGTAAAGTGTGGTGGAAAGTCCTGCACTATCTCATACAGATGTTTGTCAAGTGTGGTGGTAAGTCCTGCCCTATCTATCTCATACAGACGTTTGTAAAGTGTGGTGGTAAGTCTTGCACTATGTATCTCACACAGACATTTGTAAAGTGTGGCGGTAAGACCTGCCCTATCTATCTCATACAGACATTTGTAAAGTGTGGTGGTAAGTCCTACACTATGTATCTCATATAGACATTTGTAAAGTGTGCTGGAAAGTCCTGCACTATCTATCTCGTATAGACTTGTGTGAAGTGTGGAGGTATGTCCTGCACTATCTATCTCATACACTTTTGTAAAGCTTGGTGGTATGTCCTGCACTAGTTATGATATCTCATACACTTTTGTAAAGTGTGTTGGTAAGTCCTGCACTATATATCTCATACACTTTTGCAAAGTGTGGTGGTAAGTCCTGCACTATCTCATACACTTTTGTAAAGCGTGGTGGTACGTCCTGCACTAGTTATGATATCTCATACACTTTTGTCAAGTGTGGTGAAGTCCTGCCCTATCTCATACAGACGTTTGTAAAGTGTGGTGGTAAGTCCTGCACTCTCTATCTCATACACTTTTGTAAAGTGTGGTGGTAAGCCCTGCACTATCTATCTGATACACTTTTGTAAAGTGTGGTGGCATGTCCTGCACTAGTTATGATATCTCCTACACTTTTGTCAAGTGTGTTGGTAAGTCCTGCACTATGTATCTCATACACTTTTGTAATGTGTGGTGGAAAGTTCTGCACTGAGTCAGCACTAACAACAACAACAACAGTAACTGACAGCTTTCTATCTGAGGGTCCTGCATTCAAATCCCAGCTGCCCTTGTCGTCAGTAGGGGGCCTAATAGGTGGTGTCCTAAGTACGTTAAATCAGAACACTCAACAGGCACTACCAAACACCACTGAAGTGACTCAGCAGCAGTGCTGGGTCTCCTCTGGTGTGTGGCCTTCTAGCGACCTAACATCGATTGTTCCCTGTGGACTGCTGGTACTGGGGCCGAGACAGACAAACCTAGGTGTGACCATGTATGAGCGACTTGGAATGAACGGCATGGAAGTAATGCCACTGAAATGGCGCAGATGATGGGGCAGCAAAAAAAAAAAAAAAAAAAAAAAAAAAAAAAAAAAATCATCCCAGCTGCCATTGGTGGGTTATTATGAGTGGAGGTTTTTCTGATCTCCTACATAACCACAAACAGTCCAGACAGACTGACATCAGAACATGACAGTTTTCTACTCAAGTCGCACAGTCAATTTTCAACATTGAAGAGACAAGCAGACCTGTTATTTCACACAAGTCTTCACAACATTTTACTCATGCTGAGTGCAGAAATTTATCTTTTCTCTAACACAGAATCCATAGCAGGACTGCTGTAAAAAGAAAAGAGAGCACAGTGGAGAACCTCATTTTGATTTGAAGTGTTCTCCAAACAGTGACAGACACTTCACACTGCTTCACCAACAGCTGATAGGCTTCAATCTTGATCACACTCATGAGTAATGTTGCAAAAATATAGAGTGTTAAGTCTACATTTTCAGCTTTATTGAGATTAAAGCATGATGCAGAATGCTACTTGCTTGATAGTGATGTAATGATTTGAGTTCAGACCAGACTGTTTCTCTTTATTTTCAATGAATACAATGTAATATACAACGACAAAATATACATGTACACAAAGATTGTTCTGATTAACTCCAAACCTGAAGAATATGTCATTGTAATAATTCAGTAAAACCTAGTTGCCTGAAACTGGAAGTGTGTAATGGATGACACTATTGAGGTGTCCAAGATTTTGTTCAAAGGTTTTCTTTACAGGCACCATTGTTATCTGCTGGGTAGTTTATCACACTGGGTGTATGATGTTCCACAGCTTTTAAACTGGCAACCTTTGTTATCTATTCACAGGTGAGGTGATATCAGTTAGAGACTTTAAATAGATAGACTTTGAAATCAGAATCAGCACTGATAATGAGACAGAATCAAGAGTTCACTGAAACGTGAGACAAAATTCTTAAACAGAGGGAGGGAGAGGGAGATACAGAAGTGTGAGAATGACAAGACTGTAGACAAAGAGAACTGGCAGCAGTAAAAGAAAGGGAAAACAAAGAAACCAGAAAAAGGGGTGGGGGTGAGGAAGAATAAACCTAACAAAAACACCAACCGACAGTACTCAGTAGACCACATCAGGAGAAATTTTGGACTTTTCATAATCATCGGTCTCCATGCCCTTTATGCCCAGTCAATAAACTATTGTTCATGGCAAAACTGTCAACTGGTGTTGTTAGGTTCTTTAAAGCCATTTATGTGATTTAAGGACTCAGCCTGTCAACAACAACAAAAAGCTTTTTTGTATGCTGATCTGATCCCAGTTTTCGCACACACAAGTATTCCCAATGGTCAAGTCACAGCTGCAGTAACCCTTCACTAATCACCACCACAAGCTAGACGATTAAACACGAGTACAACACACACCCTGAGAAAACACAACAAATAGAAATGAGTGAACCCCATGCAGGCCAGGAGTGGAAAAAAGAACAAGAACCCCCAGAACTGTATGATCCCTATAACACACACACACACACACACACACAGGTCGCATATCGTCCCCTGCTGGTAGTATTCTGGCAGCAAGCAGTAAGGTGTGTCAAAAACGGGGTAATATCAGGAAGGACAGAAGCAGAGGGGGTGGTGAAGAAGCATGGACCCCCCAACAACAAGATGGATTGCCTTCCCCCAACCCCGACTGCCACTCGCCGCAGTCATGTCGCCCCGTGTTTATTAATAAAACGTTGTAGCCAGCACTGTCAAGCCCTCTCTAACTGCCATCATCGCCTCTCTAAAGACGCAAAGGAGCGCACCGCACCCCTCCAGTCATTTCCCACCCCTCCACCACCCCCAAAACAGTAGCCCCTGACACGAACAGGGCGCGCGCGCGTGCGGCAGACGGCGGCGGGCACAGCACCCAGGAAGAAGCAGACGAAGAGAGAAGAAAGAAGAAGAAGAAAGGGGTCGAGGAGGTGCAACACAAGTGTGTTGGCGAAGGCTATCAGTCAGCTCAGGGGCTGAAGGTGATTATAAATATTGTACGGCACACCGGGCCACATGTGGGTCACACGCCCTGACACAGCTCCGCTGCTATCTTGTGGTAGCGGCTAATCCTTCTCTCCACACGCATGTTAGCAAGCTAGCTAAGCTAACACCCCCACTCCGCCCCCTCCTCACACACACACACACAAACTGCCGAGTAGGCGCCTATTTTGCCCGAAGTTCGTCTGGGCCTTTCTTTACTTTTCCCCTGCGCCAGCGGGATCTAGACGGAGAGACTGACTTGCCCTGTCACTTGGCTGTAAAGTCTTCAGCCGCCTGCCTGCCTGCTTGCTTGCTGACTCGCGCTACCCCTTCTGCCCCAACCCCCCACCTCTGCTACCAGGAGTCATTACAACCGCTTCTCGCCCCAACCTACCCTCACAACACTCCTCTCTCCCCGGGCCACCGTTCCCCCTTGAAATAAATGCCTACCCAGTACAGTGGATCGTTAATTTAAGCGGAAAGGTGTGAGGCAAGTTAGTCTCGTTCCTAAGCGCTTGTAAATCTCATTATCACAGGTGGACAGATAACACACCGTGCATGCACAAAGTGCAAGTAGTTCACGCCGGTTTAATTGCACGGGAACTTCCCCTTTCGGAATGTTGGGACGATTTTCTCTTGACACATGAAACAGAGTTGAACAAGTAATGTGTGAATGTGGATTTTTGAGAATCTCCCCTGAAATTGGTACAGGAGTTTTAGGATAAAAACTATCAAAACCAATCACTTTGCCAGTATCTTCTTTTCTATAGCAGTCAGTGCCCTGTCTCTCAAGCCAACCCCCATAAATATGAAAGAGAATTGTGCAGTCAGCAAACATTTATCTGTATATATATATATATATATATATATATATATATATATAGTCATGAGCCCTGTCCATGTGTAATGAGTGGCCCATTCCAAGTAAGCACACGCGTTGGTGTGCTTTGAATGTGTGTGTGTGTGTGTGCGTGTGTGCGCGCGCGCGCGTGCGTTTGAGTGCGCATACACACAAACCTTGTATATATGTATGAAATTCTACTGCGTCTGCATATAAATATATGATTTTCGAGTTATGTTTGCACTTTGTATGTACCTTGTATGTACTATGTCCCCCAATATTCCTTGTAGTCTCTTCTCTGTGCGTCTGCACTCATGTACATGCATGCATGCGAGTGGGTGGACGCACACATGCATGCTATGTGCTGCATGGGTGTCCTTTTTGTTGATTTAAAGGCTGGAGAGAAATCATGAAGACATTCAGATTATATCCAACATGGCAGAACATGCCCAAAACGAGCAATGTCCAAGGAAAAAAACAACAACAAAGATTACAAATGTCTGAAAAGTTTTTCCACTGTTTGTTACTGTTCTTATTAGAAGACATGCCATGAATTACATTCAAACACCCCATTGCGCATGCATGCGTGTGAGTGCGAGTCGTATGTGTGTGTTTAAGTGACAGAGAGAGAGAGAGACAGAGGCCGACAGATAAAGTCTGCTCCCTTTCTAATCCTTTCCGCGATCTTCTTCTTAGCTTTCTTGTGTGCACCAAACAGTGGTAAACACTCTTCTAATTTCCACCAGTAGCATATTGGGTTTACAATACTGTCACAGGTAGGGGGACAGCTCCCTGTCCTGTTCACAGGCAAGTTACAATAATACAGCACGCTTCAGCCACGGAGGTGACAGCTGGCTGCATGTTATAGATCTACAAAGCCAAGCCAGTGCATTGGGGCAACGCCAACATTACAATGAAGGGGCGAAGCCAAATCAATCAAGGATACACACTCTCGAACAGCGAGGGTGGGAAGATGAGAGGTGGAGGCTAAACACCGTTCTCTCTCTCTCTCTCTCTCAAACTGCCAGAGATACATTTATGAAGGTGCCAACAAGGGAAAACAAAAAGAAAAAAAGTACTGAGGTGGAGAGAATAGGGTGGAGAGAGGTATGTTGCAATGGGGGTGGGGGTGTGGTGGGTAAGGTTGGGGGGGTGGTGAGAATAGGATAGGTGGTGGTGGGGGTCGGGGTGGGGTGGGGGTCCCTTTCTCTATATCATACATATCCCCGAGTAGATTCACCACGCCAAGCCAAGAGGTGGGGGTGGGAGAGGTGGATGGGGGTATTGGGGGCGGGAGGAGGTGTGTGAGGTGGGGTAGGTGTGCTGAGGCACTGTCAGGGGTAGGAGTTAGTGTGTCAACAAATGGCTGGCAACAATGTTGTGTGTGGGCACGACGGCTCCAACTTCAGCCCCCCCCCCCCCCCGCCCCCTTCGCCTTCTATTCCCTTCACTTCACTGACGGATTCCCTCCCTTCACTCCACTACCCCCCCACCCCCAAACCCCTCTTAACCCCCCACACTACCCCAGCTCATCCCTGGGGGTGAGTCTTTTCACCTGTACAGTAAGAGCCCGCAGCCAAGCCAGCCAGCGAGTAAGAGAGGGGGAGAAAGAGCAAGACGAAGTGAGCAAGACCAGCTAAAAGGGCTGTGCGTTATCTCACACACAGAGGTCACTCACAGTGCGGGGAGGTGTCTTGCCGCACAGTACAAAAACAGGGCCGACAGGACCAATACAAAGCATGCTGGAAGGGTGTGACAGACTGACTGACTGGCAGACGAGCGGAACGGGAGTGGTGGAAAAAAAAAAAAAAGAGGGAAAGACAAAACGGTTCTTCTTGCAGTTGTTGCGCCGATTCAGCCACCAAACGCTCGTTGGGGCGGTCAAAGGGGCACTACTCTGTTCGGAGGTTTGAAAAAAAAAAAAAAAAATCAAATAACTGCTCCTGTCACTTCCCCACATTCCAGTGACCATTGCGTCTGTTTGATGGGGTTTCCATGCATGCACTGTAGTTCATCCTCCACCCTGTTCCTGATATTAGTACTACGAGCTCTCCTGTTGCATGCTGAGTTCCCCCCCCCCCCCCCACTTTTCAATCAGACACTCAAAACTGCACGCATACATTATTAAAAATATCAATCCAGCACCAAAAACCACACAGTTACTTCTTAAAACTTCACAATCTAGCACCGAAAACTGCAACAAAATAATGGCCAAAAGACCTAACTTCCAGACACTCTCCCCCCTCATGCTCATTTAAACAACAAAATAGGAGAAATAAATACACATTTAAAATTAACGAGTGAAGAAAAAAAGACTGTCAATGTTGAATGAAATAATGATGCCGGGGGAAAAGAAAACTGTAATGACTACAAGTAGTACAAACTACAACAGAGTGAAAATACAAAACAAACACCTTTACAAAGTTCTACAAGTATAAACAGTAGTCAGGACACATCCTCTGGCCCTTTGCATGCACGCACACACACACACACACAATTTCCCTGGCTGTATTGTGTGTACAGACTTGGAGCTTTGCATTGAGTCATTATTTGGTATTGGTCACTGTTGGGGGTACCCCCACTTCATATGTGTTTTCTCTTGAAATTAAGGCTTCTGAGAAAGAAAAAAAATTCCAATAACATTAAAGAAATGCCAGGATCAAGAAAAAACATGCATGGACATCTAGATTTTAAGCAATAATGTTCAAATGACGAAAATCGGAAAAAAAAGAAAAAAAAGAAAAAAAAAAAGAAGAAAGAAACAGCGACTGAAAACGGGACTTGCAAATGTGGTCTCCAACACCAGCTTGTTACAAAGCTTGAGTTAAGTTTAAACAAGAAATTTTATTATCTACCATAAGAAAACTTATTTCTAAACATTATCCTGCACAAGTGCATCATGTTTCATATTTTCATTCTTATTGTTGGATGCAAAATAGAAGCCAAAACTGCGTTACGTGTAGCATCACAAAATCTGAAGAACAACTTTAATCTTCTGCTTTGCTTGTTGATTCGATCAGCTGAAGATGTCATGGTTAGTGTATGTAATCCATGGGAATAATGAACATAACAGCATGAAATTGTCTAACACAGTTCAAATGTTTAACAAATGCGGTGTTTAAATTTTCATGTCACAAGCGTAACGCGGGTGACACTTAAAATTTTAAAAGCCAGAAATCAACAACATTTGACAGAAGTCTACTTTGGGGAACTCCTACTATATTTAGCTACCAAACTGCATAAACTAGTGAGTGACGTTTTCACATGGAAATTCCCAACAGGAAGAGAGAAAAGCTAAAAAAATGATGTTGTGTCACACTTCCTTTGTGTGCGTGTGCGTGGTTTTAAACATATACAGTTTATTGCTGGATCTTTTTTATTTGTATACTTTGTTGTGCAATATCTAATTGTCTTAAAGAGCACATGCACATGTGCGTAGTTTGTTTTAGTCTATCGTCAGCTACTGCGAGTTCTTATTTGACTAGTTTTAATGTCTTTTAATTATGGTGTGCATGTTCATTCTATATATTGGTGTTTACAACAAGCCTGTGATAGCACAAGTTAATTTCCTTGTGGATCAATAAAGTGTTTTTGAACTGGACTGAACTGAACTGAATTATGCTGCTTTGTACCCAAAATGATCTTATTTCTGGCAATCCCATGAGCCCCTGTCTGAATATCCAGAGATGCCAACACTAGTGGTAATAGTGTTTGTTTCCATGGAATCCTTGCCATGAGGTGCTGAAACTGGACCACACTCTGTGCCCTTTCCCTGTGATGAAGAAGAGCCAGGACCTGCGGCCTGCTTCTCTGCCTCCCTTGGACTTTGCAGTAGGTCTCCACATGGCACTGCTGTCCTAGAGGGGGCTCATACTTCATAGCAATACATGCCTCAAAGCCAACAGATCTTGTGCATGGCATGGCACCGATCAAAGTGTAGGCAAGATGCCGACCTACTAGTAGCTTTATCTGCTGAATGTTAGTAAGTTGCCAACCTACTGCTTTATCTGCTGGATGTAAGTAAGATGCTGGCCTAGTGCTTTGTCTGCTATAAACAAGATATTTGCATGTCTTTCCATTCCATAAATTAAATATGTACAGCAATGTTGCTTTGTGTGTGAGACTGATAGCAAGCTCATTTGAATAAACCACTGTATATGGCTTGTCAAGGAAAAGCAGGAATAGTGATAACTGCTTAAAAGCTTTGGTTTTACACATGCACATACTCACAAACACACTATGACTCACACACAAGGATGAGGAAAGACAAAGCAACTGAAACTTAATTATCTAATATCACAGGAAATTGCCTCTTTAATTCATGGGCTAAAACGTAAGACTAAGAGTCTCAAACTGTAAACATGCCAATCATGTTACATATGATATATGTATCCATACGGATATGTTCTAAACAGCATTTCTAATTTCAAATGTCCTCCAAACCCCTCTGTTACCTCCCATGGCCTCCCAGCACAAAACAGTATAATATCTTATATGATACAATTCTGTTCTTGCACAAAGGCAGAGCACTGATCTCCGGTTGCCATTCTTTTAACAAAATTCGTTCAATTCAAGGACACACTTTACTAGGACTTCTACCAGAACGAACCCCTAGCCCCCCTCCCCCCAAAAAAAAACCCACCCCCACCCTCCCCCCAAATATATACATACATACATCCACAAAAAACAAGTTCCACACAAGGGTAGAATGTTCATATGGCACACACTCAGGTTTATGTCATCTGATAACAACACCACCAACAACAAAAAGGCAAGTGGAACAAAGGACCTTAAGAAAGGATATCGTTCGTCATTGTGATTGTGCAGCAAAGCAAGTACACACATGCTCCATAAATTTGAAAGACTGAAGATGAGATCAAATTCTCTCAACACCCTGGGACACTATAACTTGTATAAGGGTAGATTTTTTGTATTTCAATCAGGTCCTCTGGCATAGTGACAAAGCCATAGCTGCCAACCTTCCAGACCCAAAATTAGGAATCCTGTCAGGAAATGGGTTTGGGAAGGGGGGGGGGAGTGGCCTGAATGGATAAATGAAAGCTGTTCCTTATAGTTATACTGTAAAGTAAAGCTGATTTCTGCCCCCATCACATCTACTTTCACTGCTCGACAACATGTTGGTAAAACAGCACTGGCACCTTGCACATGCACAGTAACTGTTTTCCAGCTGAAAAACATGGATCGGTGTATGGACCCAGAGAGCGGGTTCAGTTTCTCATGGTTTTTGTTGTTTTTTTGTTGTTGTTGTTTGGTAGTTGTTTTTTGGTTGTTGTTTTTTTCGTTTGTTTTTTTAATGTTGAAATTTCAAAATTGGGGAAAATATGCAGAAAATCATAATTTCAGAATCACTGCTAAGCAAAAAGTAAAATTCGGAAAAGTCCCTAAGAATTAGGAATGGTTAGCAGCTATGCAAAACAACAGGAAAAGATATCCCAGTTCCAGCTGTAGAATTCAAAAGAGGAAATCCCGGTTAAACAAATATCTCTGCCTATGACTAAGTGAAGGTATGACTTTGCTCAATATCTTACGGAGTCTGTTGTATTTAATTCAGTAACTAAATAATTTCTTAAAAGCAATCACATCAGACAGTTGGGTGGTTTATTCCCCACCAAAACAAATTCTTGTAAGAGACGAAGAGTGAGAAACTCATAGAAGAAAAATGTACGTATTATACTTTTCCAGATACTGAGATAGCAATGACAAATAAATGAAATGAACTCTTAAGTCAGAAAGTCTACAATTCCTCCTGTAACAAGCTTCTTCACAACAAAGTAGAACCTGGTAAGAAGCTAAATCCACCATGGAAAACTTTATTTCCTTCTTTTCCTCCTCTTCACTACACTTGTAATTGATAGAAAATAAAACAAGATTCCTTCATTCCATTTCACCTCAAGTTCAACAATTCACTTTCCTTCAACTAGCTGGGAAAAAAACACCCAAGAAACAAAGAAATCAATATTGTATTCTCATGATGCCTTGTACAACACTATATATGTGTCATTGTTATCATTTGGGTTTTATTGTTCTTTGTTGTCATGTTCTTTTTATTTCCCTTCCTTCCCCCCCTATATTTTTCTTGATTGTTTTTCTGTTACATGTGTACCTAAGAAAATAGATAAATAAAGATCATTAAAAAAAAAAAATAAATTAAAAAATAAAATAAAAAAAAAAAGCCTGTTTGAACAACTGCTTGCTGTATTCAGGTTCAAGCCATGATATTCACCTGCTGTTATATTATGGTTCAAGTCATGATGTTAAGCTGAAATTTATGTCTTTTCCACTGAAATCCAACAAAACTCTGGGCCTCATTGGTCATGATAAGACCAGAAAAACTAAACATTTTTTTTCTTTGTTCTGCTCAATTGCTGCTGTTGTTTTTTTCAAAACAATTTTACAATCAAAATCTGCCTGTTTTGGAGTAAACTGCAATAAACTGTATCACAAGAATTCCATAACAGTATAACCAGGACGCAAGTAAACTTCAAGCAGAGCTTGCAACATTCTCTCTCTCTCTCTGTGGTCTTTTCCTCCTTTCTCTTTTCCTATGCCCCCCTCCCTCTCCAAACACACTCCCTTCAGTCTCCACCTGCCCCCACTACACCTACATCTCTATCCCTCATGTGAATGAAGAGCCAGCAATCTCCAGCTCTGCTCAGTGCTCTATGCCATATCTAGAATTACAATCAGCTGTTGGCAAATGACAAACACATGCTTTCTTCCACAGAACCAAGGTAAAAGGCTGAAGTTTGCTTCCTTACACCCTGTTATCCACCATACCATATCTAGCTTTCTACACTGGCCTTCTTCAGAGAAGAATGACCTTGGGAATGATCTGCAAGAAAAATCGGTCATAACTGCCACTTCCCTGGTGATAGCTAGTCATGTATAGGGGCCGGTTTTAAATGGAAAAAATGTAATCAGGGTGTCCCTTTCCCACCACCATTTTACACCATCTTGCTCTTTTATTCCCCACCCCTCCCCCTCTCCAATTTTTACCAACAAACTGCACTGCTGTTTGTCAACTGTTATGGTTGTTTAAGAGGTTATGAACAAATCTGAAAGTTTTCTGCAATGCTACTTAATCATGGTGAGAAACAAATATTGTTTGTAGTTTGCTAAGATCAATTGCTTTTATATACAAATACAGCAAGGATTCTGTCCATGGTGGATGGATATAAATCATCTGTATAAATATTAAATAGATTATCTTGAAATTATACTGTACACACACACATAGTGACATACTCTCTCTATCTTCTTTCACCTCACTAACCAGCAGTTAATCCAGTT
Organism: Babylonia areolata; assembly: GCF_041734735.1. Classification (NCBI taxonomy): domain Eukaryota; kingdom Metazoa; phylum Mollusca; class Gastropoda; order Neogastropoda; family Buccinidae; genus Babylonia; species Babylonia areolata. The sequence goes on along the minus strand of NC_134902.1, from coordinate 35,352,634 downwards.
TTGACAATAAAAAACCCCAAAACAAAACAAAAACAACCATTTCAATCTAGATCAGACATCCAGACTTCGGATGTCCTTTGAATGTTAAAAATGTCCTTCAAATTCATTATTTCCATTGGTAGGTTGTACCCCATAAAAAATATTAATTAAAGACTAAAATGAAAATGGATATGAACACAAAAAATAGATAAAATGGTTGATCCATATAAATGCAGTCTGTGTGTGTGCATTCACAAGAAAGCGCAAGTGTGCATGTGTGTACATATCTCTATCAATATATATATCTCTATCAATATATATATATATATATATATATATATATATATATATATATATAATTTGTGAACAACAGGATATGGTAAATGGTGACAGGCATTTGGGCCACTGTTACTTACAAGTCCCTTTTATATTGTACACAGTGGATTGTTTTCCTTCTATTTTCCATAAGGTTCTCTCGTATATATCTATGAGTGGGTATCTACTTGTATGGCAATTTCTACCCTACCATTTAGGCAATCATAATCCTGGGTTGTTTTTTTTTTAGATGTGCATGCTTAGTCAGTATGTTCCTGTCTCCATAATTCACGGAACACTGACATGAATCACACCTTACAGGACCTTTAAGTTAACGTGCTTATCTTAAGCTCTGCATGTGTATATGCACAAAAGGTGTTCAGGCACCAGCAGGTCTGCACACCTCCATCCTTTACCCACACATGCAACTGAGATTCAAACCTGGGACCCTCAGACTGGAAAGTCCAGTGCTCTAACCACTCAACCATCGCACCCACTAGATCTACACGGTGGACAGCCTGCACTCATCAACAGGGGCAGTCAATACATGTATTGCTGACATCACACAGTAATGCCACTAATCATTCTTGAACTTCAAAGCCTTTTAATTCTTTTACAATGCTTGATTAAAACAGAGGTCACAGTGTGTGTGTGTGTGTGTCTGTGTGTGTAATGGTGAAGGGGGCAAAGGTCACCAACATTCCAAACAGCTCTGTGCATAAACCACTCTTACGTTTGCATAAAATTATAATTCAATCTCAAATAAATTAACATTTATCATCACTGTATCACTATTATCAGACTTAAAACATTCTCTTGACACATAGTCATAGTTGTGCCAGGGATAGACACTGAGATAGTGAGAGTTTCTCAATTTTCTGGTTTCAAGTACTATATGTCCACCACGACCACAAGTCAACTAACTTGCGATAATCGGATAAACCTGAAACATTTTCTCAAAGTTCTCAATTTGAATTATCTGGTGACCTGACAGACATCTAAAGCATTTTCAATAAAGAAAATCAATTCATTTATTTGAATACTGAATTTACAACCACATCCCTGATTCAGCAAAGCACACCACAACAAACAATAATTTCTTGTTTTTATTAATTCTAACTGATTAAACTTATTCTGATAACATTAACTGATTCAACCAGTGAACTTTTTTCTTACAAGTTTCAGATTTCTTTATCTACAGTCTTGGGGTTAACTTTATCATTATCAGGTATGACATGAAGTCTAGTAAAACTGCTACAGCTTTGTACTGGCAAGTGACATGCACATGTATGTTACTTTGTTAGGTCAAAGAAAAAAAAAGAGAGTTAAACTATAAAAGTATAGTTCAGTAAACTGAAAATTTCTCAGCTCTACCATTTCTCCTGTTTCACTTTCAGCCAAAATATAATTCTGATTTGTGCATTTTCTGATTTAACTTTAATTACATACTCGACTCTGGCAACACTTACTCAGTTACTGATTTAGACCTTGAACATCTACTCAACATAACAGGACAGAAAACAAAATGATCAACAATATATTGTGTCGTTTAAGTAATGTTCAACTAATGTAAATACTTTTTTTTTTTTTTTTACATAGAAGTTGGATGAGAGACAGGAGGAAAATACTAATACACCAGAGACTGAGAGAGGTACCTGAAAAATCTTTCCTGAAAACCTAAACACAAACTAAAAATAGAAATTACTATGACTAATGCACTTGAAACTAAACATGTCAATGAACTGTTTTACCGACAGTTAAAAAAAAAAAAATATATATATATATATATATATATATATATATAAAATCAATTTCTATCTAAAAAAAAATACTGGTCCCTTCCTACTTAATAACTAACCAGCTCAAAACAGCAATACTGTTCTTATAATCTTAGCAATTGAGAACATTTGTGCAGGCCAGTTCATGATTTTCTTAAAAACAAAATGAGTCATTCATTGGATGTTGCAGCCATGCAGGACTTCAGCATACATGTACTTGTAACACAAATAAAAGTATACCCTTTTCACAATTACCAGAAAAAACAGAACACCTGACAAAATCAAATTACAATCAACTGATAAACAGACACTTTACAAACACTAACATATCCACTATAAAAACAAAATGCACCATGATATTAGCACCAATACAATCAACATGAAAATAAAAGGAAATGAGAGGCAGTCATCAGTCAAAAGTGAAACAAAATGAAGACATGATGATAATTACCAATATAAATTGTAATCTGAAGTAATTGCAATCAACCATAAGGTCTGAGGTTTGAACTGCTTCCATCAAAACAGAGAACTAACTATGCTGCTGCTTTAAGAAAGCAGGAATGAACTCTAGATCATGCATATGATAATACTAAAAACAATATTGACACAAACAAACCTTTAAAATTCTGTGTAAATTCATGCAGTATATATGGGTGATATGGTGCTAGTGAGAATAAGTTTTTGTGTCTACACAATGTTTCTGTGCACTGTTAATGTGAGTGTGAATCAGTATACATAAACATGTGTGTGTGTGTACATGATGTATGCTGTACAATGTGTGTGTGTGCATGCATGGTGTGGTGGAGTATGTGAATGTTACTGTGCTTTCGTGTGTCACTCACGCTCATTGTGTGTGTTGGTGTGGGTGTGTGCCTATATATGTGTTATAAATAACAATGCTTCAAAGCCTACTTAAAATTAAAATCATGCAAGAATTTATAATCCCACCATTCCCAGCACTTTATGAGTTCATTCCACTGAAAGCCGACCAAAAATAAAACGGAGATCATGGTGAAATACCGAGGCTGTTTCTATTCTGAGACAAGGAGGATTGGTGATAAACACCCTTTGCTTTCCCAGTGTTGGGTTCAGCTTGGAAGTTGAACAGCGACGCGTCGCGCGTACACACACCAAGAAGTGGATTAAAGTATAAATCCGTAGGCGTAATTATCATTATCATCGGGTCGATACAATAACTGTATGAGCTTCTCACACTTTCTCTGGTAAAGTATGCTGACAACTGGACGGTGCAAATCACAGAAATTTTAATTAATTTAATGGGTACCTCCACCGCCATGCTAAACTCTCTCTAATCACGGACGGTAGCTCTGCTCGTTTGTTGAAGAAACCACGAAAGCAGCATAACAAAATCGAACCACGACAGTAAAATAAAAATCGATTGGCCGCATTCATGCCTTCTCTGCCTTCCCCCCACCCCGTGGACATATACAGCGTGCAAGAGAGACATTAAACGTGCCGATCAATTTCTATTCGCCGTCAGCTTCGCGTGTTTTCGCGACAAAACCGTCAGCAGTGTTTGTTGGCCGAGTCAATCCTAGCTTTGGATGAACGAAGGCGCCTTGTAAAATCCTCACAATGACAGCTATTATCTCCAGGAGACAATAGCTTCAAACTAGCAACACAAAACATGTAGTTAATCGTACGTGTCACCAAACACAAAAGCATTTCCACTTACCAGTTAGGAGACAGGCGATCAAAGATAATAAGAAAACCTAACGCTGATAACGAATCGTCGTCTTCTCAGCACTATGACCTCCATATTGTGGACAGAATGATGACCTCGTCATGTGACCAAATGATGTGTTTTGATTGGTCAAACCTGTATGTTTCTTCTTTGGCGGCAAGTGAAGACGAAAATGAAAGGAAAATAATATCTGGCACCATTTCCGACCGTTCGATGGCAGAGTACAACGAAATACAATTATAAAGCATGCGATTCGCCATACTGATGTGACGATTCAATAAAAGAAAAAGAAAATGGCCGAAAGACTAATTCTTACAGTGAATGAATGAGCAATGAAAATAACTCTCAATGAAAGGCACGAGTTATCAAATCGATGCAGCCAATTTCAGCTCAGTCAATGAACCATTCTCATTTATTTTGTGTTTGTCAATTTAAAAAAAGCCATAAATTATAAATAACAACCAATTTCACCATTCCTGTAGAACAGGTCATCTTGTGGTATAACACATCACACACATCACGACAACTGACGCCGGCACACTTCGTCACTGAGAGCGTTACACCATTATCAATGATGCTGCACCGCCGTGCTGAGCGCGTGCACATTTAATGTATCGAATAGCATGTATGCACGCGAACACACTCAGTGTACGCACAGTGCCGCGCGAGCGCGCGCTCTTTCACCAGACTGACACCGGCTGACTATGTGACTACTCAGTGTACTTGATGTCACGGTAAACACGCGTCAGCAAGTCGCCGGCGCGCGGCTGCATGGTGACACCGTCAGTGGCACTGACACACCGGCGCGCGCGCGCACGCACGCACACATACACACACACACACTGACACACACACACACACACACACACACACACACACACACACTCAGACTCAGTGGCACTGACACACACACACCGTGGCCGTGGGACACACACACACACACACACACACACACACACACACACACACACACACACACACACACAGACTCACACATTGACACTGTGACACACACACTGACTCACACACTGCCGGACACTGTGACACACACACACACACACACACACACACACACACACACACACACACACACACACACACACACACACACTGGGCACACACACACACACACACACACACACACACACACACACACTGCAGCATAACACAAACTCAGTCATTCAGAGAATGAACGTGAGGGGCGGGAGAAAGAAAGAGAGACAAGAGAGGCAAGGCCTTCAAGACTCACTTGTGATACACTTAAAAAAAAAAATCCAAGCTTTTTATGTATTGAGTATAATTTCAAAATGTAATGTTTAAGATGAGAAAGATCAGTTTAAAGCAAATTAACTCCCCTAGCATTACAGAGTAATTTCCCTTTTTTTACTATCTGCACCAAAACGTTTGCAAAATAAATAAAACTTCCATGCTTAGCAAAAGAAGTTCCTGTTTGAACAAAAAATAATAATAATGACTGCTCTAGCTGTTGGGTCAGAATATCAGATCAAAGTGCCAAGTTTAGAGAATACAAAAAATATAAATATAACAGTAAATGCAGTTTGCATATAATTAGGCTTCATTCTTTATTTTTTTGTGCCCATCCCAGAGGCGCAATATTGTTTTAAAGAAGATGACTGGAAAGAACTGAATTTTTCCTATTTTTATGCCAAATTTGGTGTCAACTGACAAAGTAGTTGCAGAGAAAATGTCAATGTTAAAGTTTACCACGGACACACGGACACACAGACACACAGACACAGACACACACACACACACACACACACACACACACACACACAGACAACCGAACACCGGGTTAAAACACACACACACAAACACACACACACACACACACACACACTGGCACACACACACACACACACACACACACACACACAAAAAGGAGAGAGACAAAGAGGGGAGAGGGGAGACTGAAGAGACCAAAAGACAGACAGACAGACAGACAGACAGATATAGACAGACAGACAGACGTTGGCGGTTAACAGATAAATTTGTTGTCAGACTAGAAACATTAATTTGTTGCAGTTGTTTTGATTAATCAGATGCGAAAGATATTATGCATGCTGCACGTATAGTCTGCGTGTCCGTCGGTGTGTTAGTGTGTGTGTGTGTGTGTGTGTGTGTGTGTGTGTGTGTGTGGGTGCGTGTGTGCGTGTGTGAGTGTATGTCTGTGCGTGTGTTGTGTGTGTGTGTGTGTGTGTGTGTGTCTGTCTGTCTGTCCGAGTCTGTCTGTCTGTCCTGTGTGTGTGTGTGTGTGTGTGTGTGTGTGTGTGTGTGTGTGTGTATCTGTCTCTCCTTCTTTGGAGCCGCTTAGAGAGACCGGGATAGTGAACGAGATCTCTCTCAGTCCCCTCCCCCCCTCCTCTCTCTCTCTCTCTCTGTCAGTGGTAGAGATAAAGAGAGACAGAGACAGACTAAGGGGGAGGAAAGAGAGAGCAATATCTGGTCTGCTCTCAGTGACACTAGACATCCTTCTTCAGAAAGAAACTTCTGAGCAAGACAGCCACACTGCTCAGTTTGTATACCTACATATATGCACATAATTACTTGATGCGTAACGAAGAAAAAAAAAAAAGCCCGGAAAAGAAAAGAAAAAAAGAAAAAGAAAAAGAAAACCCGAAACCTATGCCGTGCACCACTGAAACTGCTTGCAATTTTGTTTAGGTATTCTGCAACAGAGCTATGTATCTAAATGTCCACTTGGTATACGGTTTAGCCCATGCACACTTTAACTGTTCACACAACAACAACAACAACAACAACACTGAAGAACACATGACTCGAGTAAACATTAGCGGTTTAAATACGTATAATCAGGCCCACATATAACCCGGTGACTTCTCTCTCCCTTTGAGAGAGAGGGAGACTGGGAGGGTGGGAGAGAGAGAGAGAGAGAGAGTGAGACGAGTGTGTTGCGATGTGTGTTCATCCATAAAACATCTTCGTTTGTCTCTCTTCCAAAACAAGTCGTGTACTATTAATATAATGAGTACGTATATCTTTCATTGTTTCTAAGTGGTCATGCCATCGATAATAAAAGGAGCTGTGCAGTTCTTTGAATAATAATCTCTCAGTCATGTCCACATCAAAATTACCACATTTGCTCATATCCATTTTCACGCAGAACAGTTTGAATTTTCGGTTACAGTTCAATTTTTATGCATTTTTAACATTTTATATTCTTTCTTCGAAAAAATGGTGTTCAGGTTAATTCAGTAATCGCCACCTGAAACCAGTATCTCATACATGTAACGACTGAATTCATCCTTAATGGATACATGAACAGTTACTCGCATACTATATCAGTTGGAGCTGAATTCGTTCCATCTGTTCAGATCTATCGAATCCCCAAATTTCCGCTTCTCCACGCGGCAAAACTGGACCTATCTTGTGTGTCAAACCACAGAGAGAGAGAGAGTGAGAGAGAGAGAGAGAGAGAGAGAGAGAGAGAGAGAGAAGGGGAGGGGAAGGGGGGGGGGAGAGAGAGTAAGAGACAGACAGACTGATACTGAGATTAAGACTGAGACTGAGAGAGACAGAGGCAGACAGAGAGACAAAGACAGACTGATAGAGAGACCGAGAGATACGCAAAAGCACAGATTGTTGTCAGTCTATATGTTTTTTGTTGTCACTGTTGTCAAACAGATGTGCGAGAGAGAGAGAGAGAGAGAGAGAGAGAGAGAGAGAGAGAGAGAGAAGACAAGACAAAATTCTTTCGAGCATAACAGATATGCACTGGTGGAGGGGGAGGACGGATCTCAGTCAACCGCACACAAGTGACAAACAGTATTAACAAAAGAGCAACTTACATGTCGCATTATGGCACAACTGAGGTAGGAATGGTAATTTTTTTAAAGGTGGTTGGGCAATGGCGTTGTTTAATTGTTTCTGGGAGTGAGTTCTATATGGTGGCGCCTGAGTAAAACAGACTGAAAATGAACAAGTCAATTCTTGGAATTGGGATATGAACTTTTGGGGGGTTCCTTGACGGATTTACAGAAAATTTGTTTATCAATGTTGGTGGTGCATTGCCTGTCATAATCTTGTGCATTGGTATTCATCTGTTGCACTCTGATCTCTACGGATTAGTGGGAGAATATTCGCTTGTTTATAGCCTGAGTCCAAAACGGAAGTATTATTAAGGAGTACCAGCTTCAGCCCCCGTTTATAAAGATTCAGTAATGGCTTACATGGTGTTCGCACTAGCGGAGTCCCATAGTGTTGAAGCATAATCTATTGTAGACTGGATATGTGCTTGAAAAAAAACAATTTCCGTGAATGAAGGTCAAGGAAAATGCTTCATTTTGGATAGTTGATGGGTTTTCTGCGCTCAGTGTCTTTTTGCAAAGGGAACTCATGTGAGGATTCCGACGGGCGCCATAGCCGAATGGTTAAAGCGTTGGACTTTCGATCTGAGGGTCACGGGTTCGAATCACGGTGACGGCGCCTGGTGGGTAAAGGGTGGAGATTTTTACGATCTCCCAGGTCAACATATGTGCAGACCTGCTAGTGCCTGAACCCCCTTCGTGTGTATATGCAAGCAGAAGATCGAATACGCACGTTAAAGATCCTGTAATCCATGTCAGCGTTCGGTGGGTTATGGAAACAAGAACATACCCAGCATGCACACCCCCGAAAACGGAGTATGGCTGTCTACATGGCGGGCTAAAAACGGTCATACACGTAAAATCCCACTCGTGTGCATACGAGTGAACGCAGAAGAAGAAGAAGAAGATGTGAGGATTCCAAGTGAGACTGTTGTCGATTGTGATTCCCAGACCTCTATGATCATTGACCTGTTCAATAGGTTCACCGTTAAGATGGGTGGAAAGAAAGTTATGCATTTCGTTTATTGAGGGTGAAGAGACATGTGTTTAGTTCGGGCCATCTAACGAGTTCATCAGTACTTTCTTGTAAGTCGTCTTTTGGAAGAGCGTCAATGTCAGTGTGAGAAGTGTGGATTGTTGTACAATTCGCAAAAAGTTCGCAGACAGATTTCTCATGGAGCGGCAGAGAAGGAGAAGAAGAAGAAGAGAGAGAGAGACAGAGACAGAGACTTGAACTTGAAACGTTTTATTGTCATTGCCTACAAAAAGGTCTTTTGACAAGGGGGGCGAGAGGGGATAACATTTTTTCGATGGTAGCCTAACTGCGCATATTTCCCATAATGCTCAAATAAATCATAAACACTGAAGACAAAGAAAGATGTACATCACTGTCACAACATAATATGCAAAGAAATGAAACAAACAAACAATCAAACAAGAAACAATAAATAACATACATAAAATGCTTCGAGATTCGACCATCCATTCACGTGTTATTTCTTGTAGTCTCTACTTTCCTTTAAGAACAATTCAGCATCAACATCATCCATGGTTAATCACCTTCAAATTCATTGTTTTGATTATTGTTAAGAAAACCTTGTCTAATTTTTGTGTGCCTCTGCGATGAACTTAGCAACTGATCTAATTATAATATCAGCCTCAGCCGATAAAACAGAAAAACAACAACAAAAAACATCGTGCATTCTTGCTACATTTGAATCAAAAAGTTTACATTTTTCTCGCACAATCTCATGCGCTTAACACTGATAGAGAAACTTTTGTTGTTCATCATCCATTTGGAATCCGCAAACAGGGAAAGGTGGGTCTGTGGAAGTCCCAACTTCAAACCATTTCTTATTTGCGTTAAAACCAAGTGTCCTTAATCTAAACCTTGCATAACTAATTTTGTGCCATTTCTCTGTAAGAACACTCAGAAATTTTTCAAGTTGAAATACATTCTTAAATGAGAAGAACCAACTATAGCTTTCTTTGGTTTCCATATCCGAATGCTAGTTTTGTTTAAAGGAACGAATGAGTCTCTTTAAATTCTGAGATAAAGTGCTGTTCATTTCGTACTCCGTGGGACAACCACACAATACCAAAACCCTTTTCTGAAAAAACCTTCTTTACTCTATAAGCCCAGTTTTCTTTCCCTAACTCTAATTGTACATACATCATATCATATGCCTACAAATACGTGTTTCAACAGTTTCAACCAAAACTTAATGCACCAAACATACGTTTTTACATACAAAGGATATCTTCCCATTTCTCCGAATAAAACTGTATTAAAAAACGTTTAATAGCATAGGTATGTACTTTGTCAATCTGCGAATTCACATGTAATCCCCAAATTTCATATGCTTATGTGAGTGAAGGTTCTATCTGTGTATCAAATAGTTTCTAAAATAAACAACAATCAAACACATTGAGATTTCCTAGTGTTTTCAAAATTTCAATGACGCCTTTTTCCACTTTACTACACGAATCTTCCCATGCATAGTTCAAACTTAATTTTGTTGAAAATATCATTCCTAAGTATTTATATGAATTAACCACTCTAACTTCTGAACGTCCAGAGTACCATTTTTCATGTACTGATAAGTGTCCACCCATTCTAAAGACCATAATGTCAGTTTTATCCAAATTGACTGTAAAACCTAAACGATCTGCTTCTACTTCTAAGGCATATAGTTGATTCTGTACACCCTTGACTGTTCCAGATAAAAGAACAACATCGTCAGCAAATAGAAGTGAAAATATCTCCGCAGCTGTAGGTATTAACTGAATACCATGTCTACCTTTTTGGACAGTTCCACAGCCAGTTCATTAATCAAAAAAGAAAAATAACGGAATTCGGTCTTGTTTGGATGTGCCAAGGAGCTGGGCACAAGATCGCAATTTAAGGCTTACAGCATGTGACAAACAAACTGGCACGGAGAAACAAAGAGAGCAACAATAGACATAACTGGTTCTATTTATTCAAATTAATATTCCAAAAATAGAAGTATATTAAGATCGTAACAATTAAATGGCTTAAAACCTGTCATGCGAGGATCAGATTGAGAGCACTTGGTCTGATTGCAAAAAAGAAAAAAAAGAAAAAGAAAAAAAAGACGGTTCGATATAAACGGACGTAGCAACGTCTCCAAGTGCAATGAATGGGCAAAGCCCAGGAGATGAAAACAATTTCATGCTTAGCAAAGGATACGAAGGATTACGAAGAAAAACTCTATTCAAAACAGCTTTAGCACAGAGAAACGTTCTCTCAGCATAGTCAGAAAATGAAGATAGATACTCTCACTTGCAAGTATGTCTGCGAGGCAGTAAATATACGCAAAAAGTCAACAAGAGCTCTAAATACTCATCAATCAATTACGAATTCTTGCAGGTTCCATTGGAGAGAGAGAGAGAGAGAGAGAGAGAGAGAGAGAGAGAGAGAGAGAGAGAGAGAGAGAGAGAGAGAGAGAGAGAGAGAAAGAAAAAAAAGAAAAAAAAAGAAGAAAAAAAAAAAAAAAGGGAAGGTTGACGTTTGGATGGTCAATTTCGCCAATATGTTTATAGTGATGTGTTCGTATTGATATGAGATGTTCCTATGCTACATGGTAAGATATTTATTATATCTATGATGATATATATCTTGTTTTCTGAGTATTGTCCAAACCTTGGAGCCGAACGACTGGGAAAAAAGGCAAAGTACCCACCTGTCACACGGACTTTTAAGCTAATGACAGAAATTAACAGTTTCTCATTTCTTATAAGTTTACTTGACTCCAAATCTGTTTGCTGGTTTTTTTTGTTTTTTTGTTGTTGTTGTTGTTTTCTTTCTTTTTCATTTTGTTTGGTTTACACAATTTTTGTTCTGATTCGTACCCCGAGTCACAGCTAATGACATAACGTTTCAGTGTTCAGTGTTCATCTCTCTTCCTCTCTCTCTCATATCTTTACATTCGCGGCTATCTTTTTCACCTCCTTATTTTCCCCGTGTCCGCGGCCTCTCCAAACAGGACCGAGGTCTGGTTTGTTTAATTAACTCACTCAGTACGGCCAGTCCTCTCTTCTCCTCTACACAGACCCTTCGGATGTCCAGTGGGTGTCTGAATGACCCAACCTTTAGCTTCCGTCGTAAGAATTGTGATATTCTTTGTCAACATTCACCTCTTCAGTATAAGAGCCTTCCTCTTGCAATATTTTGATGATGGTAATTGGGGTGAAACGCTGTTAACGTCGTCTCTTTCGCCGTTCGTATGGAGAGAGTTAATTAAGCTGGGGGAATCGAATCCTCACGGACCGACTGGACCATAGCAACCTAACGGTTTAGGGTTATTGACGGTGCATGCGGGCTGGCGTATATTAAGTATTGAGACGTTCAGAGGAACTGCTTGACAGAACTTCTAGAGCACCACGACACACACAGCGATTACGTCTAAAGTCTTGCATCTGTCATCAGTCAATTTCAGTCTCAAGCGGAGACATCAAAGCGTGTGGACTGACCCATATACGTCAGTTACACAACATCTGCTTGAGAGAGAGAGAGAGAGAGAGAGAGAGAGAGAGAGAGACGCTTTGACGCTTTGATATTTTATTGTCATTACCTGCATAGGTCTATTGACAAGGGGGTGATAGGGTTAATTCTTATGTCACCACAAGTACCATACCACACTCTGCTTAATCCATCAAAACAAAACAAAACATGCAAACAAAGAAAAACAAAACAGCTTTTATCGAAATACAACATCCTTACAATAGGGAAGCAACAAACATTAAAAAAGAAACAAAAACAAAAACAAAACAAAAAGACAAAAACACCATTACTCGACCATCCATTCTATCAACGATACTGTTCAATTTCTACCTTATTATTTGGCTCACAGTCTGAACATAAGATAGTAGACATTATACATTGTTATCCCCCTCATTTACTCTGGTATTGTTCTGAATAGTAAGACTACATCTTATTCTTTGTGCTTCTACAAGAAATTTAGCTATTGACAGTATTGTGAGGTCATCATCAGACGACAAAGCAGAAACAATGTCGTGCCTTTTAGCTACATCAGACTGAAAGAACTCGTTCTTATCTCTTACCCTATCGAATGATTTACATTGAAACAAGTAATGTTTTTCATCATCTACAATAAAAGCACACAAAGGGCATGGTGATTCTGTGGATGTCCCAGGCTGAAACCATCTTTTATTTGCATTAAATCTAAGTGTTCTTAGTCGAAATCTTGCAAAGTTTATTCTTTGCCACTTATCTGCGATGAGAGAGAGAGAGAGAGAGAGAGAGAGAGAGAGAGAGAGAGAGAGAGAGAGGGGGGGGGGTATATATTACGGACACGTATATGTTTCATTCAGTAAAGGCCATGGCCCCTCATGAAGGGGCGGTTTAAACAAGCACTTCATAGGTATAGATATAAAACACAATTATACCTACTTGCAATTCTAAAGTTCACAAACAAGCATATAATCATTCCAGTGCACTATTATACTTCTCATTTTGAAAGCTTTATATAAGTAAATTGCCAATTGCTTGATATCGTATTCCTTAGCAGGTGATATCATAGACATAGATAATCTGAACATGGAAGGTTGCCTGCAACAGTTATTAATGCGAATTAACTGATTTCTTAGTTCATTTTACAAAGGACAGTAACATACAATGTGGAGTGAACCTCATTCTCTTTGGTACCTCAGTTTACACAGCGAACAAAGAAGGTCACTGTCATCATGTTGTCTGAGAAAGAGAGAACTCAGAACTCAGAACGTTCTTTAGTCAAGGATTAAGATTTTAGGCATGGCCCAGTCAGTTACAATAGCACACACACACACACACACACACACACACACACACACACACACACACACACACACACACACACACACACACACACACACACACACACACACACACACACACACATATATATATATATGTATGTATGTATGTATGTATGTATGTATGTATGTATGTATGGAGTGATGGCCTGGAGGTAACGCGTCCGCCTAGGAGGCGAGAGAATCTGAGCGCACTGGTTCGAATCACGGTACAGTCGCCAATATTTTCTCCCCCTCCACTAGACCTTCAGTGGTAGTCTGGACGCTAGTTATTCGGATGAGACGATAAACCGAAGTCCCGTGTGCAGTATGCACTTAGCGCACGTAAAAAAACCCACGGCAACAAAAGCGTTGTCCCTGGCAAAATTCTGTAGAAAAATCCACTTCGGTAGGAAAAACAAAACAAAACTGCACGCAGGAAAAAAAAAAGAAGAAGAAAAAAAAAAGTGGCACTCTCAGTGTAGCGACGCGCTCTCCCTGGGGAGAGCAGCTCGAATTTCACACAGATAAATCTGTTGTGACAAAAAAGAGAAATACAACACACACACACACACACACACACACACAAACACATTAGTATATATATATATATATCTCTGGGGAGAGCAGCCCGAATTTCGCACAGAGAAATCGGTTGTGACAAAGAAGAGAAATACAATACATATGTATGTATGTATATATATATATATATATATATATATATATATATATATAGAGAGAGAGAGAGAGAGAGAGAGAGAGAGAGAGTTAAAAACGAGCAAGAGCAGTATCAGTAGCTCAAGGAGGCGTCACTGCGTTCGGTCAAATCCATATACGCTACACCACATCTGCCAAGAAGATGCCTGACCAGCAGCGTAACCCAACGTGCTTAGTCAGGCCTTGAGAGAGAGGGGGAAAAAGGATTATATAAAAAAAGGAAATAAATAAATTTGAAAAAAAAAGTAAATAAAATAATAGATAAATACATAAAAATACTACTACTACTACTACTATTTAAAAGGCGCAAAATCTTGATTAAGTCAACTCTGTGCGCGCGCGCAAGAGCAGGCGCCTAATATACGTGGCCGCACTGACGCAGCGCGTCAGTCGGTCAGACCTATGTTCAGGCCTTGGGAGACTACCGCAGGTAAATACGACATATCAGTTAAACTAAAGTGAAATTAAATAATGAAAGAAAACAAACAAATAAGTAAAAAAAAAAAAAAAAAAAAAAAAGAACAGAATGAAAAGATTTATTATCTTAAAAATCAAAAATGAAGGATGCGCAGAAGGTGAATAATCAACTGAAATAAAGGGAGTATATAAATTGGCCAAGCAACGAAATTACGCACACTGGCACCCATACATGCGAAACACACACACACACACACACACACTGACACCCCCCCCCCTCCACACACACACACACACACACACACACACACACACACTCGCATACTGTACTAACTCATGTCTCTGTTAGGTCCAGCGTACAGTATGCCTAAAAGTTTAATTCAATACGTGCACAATTATGTCTGTAGTAGTAGTGATGATGATGAGAACGACAAAAACAACAGCAGCAACAACAATAATAATAATAATAATAATAATAATGATGATGATGATAATAATAATAATGAATAAGAAAGACTGAGAAGTACATTTGCATAGCACCCTTTTCTCCGCAGTTCAAGAGCTCAAGGCGCTTTTCATTGAAGAGAAAGTTACAAATTACATGAACCACTCATGACCGCTCTTTCTTTCTCAATCTCTTGCCCCACTCTCCCCCCCCCACCCCCCTCTCTCATTCCTAATACATGAAAAGTGAGTAAGCAGACAATGGGCGGTTAACTGAACCCACGGTGTTGGAGAACGTGAGTGGGAATTCGAGAATACCTTTAGTCGGATAGCAGCCAACAGCAACAATCAGTACAGTTTCAGCTGAATCTCTTCTGAGTGATGTACGTTTTTTGTCAGGTGGAATATTGAAACAAAACTGATATCAAAACGATGAATCTAAAAACAAGAGGAAAAAAAAATATGTCTGCTACTCAACTCATCAAGACTTCATGGAAAGAAAGCCCCGTTCAAAATGAAACTGCGTCAGAATCATTTCAAGGTACATAACTTGTGATCGAACTCTCCGCAGACTTGCCCCAAAACTTATTTCCCATTCCTAAAAATAAATAAATAAATAATAATAAAAAAAATAATAATAATAATAATAATAAAAGAAGAAGATTATGCTGGAGCACGAAGCAAAAATAGTGGATTGCAAACGAGTAGTTATGTATCATGATATATCATTTTATTCTTTAAGTTACTTAATGTTTGTACCTTGAAATAGAAAGTGAAAAGTTTAACCATATTTCAATGGCATTTGAAAATGAATACTAATTACAATTAAAATAGTGAATACATTTACAAGGCAAATGCATGCGAGTGTATTATGTGTGTGTGTGTGTGCGTGTGCAAGATACGGAAAATGCAAACAAATATTTATTCAATTTTTACTGCCTGAGGCTATGAGATTAATATGAACAATAGCAACCATAGGGCATTTCAGATGAAGAAATATTCAAGCATGTACAATATATATATATATATATATATATATATATATATATATATATATATATATATATATATATATATATATATATATCTGTGTGTGTGTGTGTTTTCAAAATTGCTGGAGGTAACATTACCGTCAGTTATGCACTTCTGTTCATTAGGCATTCGGTAATGTAGACTACTGAGTTACTGATTTAACTCTCTCCATACGAACGGCGAAAGAGACGACGTTAACAGCGTTTCACCCCAATTACCATCATCAAAATATTGCAAGCGGAAGGCTCTTATACTGACGAGGTGAATGTTGACAAAGAATACCACAATTCTGACGACGGAAGCTAAAGGTTGGGTCATTCAGACACCCACTGGACATCCGAGGGGTCTGTGTGGAGGAGAAGAGAGGACTGGCCGTACTGAGTGAGTTAACAATCCTACCAACAGACAACTTTGAGCAGAGCAACTGGCAACCTTAGAATCTAAAAGGAATCTGTAATAATAGAGGGGTTATGTTTTCATGTGCAAGTTATGGTGTTTTGGACAGACAAACAGAAACCCACTATGTGTCCAGTGTAACATTTACTAAATTGAAGACGTGACACAGATTGGGTTCAATGTCGGTTTCCCAAAGCAAGGAATGCCGTTCACAGGTAATTTGTTGCACCTTGAGACGCACAGTACACGGCGATGTTAATAGGATGTCAAAAGACCAACATAATTCACCTTGCAAATCTGAGGATGGAGTATGAAGAGAGAGAGAGGGAGAGAGAGGAAGAGATGTTGGAATACCATTGTGCCCATGTACCATTGTAACCGTGTACCAATGTGCCTATTTACCCTTGTGCTGTGTACCATTGTTCTGTGTACCGCTGTGCCCATGTACCATTGCGACGTAGTTCCATTGTGCCCATGTAACATTATACCTATTTACCACTGTATTATGTACCATTATGCCTACGTACCATTGTTATGTGTACCCGGTTTTCCTGTTAACCTTTATGCTGTGTACAGTTTTGCCTGTTTATCATTGTGCAATCTTATTACAAAGATTTTTTAGACGGGCGCAATGGCCGAGTGGTTAAAGCGTTGGACTGTCAATCTGAGGGTCCCGGGTTCGAATCACGGTGACGGCGTCTGGTGGGTGAAGGGTGGAGATTTTTACGATTTCCCAGGTCAACATATGTGCAGACCTGCTAGTGCCTGCACCCCCTTCGTGTGTATATGCAAGCAGAAGATCAAATACGCACGTTAAAGATCCTGTAAACCATGTCAGCGTTCGGTGGGTTATGGAAACAAGAACATACCCAGCATGCACACTCCCGAAAACAGAGTATGGCTGCCTACACGGCGGGGTAAAAACGGTCATACACGTAAAAGCCCACTCGTGTGCATACGAGTGAACGTGGGAGTTACAGCCCACGAACGCAGAAGAAGAAGAAGAATTACAAAGATTTTGCATTGAAAAAAAAACAAAACAAAAAAACCCCACCTCAGAATGGTAATTCAGAAAAACCATGGAATGAAACGAGAGAGTCATGTCGGCTCTGACGACAGCAGTCACCTAGTTCAATCTGCTTCAGTTTCAGTTTCAGTAGCTCAAGGAGGCGTCACTGCGTTCGGACAAAACCATATACGCTACACCACATCTGCCAAGCAGATGCCTGACCAGCAGCGTAACCAAACGCGCTTAGTCAGGCCTTGAAAAAAAAGGAAAAAAAAAGGTGAATAAATGATAGATAAGCTTACATAAATAAATAATAATTACAATAT
Organism: Babylonia areolata; assembly: GCF_041734735.1. NCBI lineage: Eukaryota > Metazoa > Mollusca > Gastropoda > Neogastropoda > Buccinidae > Babylonia > Babylonia areolata. The sequence continues at coordinate 35,334,854 of NC_134902.1, read as the reverse complement.
AGAAAAAGGTAGTAGTAGTAGTGGTAATAATAATAATAAAATAATAATTAAAAAAAAAAAAGAAGAAGACAACAATGATGATAAATAAGCAAATAAATGTAAAGCATGAAGACACATTCACACATACACCCACACATGCATAACAGATATGCAACAAACATGCAGTTTCACAGATATGAAAGCACAGTCAAATACATATAAACGTGAGCTCCAACACACACACACACACACACACTTCATTCTGCTTGCTGAGTCATACCTTTACTCAGGCATGGGAAGATGACTTGTCCACTATTTCATTAATTTACGTATCAATGTATACCGGTGCAACGTCCCAAATCCCCCCTCCCCCCCCCCCCACACCTTTTCCGTAGCCCCCCCGGGGGATGCATCAGTGTCCCAAAATTAATCATCTACCGAGGGACCAGTCAGTGTCCTAAACTGTCTCCCTGGGACGTCCCCCACCCCTACCCCTCCACGCAGTTTCGGCCCCCCACCGACAGTATTCGAAAGTGTTTTTTTTTTCTCAAAGCGTCCCCCACGCCCCCTATGTACGACGTTTATGCTTTCATTCTATATTTTAACATACTCCGTGCATATTTTGACATGTGTGCGTCTTACTGTGACCAATTGGGAGGTTTTCACAACTGACCACTACTGTGTGGCCATTGTTGACCACTGCTGACCATCACCCTGAAGTGTTCTGACTGCGTTATTTTGTCACGATTGTGCATTTTCATGGTGTCTTGGCAGGTTCATGACGGATACCTGACCATTGCTGTGACTGACGGTTATGAAACATTCGGACTTTTTGACAGGATTTGACCATACGTTAACTGAGCACTTTTGACTGCTGTTGACCATTATTGACCACTACTTGCCCGTGCTGACAGTTTCACTTTCAGTTTCTCAAGGTGGCGTCGCTGCGTTCGGTCAAAATCCTTATACACCACACCACATCTGCAGCAGCAGCAGCAGCAGCAGCAGCAGCAGCATAACCCAACGCGCTTAGCCAGGCCTTGAGTACACACACACACACACACACACACACACACACACACACACACACACACACACACACACACACACACACACACACACACACACACACAAACATATATATATATGATTATATATATATACTTTTTTATATATTATATGTATATGCGTACCTATCTGAGTGGATTTCGTCTGCATATTTTTTTCCATGGGACAACACTTATGTTACCATTGGATTCGTTTTCAGTGGGCCAAATGCGTGCTATAGACGGGACCTTGGTTTGAAGACCCATCCGGATGACTAGACGCTTAGTTTGATTTTCCAGTCAAAATCGCGATACAAACGAGATAAGAGAGAGAGAGAGAGACTGAAGGAAGGAAGGAACGAACGTAATTGTTTTATTGAACATCGGTCACGAGCCACAATTCAGAACAGGGCGATGGGGAGGGGGAGGGGGACAGGGGGGCGGGTGGGAGGAAGGGAGCAAGGGAAGGACGGGGTTGCGGAGATGATGGGGTTGGGGGGTTGGGGGGGGGGGGGGAGAGGCTGGGGGGTATACAAGGGTTTAGCAAAGCATTTTCATTATCATTAACATGGATGCTTCTTAAAGTCCAGCCAGCCGCATCGGTTTTAATAGGGTTGTAAGGACCCTCCTACCTGTCCCACGATGGGACCTGAAAAATAGAAAACCATCGTTGGAAGCAAAATCGGCTCAAGTGTGTACTCTCATTCATGCACAAAAGCCTAGGATTTACCACTGGAGTTAACAATTACACAGCAATACGCGTATATACACATACATGTACACACATAATTATAAGCTAATGCACATAAACACCAAAAACAGCTGGCATCTCACACATCACAAGCACAAAGTGGGAATACCCGATCAGCAAACCCATTTCTCAGATCCTCTGAAGACTTCGTCAATTGTCCAGCAAGGCCGAAAATTCATTACGGACCAAGTATTGTTCTAATGTCAAGTGCATATGCTTTAGTAACCTGACAATTGAGCATATAATTTTTTTTACTGTAGCTTGATGAAGCCTTTTGTACACGAAAGTGTGTCTTCACAAGTGACTGAGAACGTTGATGTTTTTGACTTTTTGCATTTCATTATCAGTTGTTTCGCTTGTCAGTTTAACGACTTCTCTTTTACGAAGTCCTTTAAGTAATTTCCTGTAACTGTATTTAGAGGGGTTTTTTTGTTTGTTTTGTTTTTCTTCCAAATTTCACCCACATTTTTACCCTCATTTGCCCAGTTTCCCCCAACCCTCCATTCATCCACATCTCCCACCCCTTCTAACCGATAATACTCAGATGTATTCATAAATACTTTAACAAAATGTCTTCAATCACCGATATGTGTGACGGGACATTAAACAAAAAATTCCTCCTCCGAAAACGGGCATATCAAGACATACACTAAAAAAAAAAAAAAAAAAAAAAAAAAAAAGAAAAAGAAAAGAAAAGAAAGGAGCGACAGAACTTATGATGTCCTCGGGATACAATGGTGTTGCGAGAGGGATGAAATCAATCTTCATTCAATATCAATAATGTACCTGAACACAGGAAAGGACATTTTCACAGCAGAAGAATCACAAGGTATGAGATCAGTTATCATATAAGACACACACACACACACACACACACACACACACGAAAGCAAGAAAGCACTTCGGTTGATTTTTATTTATTTATTTATTTTTTTAGGTGCGTTTTTCAATTATGATTTAAACTGGGTCACACCAACAATAGGATGGTGATGGTGGTAATGGTAGTGGTGCAAACGATAAAGCCCACTGCTTTGATGGTTTTTTTTTTTTTTTTTTTTTTTTTTTTTACAGCAAATGGACATTAACAGGGAACTACGCCGATTTCGCGTGTACATTCTGATGCCTCTCCCACGTCATTTCAAAGAGTCCCGTGGTTTTATAATACCCAGCGAAACGAAACTTGTACCCATCACTGAACTGTCCGTCACAGTATGTCAGTGGCTTGTTCGCTTTCACCGCCATCACCTCACCAGGAGAGGCGAGAGGAGAAGTGAAAGATTAAAAACGAGACTTTCCTCCAAGTTTAACTCACTCCACACGAACGGCGAAAGAGAAGACGTTAACAGCGTTTCACCCCAATTACCACCATCAAAATATTGCAAGTGGAAGGCTCTTATACTGAAGAGGTGAATGTTGACAAAGAATACCACAATTCTGACGACGGAAGCTAAAGGTTGGGTCATTCAGACCCCCACTGGACATCCGAGGGGTCTGTGTAGAGGAGAAGAGAGGACTGGCCGTACTGAGTGAGTTAAGTGTGTGATTGAAGTTTCACGCGATGACAAAGGGAGAAGCCGTTTCGAACAAACCAGCGTCAGTGTTGTTTTGATACGCGGAGAATATAACTGCACTGGCAATTATTCAATTAGACAGAGTCCTATTAATCAGTATAAATCTATTAGGATCTTTAAAAATAGAAAGAAAGAGAGGGAGAGAGAGATCTGAAGAAATCATATAAAGTCTTCGAGTGTCGTCGGAATTTGCCGTTCGAAATGACGTCACTGTTTGGCTGTCTGTTCTGGGGTCTTGGTATCTTGCTCCTCCGCAGTTACGGTGAGAAATGTTGATGTTGTTGTTGGTGGTGGTGGTAGTGGTGATGGTGGTGGCGTCAGTGTGTGTGTGTGTGTGTGTGTGGTGTGTGTGTGTGCGTGCGTGTGTGTGTGTGTGTGTGTGTGTGTGTGTGTGTGTGTGTTTATTTTATTTTATTTTCATTATTATTTATTTTATTATTATTATTCTATTTTATTTTTATTTTTATTTTAATTTTATTTTTCTCTCAAGGCCTGACTAAGCGCGTTGGGTTACGCTGCTGGTCAGGCATTTGCTTGGCAGATGTGGTGTAGCGTATATGGATTGGACCGAACGCAGTGACGCCTCCTTGAGCTACTGATACTGATACTATCCTTGTGCGTGTGTGCATGCATTTATGTTGACAATCATTTTTCAGTTTTTCTGACTTTATATCGGGATGACAGGGATATAATGTGTGTATGTATTTAAGTGTATTTATCTTTTAAAAGTGACTGATATGGTTCTTATGCCTTGCCATGGAATCAGTGTTCATCTTGGGCTAACGTTAACTGGTGAATCTGCAGTATTGATACACTTTATAGATGCATTCTTCTTCATTAAGACTTGCGACATTTTTACATAGAAAGTTATTTCATTCATTTGACTAATTTTCATCTCTTTTTATTTTATTCTATCAATTACTTTTTTTTTTATTTAAATTTTTTTTTAGACGATCGATGTATTCAGTTGAATTTAGGCTGAGAGTGGGAAGTGTGGGGGAGGGGGGGGGGGGTAGAGGGTAAGGTGGGTGGAGGGATGGGAGGTGAAGAGAGAGGGCGGGGGTGCAACGGACACTATTTCATTCTCCCCACTTCCCCCCACCCACACCCCCGCTCCGCACCTCCCCGACACACACACACACACACACACACACACACACACACACACACACAAACACAGACACACACACACACACACACACAAACACACACACACACACACACACACACACACACACACACACACACACCACAGCTCAACACATTTTTTGCTCTTGCAGCATTCAGCACACATCAACATTATAACCCTCACTATACCATGATTACAGCAACTTTTGCTTCTCTTGAGGAATCACAAGGCACAAGTCCGATTCATGGTCTGTACAAATGTAAGTATACCAAAAACAAAAACAAAAGAAAAGAAAAGAGAAAAAAAGGAAAAAAAAGAAAAAAAAGAAAGGAAAGGAAACATGCAAAATCGGATATCTAATATGGTGGACTTTGTATTTTTTTTTTCAATGTTGACCATCTCTCTCACTTTGCTTCCATTCTCACTCTCACCTTCACAGACAGACAGACCGACCGACTGACCGACAGATATACAGACGGACAGACCAACAGACAGACAGACAGACAGACACACACACACACACACACACAGATACACACACCACAGTTCAACCCACTTCCCATGAACACCAGTGAAGGATCATGGTTGATAGAAGATAGCGGAGAAGCAAGATATTGGTGCAACCGTCAAGGGTAAAAAGAAAGAAAACGGAGGAAAAATTAAGAAGAAAAAAAAAAAAGAAAAAAAAAAAAGAGATGGAAAGAAAGGCAGCCCGAAGAATCGACCCCCACCCCACACCACTGCAATCCAGGGAAATCCTGAAAATTAATGCTCGGAACAAAGGAAAAAAGAAAGAAGGAAACGAGGCAGAAGGAAGACAAAATAAACAAAGGCAAAGTGCAACAAACAAACAAACAAACAACTTTCAGTCACTGGAACTCAATCAGCACACAGGGCACGTTGGACAGGTCCTCGTCCATTTCTTTTTGACGAACGTCTGATTTCCCTTGAAAAAACAACAACAACAACAACAACAAGAGAGGCAAGGCCTTCAAGACTCACTTGTGATAAATTAAGTCCCCTAGCATTAATTACAGAGTGATTTCCCTTTTTTACTACCTGCACCAAAACGTTTGCAGAATAAATAAAAATTCCATGCTTAGCAAAAGAAGTTCCTGTTTGAACAAAAAATGATAATAATGACTCCTCTTGTTGTTGTGTCAGAATAAGAGGTCAAAGTGCCAAGTTTAGAAAATACAAAAAATATAAATATAACAGTAAATGCAGTTTACATATAATTAGGCTTCTTTTATTATTTTTTTTGTGCCCATCCCAGAGGTGCAATATTGTTTTAAACAAGATGACTGGAAAGAACTGAATTTTTCCTGTTTTTATGCCAAATTTGGTGTCAACTGACAAAGTATTTGCAGAGAAAATGTCAATGTTAAAGTTTACCACGGACACACAGACACACACACACACACACAGAGACAACCGAACACAGGGTTAAAACATAGACTCACTTTGTTTACACAAGTGAGTCAAAAACAACAACAACAACAAGTTCTTTGTCTCCGACAGTCCTGGTCCCCGCAGTGTCATCAAACTGGTCAAGTTGAACTGACTGGTCTGACTGTGAGCATGGATAGATTTATTGACCAGGAGTAGAATTGGTGTCTTATGTGTTGTGTTGCGTTGTGTTGTGTTGTGTTGCATCATTTGCGTTGTGTTGTACTGCACTGTACTGTACAGTGTTGTATTACTCTTCTTCTGTCAAAGCAGATTTCTCTTGTGTGTGAAATCCGGGCTGCTTTCCCCAGGGAGAACGCGTCGCTATAGTGACAGCGCCACCATGTGTGTGTGTGTGTGTGTGTGTGTGTGTGTGTGTGTGTACATTTTCTGCCTGCAAGTGTATCTGCTTTCCTATCAAAAAAAGATGTTTTCCACAGAAATTTGCTGTGCATCTTAACTCTCTCCATACGAACGGCGAAAGAGACGACGTTAACAGCGTTTCACCCCAATTACCATCATCAAAATATTTCAAGTGGAAGGCTCTTATACTAAAGAGGTAATGTTGACAAAGAATACCACAATTCTGATGACGGAAGCTAAAGGTTGGGTCATTCAGACACCCACTGGACATCCGAGGGGTCTGTGTAGAGGAGAAGAGAGGACTGGCCGTACTGAGTGAGTTAAAAGAGACAAAACCAATACAGAAAGAGATTTGGTGTGTCCTTTATGTGGATCTGCAGGAGAAGAAAAACTGCATTCTGTATAATTATACCCAGTGTCAGCAGATTTTAAGCAAAAAACCAAATTCTTCTAAAATATTACCAACGGCCAGCAATTCTCAGGTTTGTTTTGCTTCTGACACCAAAGAATGAAAACAAACAAACAAAAAAAACCAAAAAAAAACCACCAACAAAAAACAATTCGAAATGTTCATATATTTGCACAGGTTCTTCAAAAGAATGTGTTCTTTGTTAAGAAACGACAGCGTGTTAGAAGAATACGTGCGAGTGAATGCAGTGGCATGTTTTTGACGCAAAATGTTCAATGTAGATCATTTCCTTCAAACGGGGCTGTGGCTTTTTCCCGTGACCACATCATCACTATCCGTGCCAACAAGGCCAATGACTGCACAGCTTCAACATTTCTGTTTCTTATCATCATCTGAAATGTGTAATATTGTTCAAAGAAATATGCAAAATTCCTTTATGTCTTCAGAAGTTAACACTTCTGCCTTATTAAATGCTAAAAGAACTGGCAGGGCTGTTAAGAGCATGGCATTTAGGTTATTACTAAATGCCCCATACACAAAATATTGTGAAAATATTGAATGCTGTTGCAAGGGACGTTTAACGGTAGAGCACGTTTTAACCCGCTGTTTAGTAATGAAACCTTTTTTGCCTCCAGAAATTGCGGAACACGTGTTACCAGTTTCAAATGTTAACATTTTTTGGAAAAAGTTATATATTTCAAACTGTTCTTTATTAAAGTTAGCTAGCTATGTGTTAAATAGTCCAGTTGGTTGTTTATTGTAGGTCTCCACACGAACCTCTTTTCAAATAATAATTTACAGAAGTAATGCATACAATATTTGATTATTGATAATTTTTTTGTCCTAATCCCGCTTCCCCCGTCCCGCCTCTCACACACACCCTTCCAATATTATGTTTTTTTTCTTTCTCCAATCACTGACGCTCACCCTCTCCATTTTAGATTTTGTACTCTATCTTTTCCACATTCTGTTCTGTCTGTCTGTCTGTCTGTCTGTCTGTCTCTTCCTTTCTTAGTCCCCTCCTCCTTGCCCCCCCTCCCCCCCACCTGCACCCTCCCCCCGCCGCTCCCCTCCACCTCAACCGCTCCCCTTTTCATTCGAATATACAGAAATGTCGATTTCTAATTAATAATAACAATTATCATTATGATAGGAAGGATAATAATCCAAATGATGATAATAATATCATTTATTTTCAGTCTAATATCATCATATTAGATGAACAGACTATAAATAAATAAACGAAGGAAAAGCAACCGCTCCAGTGCCGTAAACTCGGCCCCCAGACCAAGACCAGCTGACCAGCTGACCAGCGTCGTGACTGTGTCGTTCATCGGTCATTGAGCGGTCAAAGGACGGGCAGACATAACGAATGCTATGCTCACCGCATCCCGGCATCCCCTTATGAAGAAGCGTGTAAAGGGAAAAGCAAAACAACCACTGATTTTATGGATATTCTTCTTCTTTGTTCTGGGTAACAGAATATTTGTACAACAGTAATGTCAACAATAACAACAACAACAAGAAGAAAATGTGGCACCGGAAAACTATAAACCTTACGCTGCAAAGTAAACGTGTCATGGGCTATGTTGTTGACCATTCCTCGAGGTCAAAGTTGGAAGGTCTGGCAAAATTATTTAGAATAATTTCCCACATAAACAACAAGTGCTGGCCTGATTGTTCTAAGAACAAAAGCAAAACAAACAAAACAAACAACAAAAAAACAACAACAAAAAACAACAACAAAACACACACAGAAAAAAACGGAAAATATGCGGCTAAAACGACATTTGACGAAAATGAAAACACTATTTTTTTATGTCTGTTTTTTAACCCAGATTCGAAGAAGAAGAAAGTACCGGAAATTGGGGAACTGTTTGGGGGAACATGCCTTAGAAACGTATTGAAGTTACCAGCTTAAAAAACAAGATGAACAAAACCCCAAACCAAATGAATAAAATCCGATCTTGGGCCTATATCTAGATGCACTCATTTAGCAAGAGCAAGTGTGTGTGTGTGTGATTGCGTGTGTGTGCGTGTGTGTGTGTGTCTGTGTGTGTGTGCGTGTGCGTGTGTGTGTGTATGTGTGTGCGTGTGTGTGTGTGTGTGTGCGCGCGCGCGCGCGTGTGTGTGTGTGTTTCGGGGGCTGTC
>NC_134902.1:35316006-35321006 GCF_041734735.1 Babylonia areolata | reverse complement strand
GACGGGCGCAATAGCCGAGTGGTTAAAGCGTTGGACTGTCAATCTGAGGGTCCCGGGTTCGAATCACGGTGACGGCGCCTGGTGGGTGAAGGGTGGAGATTTTTACGATCTCCCAGGTCAACATATGTGCAGACCTGCTAGTGCCTGAACCCCCTTCGTGTGTATACGCAAGCAGAAGATCAAATATGTACGTTAAAGATCCTGTAATCCATGTCAGCGTTCGGTGGGTTATGGAAACAAGAACATGCCCAGCATGCACACCCCCAAAAACGGAATATGGCTGCCTACATGGCGGGGTAAAAACGGTCATATACGTAAAAGCCCACTCTTGTGCATGCGAGTGAACGTGGGAGTTGCAGCCCACGAACGCAGAAGAAGAAGAAGAAGTCCGAGAGTTAGTCGATGTGACAAAACACGGACGGGAACAGCAGAATATGACTGACAGTGCTGATGTTCCTTCGCCGCCACGCAGAGCAAGATGGGTGGTCGTGGCTTCATTGATGTCTGGATTCAAACGGAAACAAACTCTATCCGCTCATGGGCATGGCAAGGCAGCAAACTACTGTATGTAGATTTTAGTATGTATAGCTATCTTGGGATCAGAAGTATATGGAACATTATAGTTATCTTACTGTTACCTCATCTCTCTCTTTCTCTCTGACTCGCACGATTATATCATAAGTATATTGAATCATCATTTGGCATTCTCTCTCTCCCTATCTCTCTCTCTGAGTGTCACACAGACTCACACGATTACATCATACGTATATTGAATTATATATTTGTCTCACTGTGCCCTCATTTGGTACTTTCTCAGTCTCTGTCTGTCTCTGTCTCTCTGTCTCTGTCTCTCTCTATTCTTCAAAGAAGGAGCTTTGTTTTGTTTCATTATTTGCTTTCACCATGTCATTCGTATATTATATTATAATGGTTTGTTATATAATGAATGTATGTTGACGCATTCACCCATGTCATAAGGACGTCATGGCCAATGACATTAAAGTTTCAAAGCGTCATGTGTCAAGGGTCAAGCGTCTCTCTCTCTCTCTCATTTGGTACTTTCTCAGTCTCTGTCTGTCTCTGTCTCTCTGTCTCTCTCTATTCTTCAAAGAAGGAGCTTTGTTTTGTTTCATTATTTATATGCCATATTATTTATATGCGTACATGTTTGTGTGTCTCTTAGAACAACGGCAGATGTGTAAGTCGGCCAAAGTGCTAATATCTTCACCGTTGGAAAATAAAGATTCATTCATTCATTCATTCATTCATTCTCTCTCTCTCTCTCTCTCTCTCTCTCTCTCTCTCTCTCTCTCTCTCTCTCTCTCTCTCCATATCTACGTTTCGTTTTTTATCGCCAAACATTGTTGCGCGTTGCAGAACCGGAAAGGGTGATCTGTTACGGGGAATCCCCGGAACGCGTTGACGCGGCAATGACGGGTCAGATCGGGGTCACTGGCTTTCACGTCATTCAGCGTCATCAGGAAGTGAGAAGCTCTCTCCCTCTCTTTCTCTTTCTACGGTGTGTGTTGTGTGTGTGTGTGTGTGTGTGTGTGTGTGTGTGTTTTTCCCTGTGCATTTTACTAACACCATGCTAGTGCCTGTATGTCATGTGTGTGTGTGTGTGTGTGTGTGTGTGTGTGTGTGTGTGTGGTTGTTGTTTTGTTTTGATTGATGCATATTTTTTTTCCCCTCTGTTGTGTATCTCTACTAACACCATGCTTCCATTTGATTAAATATTGTGTAGTGTAGACCCTATTCAGGGCGGGGACTGGATGTAAAAAAAGCACACCAGTGCTTATCTATTATCCTCGAAATAAAGAATTTGTCTTGTCTTGTCTTGTCTTGTCTTGTCTCCATTGGTGAAATTCCGTGAATAAATATCGAAAACAAAGAAAGACCCCTGAAAACGGAGTATTGTTGCCTACATGGCGGGGTAAAAACGAATACACACGTAAAAGCGCTCTCGTTTACATACGAATGAATGTTTTGAGTTGCAACCCACAAGCGAAGAAGAAGATAAATAAAGAAATTCAAGAAGACAGACAGACAGATAGATAGATAGACAGATGTGTGTGTGTGTGTGTGTGTGTGTGTGTGTGTGTGTGTGAACTCAGAACTCAGAACTCATTTAATTGTCGTAAAACCATCATAGGAATTATGGACACTATAAGCTAAAGACAACAAGCAAACAAAAAGTAAAAGCAACAAGTTGTGAGCACATGCAGGATATTCCATAAGACATAGTTATGGACTGCGAACTTTAAAGCATTCATATATGTATTTTGCCAGTTCTGGTTGGAAATAATTTTGTGGCAACAGAGAACTCGGCCTTTGGATTATTGTGTTGCCAGTGCCATCTGGCCAATGATTCGAAGACTGGGAATTAACTGTCACAAGTTGGCGAGATCTCAAGTCAGAGTACACACTACACTTGTCCAGAAAATGCAGTTCATCCTCTATAACTCCACATGATTTACATAGCCGGTGTGTGTGTGTGTGTGTGTGTGTGTGCGCGGTACACAGAACCCGCACTGGAATATCAACATTCATTACCCCTTTAACTGTTTGTAAAAAGCCTGTCAAAAAAGACATCAAACTGAAACTAGGAAATGGTGACACCTGTTTCCCATTCCTTTATAGTGATAGAGATTTCAGGGTAATGTGTGTGTGTGTGTTGGAGCTCATGTACGTTTATATGTATTTGACTGTGCTTTCATATCTGTGAAACTGCATGTTTGTTGCATATCTGTTATGCATGTGTGGGTGTATGTGCGAATGTGTGTCTTCATGTTTTACATTTATTTGCTTATTTATCATCATTGTTGTCTTATTTATTTATTTATTTATTATTATTATTATTTTTTATTTTATTATTATTATTATTACCTTTTTCTATATTATAATTGTTATTTATTTATTTATTTATCTATGTAAGCTTATCTATAATTTATTCACCTTTTTTTTCTCAAGGCCTGACTAAGCGCTTTGGGTTACGCTGCTGGTCAGGCATCTGCTTGGCAGATGTGGTGTAGCGTATATGGTTTTGTCCGAACGCAGTGACGCCTCCTTGAGCTACTGAAACTGAAACTGAAACCTTTATAGAGAACGACGACTAGATACAGGCCCTGGCATTATCATGACATGATATATGTGATGATATTGTGTTTAAACCCTACAATCACCTGCGCGGCATTCGTGAAAAATGTCCGTAGAGAAGTCAAGAAATAGGGCATTCTGAAGTGAAAGTTTGCTTCAAATGCCCTCTTGAAGCAACTCATTTACGAACAGTAATTGTCACGGACTTCGTCTAAGTTACTTCCCTGGAGAAAAACAGAAAACCTGATATAGTGCTTCACCTACCCCTTCATAAAAAAAGAAAAAAAAAAGAAAAGAAAAGAAAAAAAAAGACTACAAATATTTGTACGTGTGAAAATGTGAGTGTTCGTATGTGTGTGATATGCATACTTTTGTGTGCATGTGTTTCCATACGTGTGTGTGTGTGCGTGTCTGGCTGCTTGCTTGCTTTCATGTCATATCGAGCGTCATCATTAAGAAAAAAACAACAAGAAACAAAACCAACAAACCAACAAAAAAACAAACAAACCCTGAATGTTTTGTTTTCTGTGCAACATAGATGCCCATGAAGGCAACACCAAAAACATGATAGCTTGTTCTTTTTTTTCTTTTCTTTCTTTTTTGTTCTTGTTTTTCTTGTTCGTCTTCTTCTTAGTCTTATCATTATTGTCGTTATTTATGATACTTTTTTTTTTCTTTTGATACAGATGTGTTTCACTACCTCCTCACGTCGCTGGCGAACTGCGGACGGCACATGCAACAATGTGCGGAACTATGGCGCCACGTTTCTGCCTGTGGCTCGCACGCTGGCCGCTGCTTATGACGATGGTCAGTCGATTCTCCTATATATATATTGTGTTGTGTGGAGTGATGGCCTAGAGGCAACGCGTCCGCCTAGGAAGCGAGAGAATCTGAGCGCGCTGGTTCGAATCACGGTTCACCCGCCGATATTTTCTCCCCCTCCACTAGACCTTGAGTGGTGGTCTGGACGCTAGTCATTCGGATGAGACGATAAACCGAGGTCCCGTGCGCAGCATGCACTTAGCGCACGTAAAAGAACCCACGGCAACAAAAGGGTTGTTCCTGGCAAAATTCTGTAGAAAAATCCACATCGATAGGAAAAACAAATAAAACTGCACGCAGGAAAAAATTCAAAAAAAAAAAAAAAAAAAAGGGTGGCGCTGTAGTGTAGCGACGCGCTCTCCGTGGGGAGAGCAGCCCGAATTTCACACAGAGAAATCTGTTGTGATAAAAAGAAATACAAATACATATATATATATATATATATATATATATGTATATAACAATTTTTTTTCTGTTCTCTAGTGAGATATGTCACATTGACAGCTGGTTCGTTTGGTTTCTTCGGATTTTTGTTGTTGTTGTTGTTTTTTTTGTTTGTTGCTGATGTTATTAGTTGTTGTTAGTTGTTATAATATCTTTAATGAATTCCTCCCTCTCTTATTTTTAGGTGTAAATGCATGTGCTTAATACCCCCAGCTCCCGTCACCGCTATCTCTCTCTAGGCACGTTTTTTGTTGTTGTTGTTGCTTTTGTTTTGTTTTTTTTCTCTCGGTTGCCCACTTTCTGATATATGCATGTATGTAGGCTATGTATATATTATCTATCTATCTATCTATCTTCTGCTTTACACAATTCTATCTGGAAAGTCTGCTTCACAATGGGAAGACGGTGAGTGAGAGAAACACAGTCGGCCAACGATTCTTAGCATTGTTACATATCGGTTAAGATCAGCACACACTTACCTTTATTCGAGTGCTAGTGAATGTCAAATCAATCAATCATGCATCTTTTTAGGGTCCTTCCTACTCCTTGTTTTTTCAGTTAGTTTTTTCCCCCTCCAGTTCATACTACATCTCCCCACCCCCACCCCCATCCCCTGTTCACAGCAGTTCCATCTTGTC
>NC_134902.1:35296006-35311006 GCF_041734735.1 Babylonia areolata | reverse complement strand
ACACACACACACACACACACACACACACAGAAAACAAAAGCAAAAAACAACCAACCAAAATGCGTGGAAGAGAGAGAGAGAGGATGAGAGAGAAAAGAAGGGAGAGAGAGGGTGAACTGAAATGGTTCGTTCGGTCAATGTGATGCTTTTTTTTTTTTTTTTTTTTTTTTTTAAATATCCATATATCTGTTTAATAGTTGTTCAGGGTGTGTGTGTGTATGTGTGTGTGCGCGCGTGCGTGCGCGTGCGTGTGTGTGTGTGTGTGTGTGTGTGTAGTGAATGTATCTCGCTCACATCTGTAAGTAGTGTATGGCCATCATCGTGAATGCAACACCTCCATGCTCGCCACCAAACACTTCTCCTCCCCTCCCTACATCATGAAATGACACCCCCCCCTCCCCCTCCCCCACCCCCCCCAATTCACCCCCTTTTACCCGTCGTTCTTTTACAAGAAAAAACAAGTGCAAGTTCTAAAGTGGAGTGATGGCCTAGAGGTAACGCGTCCGCCTACGAAGCGAGAGAACCTGAGCGCGCTGGTCCGAATCACGGCTCAGCCGCCGATATTTTCTCCCCCTCCACTCAGTAGACCTTGAGTGGTGGTCTGGACGCTAGTCATTCGGATGAAACGATAAACCGAGGTCCCGTGTGCAGCATGCACTTAGCGCACGTAAAAGAACCCACGGCAACAAAAGGGTTGTTCCTGGCAAAATTCTGTAGAAAAATCCGCTTCGATAGGAAAAAAACAAAACAAAAAAACTGCACGCAGGGGAAAAAAAAAAGAAAAAAGAAGAAGAAAAACTGGGTGGCGCTGTAGTGTAGCGACGCGCTCTCCAAAGGGGAGAGCACCCCGAATTTCACACCGAGAAATCTGCTGTGATAAAAAGAAATACAAATACAAATACAAAGAAAGACATGTGTCGTGCAATCAGTATAGAAATGGTGGTCCTTTATCTCTTTATATAACAAAATGAAACTAAGTGAAACAACACACGATACCGACAGTAATTATCCGACATATAACAAAGGGAAAAGATATCCCCATTTCAGTATAACACAGCAATATCATCGTAGATGTTGTGACTTTGTTGTGCGTTAGAATGCTTTAAAAAAAAATTATTTATTTATTTATTTATTTTTATTCGCTTTGGCTTTTTATTTTCATTTTTAAGTTTTATGAATGGGAACTATTTCTAAGTACAGAAGAAGCATAACATCCAGCGAATGCATGTCTTTCAGTTTGGTAATCGTTTCTTACGTTTGTATACGTATATACATATATATATATATATATATATATATATATATATATATATATATATATATATATATATACACGTTTCGTGTGGTTTCCCTTCAGTGCCAAGAGAAAATGTGAACGCTGTGACTGCTTTCGTTGATGGTTCAGCCATTTACGGAAGCTCAGAGGAGCGCATGCGCGAGCTGAGGGACAACAATGGCTCAGGTAAGTGTTTCGCATCGAGAGGCACGTGAAACCTTTCTCTTTGTTACTGCCGCTTATTTTTTTTGTTTTGTTTAAATTTTCTTTTTTGCGCCTGTACCCCCTTTTCTTTCTTTCTTTCCTCTCCTTTCTTGGGGGCTGTTGGGTGTGTGTGTGTGTGTGTGTGTGTGTGTGTGTGTGTTTTTCAAATTAATAGTATGATTCAGCCAAAGCGGTTATGTTGCGAAGGCGTGGAAAATTCATTTGAAGAAAGCAATTCCCGATCGTGAAAGTGAGGTCGGAAAATATATCATCCGACAAAGAAAGAAAGAGAGAGAGGGGGAGAGAGGGGAGTTTCAGTTTCAGTAGCTCAAGGAGGCGTCACTGCGTTCGGACAAATCCATATACGCTACACCACATCTGCCAAGCAGATACCTGACCAGCAGCGTAACCCAACGCGCTTAGTCAGGCCTTGAGAGGGGAGACCACCACTACATCCCGCTAACTACGTAAATCTTCCTACAGCAGCCTGGATTTAGCTCAAAGAAATCTGTGTTATATATATATATATATATATATATATATATATATATATATATATATATATATATATGTCTCTCTCTCTCTCTCTCTCTCTCTCTCTATATATATATATATATATATGGAGGAATTTTGTTTAATGTCCCGTCACACATATCGGTGATTGAAGACATTTTGTTAAAGTATTTATGAATACATCTGAGTATTATCGGTTAGAAGGGGTGGGAGATGTGGATGAATGGAGGGTTGGGAGAAACTGGGCAAATGAGGGTAAAAATGTGGGTGAAATTTGGAAAAAAAAACCCAAAAACAAAACAAAAATAAAAGAAAACAACTCTAAATCCAGTTACAGGAAATTACTTAAAGGACTTCGTAAAAGAGAAGTCGTTAAACTGACAAGCGAAACAACTGATAATGAATAATATATATATTTTTTTAAAGCCATAAAACAAAATTCAATACAAATTGATGTAGGTATATACCCATGCGTCACAAGCAACACCTTTCTTTGTGCTGTGCTGTGTCAACAACAGGTATGTACCTGAAGACCTCCCCAGGTGAACTGTTACCTTTCGATCACAGAGACTCGTGCATCCGACGAAAGACTTCAGACCCCTGTTTTATAGCCGGTACGTGGACTCTTCAGTGATACGAGGGTCATTCAATAAATAAGGTGAATTTTTCGGTATAAGGACTTCTAATACAGATAGAAGCTTACTTTTTTCTTCTTTTTTTTTCAACGTAGTCTCCCAGCACTGTCACACACTTTTCCTAACTGTGCACAAGCTTCCGTATTCCCTCAGCGTAAAAATCTTTGGACTGATGTCTCAGCCAGTCGCTCACAACACTTTTGACTTCATCGTCACTTTCAAACTTCGTGCCTCTCTTTAAACAATTTAGCCCACTTGTAGACATTTTTTCGGCTGAAACATGTGGCACCATACACAGTTGACATTCTCCTATGAATTTCAACTGGTTTGCACCCTTCAGCAACCAAAAACTTGATAACTGACCGCTGTTCAATCCTGGAGCATGCTTCTTGGTCGGCCATCTTTGTTAATCGCCAAAACTCTCAAAGTTTTTTTTAATCTGCAAAACAAATTAAATCCATGTGAAAAAGAAGTAAAACAAACAAAAAAAATTAAAAAAAAGTAAGCTTCTATCTGTATTAGAAGCCCTTATACCGAAAAATTCACCTTATTTATTGAATGGCCCTCGTATATTCACAGATGACATAGGGCCTATTGTTTAGGGCCTATTATTTATTTGTATTTGTATTTGTATTTCTTTTTATCACAACAGATTTCTGTGTGTGAAATTCGGGCTCGCTACACTACAGCGCCACCCATTTTTTTGTTGTATTTTTTCATGCGTGCAGTTTTATTTGTTTTTCCTATCGCAGTGGATTTTTCTACAGGATTTTTTGCCAGGAACAACCCTTTTGTTGCCGTGGGTTCTTTTACGTGCGCTAGGTGCATGCTGCACACGGGACCTCGGTTTATCGTCTAATCCGAATGACTAGCGTCCAGACCACCACTCAAGGTCTAGTGGAGGGGGAGAAAATATCGGCGGCTGAGCCGTGATTCGAACCAGCGCGCTCAGATTCTCTCGCTTCCTAGGCGGACGCGTTACCTCTAGGCCATCACTCCACATTTATTTATTTTCATTTTTTATCGTTATGGGAAAGATACTCATGCCAAAGGAATCCACATCACACGGGAGCCCCTGTGGAAAAGTCAGGGAAAAAAACAACAACCGCATATGGGGTAAAACATAATTTCCAATTGAATTAATAAAGATGTATGATATTGTATTGCAAAACTGATACGAAGCGGGAGGAACACAATTATGCTTTTAGAAGGGGCTTCTGTTTTCATTTGGAGAAATGTGTATGCGAAAGTAAGCTAATGTAGGTACTGAGAAACTACAAAGGAGAATGAGAATAAAACATATTTTAGGGGATAATACAAAATAATAACAATGATAAAAAAAATAATACAAAGTATTCATATTCGACAATTTTCTTTTCTTTTTTATTACGGAAAAGTTAAGGGAATGCTAAAGTAATCGGCATAAAGTCATAACGAGTTACAACACGGGAACACTACAGTCATGCTTCCAAGCCAAAGGTGTCGAAACTTTAAAGGAACCTTGTTTCTCCAATGCGCCAGTAAAAATAAATTCAACATAAAAAAAGGAAAAGATCAGACACACACACACACATACACACACAGATACACACACACACACACACACACACACACACACACACACGCAAACACACACACACACACACACACACACACACACACACACACACACACACACAGATTAAGAAACCACGTTTTCACACAGAGACAACCTAAGAAGGAAAAAGCAAATTCAATTAATTTGGGGCAGACATTGACTATTTTAACTCACTCAGTACGGCCAGTCCTCTCTTCTCCTCTACACAGACCCCTCGGATGTCCAGTGGGTGTCTGAATGACCCAACCTTTAGCTTCCGTCGTCAGAATTGTGGTATTCTTTGTCAACATTCACCTCTTCAGTATAAGAGCCTTCCGCTTGCAATATTTTGATGATGGTAATTGGGCTGAAACGCTGTTAACGTCGTCTCTTTCGCCGTTCGTATGGAGAGAGTTAATCAAAAGCCGAATACAAACATCCTCCGCGCAGGAGACAGCCGTGTCAACGAACAGCCGGGCCTCACGGCACTACACACTGTCTTCCTCCGCCAGCACAACCGCATCGCCGCCTCCCTGCACCGTCTCCTTCCGCAGGAAAGCGAGGAGGAGATATTCCAGAGGAGCCGTGCCATCATAGGAGCCACCCTGCAGAACATACTGTACGGCTCCTGGCTGCCTCTGGTGCTGGGCCCGGTCTACATGCACAGGTTTGTGGGAGAGTGGGGGGGAGTGGCTGGTGGGAATGCATGTGTGTGGAATGTGTATGTGTGGGTGGGGGGTGGGAGGAGGGGTCGCAGGGAGGGGGGGCGGGGGGGGGGGGGGGGGGGGGCGGGGGGGTGGCGGGGAGGGGAGGCCGGGTATAGTGGTGGTGTAAAATACCAATGCTCTTATTTAATACATTCCATGTCCAAGATGGGTCAGAACATTAATATGCTTGATTCTGAATATCCCTCTCTCTCTCTCTCTGTGTGTGTGTGTGTGTGTGTGTGTGTGTGTGTGTGTGTGTGTGTGTGTGCACGCATAAATTTGAGGGGAGGTGTTTATATCCCTTATGCAAACATGCGTAAACAGGTATACATGAGCACTTCACATCTTGTAATCCGTGTTTACAGTGTTTTGGCTTCTTATTAAAAAAAAAAAAAAAAAAATATATATATATATATGTCATCTTTTTATTTCATTTTATTATTTTTTAAGGATCTGGGGTACTCTTGCTAAAAAAAAAAAAAAAATCTAAAAAGACCCAAAACGAACAAAGAATCGACTGTGCAACCAGTATACCTTTTTATTTCCTATTACCTTGTCTTCGTTTATTGACTATACACGACCAATAGATCCCCATGCATAAAAAAAACATAAAAACGATACTGTACGTGAAATATCACCCGTTCGATTGAGTGTAGGCGGGAGATGTAGCCCACTGACGAATATGTAAAAAAAAAAAAAAAAAAATCAGAGAGAGAGAGAGAGAGAGCATAACATACACCATCTCATGACACATGATATATCATCACACCATACATGTCTGGCCCTTAGGTTCGATGACACACCATACCATACATGTCTGGCCCTTAGGTTCGATGACACATGATATATCATCACACCATACATGTCTGGCCCTTAGGTTCGATGACACATAATACATCATCATGCCATACAACGTCTAGCTCTCAGGTTCGATGACACATAATACATCATCATGCCATACAATGTCTGGCCCTTAGGTTCGATGACACATAGTACATCATCATACCATACAATGTCTGGCCCTTAGGTTATATGACACATAATACATCATCATGCCATACAATGTCTGGCCCTTAGGTTCGATGACACATAATACATCATCATGCCATACAATGTCTGGCCCTAAGGTTATATGACACATAATACATCATCATGCCATACAATGTCTAGCCCTTAGGTTATATGACACATAATACATCATCATGCCATACAACGTCTAGCTCTCAGGTTCGATGACACATAATACATCATCATGCCATACAATGTCTGGCCCTCAGGTTCGATGACACATACAATGTCTATCCCTTAGGTTCGATGACACATAATACATCATTATATTATAAAATGTGTGGCCCTTAGGTTCGGTGACACACAATACACCATCATCACACCATACAATGTCTGGCCCTCAGGTTCGATGACACATACAATGTCTGGCCGCTAGGTTCGATGACACATTCAATTTGTGGCCCTTCGATTCGATGACACATACAATGTCTGGCCCTCAGGTTCGGGCTGACCACAGGCAGCACGGTGACCTACAACGCCGACATAGACTGCCGCATCACCAGCGCCTTCTCCACGGCGGCGTTCCGCTTTGGGCACTCCCTGATCCCCCGGTTCCTCAGCCTGGGCCCTGACTCTGCCCAGCCCCTCCGCCAGCTCTTCAACAAACCGTTCGTTGTGCTGTGCTGGGCTTCCAGTGACCGTGATGTTTGTTGTTCGTTGTCCTGTGTATCTGTGCACACACACCAGTGCAGATAGTAATCTGTGATCATTAATGTTGTTCGTTGTCCTGTGTGTATCTGTGCACACACACCAGTGCAGACAGTAATCTGTGATCATTAGTGTTGTTCGTTGCCCTGTGTATCTGTGCACACACACCAGTACAGACAGTAATCTGTGATCATTAGTGTTGTTCGTTGCCCTGTGTATCTGTGCACACACACCAGTGCAGACAGTAATCTGTGATCATTAGTGTGGTTCGTTGTCCTGTGTATCTGTGCACACACACCAGTACAGACAGTAATCTGTGATCATTAGTGTTGTTCGTTGTCCTGTGTGTATCTGTGCACACACACCAGTACAGACAGTAATCTGTGATCATTAGTGTTGTTCGTTGCCCTGTGTATCTGTGCACACACACCAGTACAGACAGTAATCTGTGATCATTAGTGATGTTCGTTGCCCTGTGTATCTGTGCACACACACCAGTACAGACAGTAATCTGTGATCATTAGTGTTGTTCGTTGCCCTGTGTGTATCTGTGCACACACACCAGTGCAGACAGTAATCTGTGATCATTAGTGTTGTTCGTTGCCCTGTGTATCTGTGCACACACACCAGTACAGATAGTAATCTGTGATCATTAATGTTGTTCGTTGCCCTGTGTATCTATGCACACACACCAGTACAGACAGTAATCTGTGATTATTAGTGTTGTTCGTTGCCCTGTGTATCTGTGCACACACACCAGTGCAGACAGTAATCTGTGATCATTAGTGTTGTTCGTTGCCCTGTGTATCTGTGCACACACACCAGTACAGACAGTAATCTGTGATCATTAGTGTTGTTCGTTGCCCTGTGTATCTATGCACACACACCAGTACAGACAGTAATCTGTGATCATTAGTGTTGTTCATTGCCCTGTGTATCTGTGCACACACACCAGTGCAGATAGTAATCTGTGATCATTAGTGTGGTTCGTTGTCCTGTGTATCTGTGCACACACACCAGTGCAGACAGTAATCTGTGATCATTAGTGTTGTTCGTTGCCCTGTGTATCTATGCACAGACACCAGTGCAGACAGTAATCTGTGATCATTAATGTTGTTCGTTGCCCTGTGTGTATCTGTGCACACACACCAGTACAGACAGTAATCTGTGATCATTACTGTTGTTCGTTGTCCGGTGTATCTATGCACACACACCAGTACAGACAGTAATCTGTGATCATTAGTGTTGTTCATTGCCCTGTGTATCTGTGCACACACACCAGTACAGACATTAATCTGTGATCATTAGTGTTGTTCATTGCCCTGTGTATCTGTGCACACACACCAGTACAGACAGTAATCTGTGATTATTAGTGTTGTTCATTGCCCTGTGTATCTGTGCACACACACCAGTACAGACAGTAATCTGTGATCATTAGTGTTGTTCATTGCCCTGTGTATCTGTGCACACACACCAGTACAGACAGTAATCTGTGATCATTAGTGTTGTTCATTGCCCTGTGTATCTGTGCACACACACCAGTACAGACAGTAATCTGTGATCATTAGTGTTGTTCATTGCCCTGTGTATCTGTGCACACACACCAGTACAGACAGTAATCTGTGATCATTAGTGTTGTTCATTGCCCTGTGTATCTGTGCACACACACCAGTACAGACAGTAATCTGTGATCATTAGTGTTGTTCGTTGCCCTGTGTATCTGTGCACACACACCAGTGCAGATAGTAATCTGTGATCATTAGTGTTGTTCATTGCCCTGTGTATCTGTGCACACACACCAGTACAGACAGTAATCTGTGATCATTAGTGTTGTTCGTTGTCCTGTGTGTATCTGTGCACACACACCAGTACAGACAGTAATCTGTGATCATTAGTGTTGTTCGTTGTCCTGTGTGTATCTGTGCACACACACCAGTACAGACAGTAATCTGTGATCATTAGTGTTGTTCGTTGCCCTGTGTATCTGTGCACACACACCAGTACAGACAGTAATCTGTGATCATTAGTGTCTGTGGCCAGTGTAACAGTCCTGTCTTGCAGACGATGATAACGTTAAGTCTCCTTGCTGGTAAGTATAGTGAAAAATCCCAATTTCAAGATGCAAATGTTATTGAAGAGTTCTTCCGGTATTACGTTCAAATATTGCAGTGTCATTTTCATTCAGTGACTGTTTTTTTTTTGTTTGTTTGTTTGTTGTTGGGTTTTTTTGTCCGTGGTGCTGTCTTGAACGGTAGCATGATGGTAGCAAAATGCGGAAAGTGTTTTTTTTAAAAAAAATGTTTAAGCTGACATCGAATGGCGATGCAGTCCAAATGAATCAAAGCACGTCTGGAAATGGGAAAATTCGTTTAAGAACACCCAAAATCCAAAGTTTGTAAATGCTCTTGACAGTTGGTTTTTTGTTGTTTTTTTTGCCTGCCCCCCCCACACACACCCTGAAAAAAATTTATAAAAAAAAAAGAAAAAAAAAAAGAAACAAATCCTCTCAAAGAGAAGAAGGTGTTTGCTGTGAACAGTTTTCTGGTCCAAGACAAGGAAAAGACCCCTCCGTTCCTCGCACCTCCCAAGAAAGCTCAAAGTATGTGTGCTGTTTGACAGTTCAGTGGTCCAGGGACCAGCAAAACAAATCAAAACAAAGAAAGCACCCCATCCTCCGCTAAAAACAATGAATGAAAAGAAAAAAAAAAGTGTGTGCTGTTGACATTTTTTGTTATCCAAGAAACAACAACAACAACAAAACTTCCCATCCCTTCAAAGAAAAGGGGGAAAAAAAACGAGAGAGAGAGAGAGAGAGAGAGAGAGAGAGAGAGAGAGAGAGAGAGAAACCGTAATTGTCTACTGTTGACATTTTGTGGCCCAAACCACGAAAGAAAAGAAGAAGAAGAAGAAGAAAAAAAAACCCCAACCTTTCCCCAAACGCTTAAAACAACAAATAAATCCTAACTGTGCATTGTTGACAATTTTGTTGACAACAAGGGCGGGTGGGGGTTGGGGGGGTGGGGGGGGGAGACCTTTCACCTTCCCTTCAAACAACAACAACAACAACAACAACAACAACAACCCAAAGTGTGTGCCGTTGACAGATTCGTGGTCCAAGACAAGCTTCCTCAGCTGGTCCACGGGCTCATCAGTCCCACGGGCAGCCATGACGGAAAGGCACAGAGCATCGACCGCCATTTCGTCGGTGAAGTCACCAACCACCTCTTCCAGCCAGACAACCATCCTTTCAAAGGCCTCGATCTGGTCGCCTTGAACATCCAGAGGGGTGAGTTGTTGCGTGGGGGGGCGGGGGGGGGGGGGGGGTTGTACTGTTGGACTGGGCCACTGTTTGTCACAACTACGGAGGTCTCTGTGAAACTCTGGTTTCTCCAGTTCCCGGGAAGAGCGCATCGCCAGGGTACAGCGCCATTCACCCCCCCCCCTTCCCCCATGCCCCCCACCGATATTCTTATCCTTCTTTTGGGGTGAATAAAAAGAGAACTGACAGCAGTGTAACCCAACGCGCTGGTCAGGCTTTGAGTGCATGCTTGTATGTTTGTGCGCCTATCACAGTGGTTTTCGTTTTACAGAATTTTGCCAGAGGACAACACTCTCGTTGCCATGGATTCTTTTCATTCAGTTGTGCCAAGTGCCTTGCTGCTCACGGGACCTCGGTTTATCGTTTCATCCGAAAGACTAGACGCTCAATTTGATTTTCCAGTCAAACTTGGGGAGAAAAGGCGAGAGCGGGATTCGAACCCAGACCCTCACGAGATTCTTAACCATTCTGCTGCCTTCGTCCTGTCTGTCAACAGGCCGTGACCACGGGTTGCCTCCCTTCACCCAGTTCCGCCGGGAGTGTGGCCTCGGTTCAGTGACCTCCTTTCAGCACCCCGCACTTGGCACGGCAGGCCAGTACTTACAGCAAGTCTACAGGTAACAGTGAGAATGTCTCACCGACCACCGTGTCATGTTTAACTATTGGAAAGTCACTGTTGTGAGTTATTCCTTCTGCTGCCATTACCATGTACTACCCGTTTACTATGAACTCCTTTTGGCACGGGTATGTATCATTCCCGAAGAAGACACATCTGTTTTCGACAGTCTATCAGTGCTGCTGCTACACGCACAGCAGTTACGAGGGTAGAGGGGTGAGGTGTCCGCTGTGACCATCATTGCCGTTCGCTCGCACAGAGAGAAGAGGTGTGTAATTATAGAATCACTGTTACCATCATTGCCGTTCGCTCGCACAGAGAGAAGAGGTGTGTAATTATAGAATCACTGTTACCATCATTGCCGTTCGCTCGCACAGAGAGAAGAGGTGTGTAATTATAGAATCACTGTTACCATCATTGCCGTTCGCTCGCACAGAGAGAAGAGGTGTGTAATTATAGAATCACTGTGACCATCATTGCCGTTCGCACGCACAGAGACAAGAGTTGTGTAATTATAGAATCACTGTTACCATCATTGCCGTTCGCTCGCACAGAGAGAAGAGGTGTGTAATTATAGAATCACTGTTACCATCATTGCCGTTCGCTCGCACAGAGAGAAGAGGTGTGTAATTATAGAATCACTGTTACCATCATTGCCGTTCGCACGCACAGAGAGAAGAGGTGTGTAATTATAGAATCACTGTTACCATCATTGCCGTTCGCTCGCACAGAGAGAAGAGGTGTGTAATTATAGAATCACTGTTACCATCATTGCCGTTCGCTCGCACAGAGAGAAGAGGTGTGTAATTATAGAATCACTGTTACCATCATTGCCGTTCGCTCGCACAGAGAGAAGAGGTGTGTAATTATAGAATCAAATCCAGACAGACCCGTTCACCAGAACTAGGAGGAAAAGAAAAGGGGAAAGAAAAGCTTTATTAACAATCTCTCTCTCTCTCTCTCTCTCTCTCTTGATGGTCAAGTTGAATATGAACAGTTTATGATATTTGTTGTTGTGGTTGTCAATTAGGCTAAATAGTTGAGGTTGATGATAGAGATGATAGAGTGTGGTTGAAGATGATGTATGTGTGCTTGTATTGGGCACATGCATCTATAAACAATTAATTCACCTTGCTCTAGAAAAGCTTATTGACAAGAATTGTTTTATTTACTGTTCATAGTTTGTTTGTTTGTTTGTTTTTTTTCGTTCAATATACGACGCTGCAATTGAGAATTATGTCCCCTTGACAAAAGGGCTGTAGATGGGCCAATGTCAATAAATAATGTCTGAAGCGTCTCTCTCTCTCTCTCTCTCTTACGCAGATACACACACACACACACACACTATCGCATGCACGCACACACGCTCCTTTATTCCCACTGCCCTAGAGTGTACACAATTTGTGTCGTATTTCACACAGAGACGTGAAGTACATACACTTCCCTCTATTCTCACTGCCAAACAGTGTACACAACTTGTGTCGTATTTCACACAGACTCCATTCCCACTTACCAGCAGTGTACACAACTCGTGTCGTATTTCACACAGACTCCATTCCCACTTCCCAACAACGTACACAACTCGTGTCGTATTTCACACACAGACTCCATTCCCACTTCCCAACAACGTACACAACTTGTGTCGTATTTCACACAGAGACCCCATTCCCAATTCCCAACAACGTACACAACTCGTGTCGTATTTCACACACAGAGACTCCATTCCCAATTCCCAACAACGTACACAACTCGTGTCGTATTTCACACAGAGACTCCATTCCCACTGCCCAACAACGTATACAACTCGTGTCGTATTTCACACAAAAACTCCATTCCCAATTCCCAACAACGTACACAACTCGTGTCGTATTTCACACAGAGACTCCATTCCCACTGCCCAACAACGTACACAACTCGTGTCGTATTTCACACAGAGACTCCATTCCCACTGCCCAACAACGTACACAACTCGTGTCGTATTTCACACAGAGACCCCATTCCCAATTCCCAACAACGTACACAACTCGTGTCGTATTTCACACACAGACTCCATTCCCAATTCCCAACAACGTACACAACTCGTGTCGTATTTCACACAGAGACTCCATTCCCAATTCCCAACAACGTACACAACTCGTGTCGTATTTCACACAAGAGACCCCATTCCCAATTCCCAACAACGTACACAACTCGTGTCGTATTTCACACACAGAGACTCCATTCCCAGTTCCCAACAACGTACACAACTCGTGTCGTATTTCACACAAGAGACTCCATTCCCAATTCCCAACAACGTACACAACTCGTGTCGTATTTCACACAAGAGACTCCATTCCCACTTCCCAACAACGTACGCAACTTGTGTCGTATTTCACACAGAGACGTGAGGGACATTGACCTGTTCACGGGAGGCATGGTGGAACCAGCCCAACACGGGGCCCTGGTGGGCCCCACCTTCGCCTGTCTTCTAGCCCGACAGTTCCATGCCCTCAAGTACGGCGACCGCTTCTACTTCGAGGTCTCTCATGGGCCCGGCGGGTTTACTGAACGTCAGTGAGAGGAATGATAACCATGGTGTTTGGGTTCGGTTACAGTGGTGGTTGCGGGTTGGGATGGGGGTAAGGTGGGGGAGGTAGAGTGTGTGTGTGTGTGTGTGTGTGTGTGTGTGTGTGACAGCCTGTGTGTATATATCAGTGCCAGTGTTTGTCACGTGTGTGTGTGTGTGTGTGTGTGTGTGTGTGTGTGTGTGTGTGTGCGCGCGCGCCGGTGTTTGTGTGTATTTGTGTGTGTGTTTGTGTGTGTTTGTATGTTTGTATTTGTGTGTGTGTGTGTGTGTGTATTTGTGTGTGTGTGTGTGCGCGCGCGCGCCGGTGTTTGTGTGTATTTGTGTGTGTGTGTTTGTATGTGTGTGTGTGTGTGTGTGTGTGTGTGTGTGTGTGTGTGTTTCTAATTTCAGAAAATGACAATCTATAAAGTCTGGTATTGGATAATGAAAATAATTGGGTGACGTTTTATTTGAAAAAAAGAGGGAGAGCAATTATGTAAGAGAGGTAACAATGACATGTCCAAAGAACGAACAACTATGATATATCCAAAGAACGAACAACAATGATATATCCAAAGAACGAACAACAATGATATATCCAAAGAACGAACAACAATGATGTATCCAAAGAACGAACAACAATGATATATCCAAAGAACGAACAACAATGATATATCCAAAGAACGAACAACTATGATATATCCAAAGAACGAACAACAATGATATATCCAAAGAACAAACAACTATGATATATCCAAAGAACGAACAACAATGATATATCCAAAGAACGAACAACAATGATATATCCAAAGAACGAACAACAATGATGTATCCAAAGAACGAACAACAATGATATATCCAAAGAACGAACAACAATGATGTATCCAAAGAACGAACAACAATGATGTATCCAAAGAACGAACAACAATGATATATCCAAAGAACGAACAACAATGATGTATCCTGATATATCCAAAGAACGAACAACAATGATATATCCAAAGAACGAACAACAATGATATATCCAAAGAACGAACAACAATGATATATCCAAAGAACGAACAACAATGATGTATCCAAAGAACGAACAACAATGATATATCCAAAGAACGAACAACAATGATGTATCCAAAGAACGAACAACAATGATATATCCAAAGAACGAACAACAATGATATATCCAAAGAACGAACAGCTAACACCTGTAACAGTATTGATTTTGTTCAACCTTCCATCTGCAGATCTAATGAATAATTTGCAGTCTACATCAATAATTTTGGCATACAAAGAAGATATACTTTTTTCTTTATTTTTCAGTGTAACTTCGAATTGCCTGTCATTTTTCTTTTCTTCAAATGAGGAGAACAATTTTCCACTGAGCATTGTATGTGTGTGTGCGTGTGGAGGTGGAATTTTATTTAACGTCCCGTCATACATACTTGTGATTGTAGACATTTTGTTACAGTACTGATTTTTACATTACTGATTTCTACATTTGAGTGGAGTGATGGCCTAGAGGTAACGCGTCCGCCTAGGAAGCGAGAGAATCTGAGCGCGCTGGTTCGAATCACGGCTCGGCCGCCGATAATTTTCTCCCCCTCCACTAGACCTTGAGTGGTGTTCTGGACGTTAGTCATTCGGATGAGACGATAAACCGAGGTCCCGTGTGCAGCATGTACTTAGCGCACGTAAAAAAACAACAACAACCCCACGGCAACAAAAGGGTTGTTCCTGGCAAAATTCTGTAGAAAAATTCACTTTGATAGGAAAAAACAAATCAAAATGCACGCAGGAAAAAATACGAAAAAAAAGAAGAAAAAAAGAAAAGAAAAAAAAATGGGTGGCGCTGTAGTGTAGCGACGCGCTCTCCCTGGGGAGAGCAGCCCGAATTTC
>NC_134902.1:35256006-35291006 GCF_041734735.1 Babylonia areolata | reverse complement strand
CAACACCATCCAAGTGCTCTAAAATTGGTGATTCTTCTTCTTCTTCTTCTGCGTTCGTGGGCTGCAACTCCCACGTTCACTCGTATGCACACGAGTGGGCTTTTACGTGTATAGCCGTTTTTACCCCGCCATGTAGGCAGCCATACTCCGTTTTCGGGGGTGTGCATGCTGGGTATGTTCTTGTTTCCATAACCCACCGAACGCTGACATGGATTACAGGATCTTTAACGTGCGCATTTGATCTTCTGCTTGCATTTACACACGAAGGGGGTTCAGGCACTAGCAGGTCTGCACATATGTTGACCTGGGAGATCGTAGAAATCTCCACCCTTCATCCACCAGGCGCCGTCACCGTGATTCGAACCCGGGACCCTCAGATTGAAAGTCCAACGCTTTAACCACTCGGCTATTGCGCCCGTCGAATGAATTTCATTATGTATTCAACTGTTCGTTCCCAGTTTTTAAAATTGCAGTCGCCGGCGGGACACAGTAGATAAATATTTCCAACACCATCCAAGTGCTCTAAAATTTACGACCCTCGTGAATACACAAATCCAAACTCACAAAAGTTGCAATTTTTTTTCTGTGTTACATTGAATTTGTTTTCCGGTAATGATATGTAAAAGTAGAAGCTGCTTTTTATGAAAACACTTTACTGCGTAATATCTCAGCCGTGCCTTGTATAGGTACAACTGACATGTATGTTTGATGTGTGGGAAGTTTGTTGTGTTTCTTGTGAATGAATGGGGGTGTGCAGCGCATTGATTTCCGTTGCATATTACTTGAATGTTTTGTCCGAGCTTAAACGCCCTCCCCGCCGGAGGCTGAAGAGTGAATGAAAATGGTTCAAACAGAAACACTGAGCCGAGCTGAGAGTGTATATATATGATAGTCAGTCGTGTCCAACTATGACCATCAGAACAGCAAAGGAGGCAACGGCTGTTCCGACTACTTGGGCTAGAATTTGATCATAGTGGAGAGTGTCTTGCCCAAGTACATCCCCACTCTCTCGGCCAAGAGGGTTTTTAGGACAGTCGGCGTTGGGGATGGTTCCCAAAGGCCAACTAGCCCACAAGGCTGCAGCACTAAGAGTCAGTGCAATTTTGCCTCCTAGTTTGAGAGTCATAGTCCTTCACAAAAAGACTAAGCTGTAAATGGTTTCCCATTGTCTGGAGAAACCATTGATAATACAGCTCTCACTTTGCTGTTGGCCCAAATGTAAACTTATGTCAATCTGTGATATAAGCCGAGTGTTGGGCTTGCGAGTGTATAGTAACTGTGCAAAAGCAGAGAACAGCGGACAGAGGGCCCACACAACACACGCCGCACACAGCTTTCCTGCAGCATTTGTTCTCCACAACACTGTAGGCAGACGGCTGGTCAGAAGAGACTGAACACATTCATATGTATTTGTATTTGTATTTCTTTTTATCACAACAGATTTCTCTGTGTGAAATTCGGGCTGCTGTCACCAGGGAGAGCTTCAGTTTCAGTTTCAGTTGCTCAAGGAGGCGTCACTGCGCTCGGACAAACCATATACGCTACACCACATCTGCCAAGCAGATGCCTGACCAGCAGCGTAACCCAACGCGCTTAGTCAGGCCTTGAGAAAAAAAAAAAAAAAAAAAAAAAAAAAAAAAAAAGGGGGGGGGGGAATAAATAATAGATAAGCTTACATAAATAAATAAATAAATAAATAAATAATAATTATAATATAGAAAAAGGTAGTAGTAATAATAATAGTAATACTAATAAAATGATAATAATAAAAAATAAATAAATAAATAAATAAGACAACAATGGTGATAATTAAGCGAATGAATGTAAAATATGACGACACACATTCACACATACACCCACACATGCATAACAGAAATGCACCAAACATGCAGTTTCACAGATATGAAAGTACAGTCAAATACATATAAACGTACATGAGCTCCAACACACACACACACACACACACACACATTACCTTGCACCTCCTCCAACCCCCTCCTCCACACACTCATTTCTAGCCTACGTATCGCAGCTTCCACGGCACACACACACACACACACACACACACACGCACGCAAACACACACTCACAGAGATGAACACTTACTTGTACAAGCACACACATATACGCCCATATCTCCCACCCCCAACCCCCACACATATATACAAAGATATATATATATATATATATATATATATATATATATATATATATACACACACACACCCGTACACAGATCTCTCCTGACACTTGTGTACACTTACACTCTCGCGCATTCACAAACGCACTCAAAAACACAGACCCACACATCCACACAAACACACACATCCACACACGCACACGCACAGAGGCTGCCAAGAGGGATGGGAAAAGATCTCTGATGCCAAGAACGTGGCGTCTAGTGTGTTGCTCAGTCTATTGTATTTGGAAAGGCCCACAGAGACTCTGTTCCGTTTTGAAGAAATTTGCGCAATGTTGGTTTGGAAATGATGCCGATATTTGTTTGATTTGCAAAGCATCGTGCTCTACCTTTCATGTTAGACTTTCGGCCGCTCCCTCTCTCTGCTTTTATTTCTTTGAGGCGATCGATGGTGTGATGGCCTTGTACCTGTTCTTTTTGGTATTCTTTGACTTTTCTGAGAATTTCCGATTTTCCTAGATGTAGGCCGCTCGTTGGTGTTGCGTTACCAGCAAGTCTGTCAGCTCGCTCATTTCCCTTAACACCTGCATGTCCCGGGCAGTATGACCATGTGAGTTTTTTAATCTGAAAGTTGCGCATTGCCTTATGCCACTCTGGGCTTCCCATTCCGTTTTCAATTTTCTGTATGAGGTTCATTGAGTCGGTTAGAATCATGGCATGTTGGTTTCCGGGCGTATGGATGGACGATAGCCACTGGAGGGCATGTGTCGCAGCTTCAACTTCCATCGTTAGGCTGGAGGTTGTGACTTTGTAGGCAGCATTCTCTTCCCAAATTGTTTTTCCATTTTGTTTCGCAGTGAATCCCC
This sequence comes from Babylonia areolata, assembly GCF_041734735.1. Lineage (NCBI taxonomy): Eukaryota > Metazoa > Mollusca > Gastropoda > Neogastropoda > Buccinidae > Babylonia > Babylonia areolata. The sequence continues at coordinate 35,288,000 of NC_134902.1, read as the reverse complement.
AACCAGACTGGTCTTTGGTGACTGAGCCATCTGTGTATATGATGATGTCCTCTTCTTTACTGTTTTCTTCTATGAGTAGCTTCACTTCCGCATCTGTTTTGCCCTCTGGCCATTCCCGACAATGTCTTCCTAGAGTGGGTGAAATGACTGTGTTGAATAGATGGTTGAGGTTTTTGGGGTTTTTCTCCCATTCTTTTGTTTCTTTCAGGTCTTGTAGTCGGCATACTAGCTGGATTGTGTCTTCTGCTTGTCCCATCCATGATCTTCCTCGTCCTAGACGGCTGCCTTTTGGTTCTTTGACTGCGTCATGCAGTGGGTTTTGAGGGTTTTCTAATGCTTTGAAGTAGGTCTTGACCTGTTCTAACTTGTTTCTGGCCTGTACTGAAGGAAGGTCAAGCAGGTATCGCATGGTTTCTGTGGGCGTGTCTTTTGTTGTTCCAAGGATCAGCCTCATAGCTTCATTTTGTACTCTTTCTAATTTTAGGAGGTTGCTTTGAGACGGTGTTGTAAGCCCAAGTCCGTAGTCGATCACGCTGAGGACGAGTGATTGGTATAGCAGGAAGAGGTGGCGTTGTTCAATTCCTTTGGTTGCCATTGCTTTTAAGACTGAAAGGCCCTTTTTGCATTTGAGAACAGTATTTTCCGTATGTTTTCTGAAGGTCAGCATCCTGTCGAAGTGTATTCCTAGGTAGCGTAGGCATTCAGTTTTCTCAATTTGAATTCCATCGAATGACACAGAAGGTGGTGATTTGCTCGCGGTTTTGTTGTTAAGGGTGCACAGCAACGTTTGGGCTTTCGCTGGATTGATGGAAGATCCTGTGTCTTTGCACCATTGAGCAATATTGTTTAGTTGTTTCTGGACGGCTTCAGTTCTTTCCTGAGCATCTTTCGAAGTTTTGAAGACCAGGCCATCATCCGCAAGGGTAAGCACCCGAGCAATTCCATTGTTGTTTAAGTCTGCAAGGCCCTTCGTGTAGACATTGTAGAGGACAGGAGAGAGCGGAGACCCTTGTGGCAGTCCCATGGATAGTTTAGAAGGTGCAGACATCCAATCTCCGAGGCGTAGGACGACAGTTCTTTCCTGAAGCGCTGCTGCTATCCATCTTGTCAGTGTCAAACTTACTCCATAACTTAGTAGCAGCTCCATGAGGTGCGCAAACTGGACTTTATTGTAGGCATCTTCAAGGTCAATTGCTACTGCTAGTGTTTCTTCTTTTCTTTGGAATCCTTCATACACCTCATATGCAAAAGCAGCTGCATTTTCCCATGTGGACTTGCCTGTTCTGTAACCACCTTGATTTGAAGGGAGAATGTGCCTGTGTTCAAGATCCCTTGCAAGTTTCCTGGCTATCATGCGTTCCATGAGCTTTCCAGCAATGTTTTGCATGGTTAGGATCCGGTAGCCGCTTACCTGATGATGGTCCTTTCCTGGTTTTGGTATGGGTTTTAAGAAGCTGTGTGTCCAGTCCTCCGGCACTTGTCCATTGTGGAAACTGTTTTGATATAGACTGAAAAGTTTGCTTCTGTCTTCTTCCGATAGCTCCTTGATGTCTGAGTAACGAACTTTGTCTGGGCCAGGAGCCGATTCTTTCTTGCATTTAGCTATTGCCTCGTTTAGATCATCCATTGTCAAGTCATCATCAGGTCCAGTCTGCATAAGGGTTTGGTTTAACTCCTCAATATATTTCTTTTTCTCATCTAAGTTTCTTTGATCACTCTGTTGTATGAAACGTTTGAGCAAAGCAGATCCTTTTTCTTCATTTGTCTTAAGCTTGGTTCCGTCAGTGTCTAACATCTCTGGGGTTGTTGTTGTGCACGTTTTCCCTTCCATGCGACGATAAAATTGCCAGAACTCTGTCAATGTTGTGTCATAACTGAGTGTCTCGCAAAACTGTTTCCACCTGTCATTTTTGGCCTCTTGAGCAATGACTTCAAACTGTTTGGTTTTTTCTTTCATTTTTGTTTCAATATCTTTGTCCGGAGATGGTTTTGTTCTTTCTTTTTGCCAAAGTTTGACAGCCGCATGTTTTTCTATCCAGGCTCTCTCTGTGTCGGTATTCCACCATGGGGGCTGAATAGTTTGCATCCTGTTCAGTGCCGTTCTTTTGTTTCTTCTGCGTCTTAATTTTTCGATGACAGTTGCCTCTTTGGTTTCATACTGAAATGGATCACGCAGTTTCATACAGGGTTTATCTGACAGTTTCTGTAGACTGAAAGCTACCGGGAGGTGGTCGCTGCCTTGGTATGGAAGCGTCTCTGCATTCATTTCTGCTCTGAATTTTGGAGATGTTAGAGCGATGTCGATCACACTGTCACTGTCCCCTTGTCTTGTTCCAAGGCGAGTTGGGGATGTGGTTGTTAATGGGCTAAGAAGAATTTCCCCTATCATTCCTTCAAGTGCAAGTCCTTGTGGGTTGGTGTTCCGCTGGTCCCATAACTTCGATCTTGCATTAAGGTCTCCACAGATAATGACCGAGTCTCCAAGTTCGTTCTCTATTTCCTCTAAAAAGGCCCAATCCTCTTTTGTTATGCAGGTTCCTGGGTGAACATAGGCATTGATGAGCACGATGCTTTTGTGAACTCCGTCAGGTTTTTCAAGACGCACCCCCACTAATTCACATGAGTTGCTACACCATTTCTCTAGATTTATGGTGGAAACTTTGTTTTTTAGGTTTTTGTTCAGTATGATTGCTACCCCTCTTCCTTCATTCCTTTGAAGGACTGTGAAATTCTCAAAATGTATTGGTCTGTCTGCACTTGTCCTGGTCTCTTGGAGACATAGAATGTCAAAATCATATGCCAATTTCTCAATTGTTGAGATTCTCATTCTTGCGCTGGAACAATTCCAACTGCCGATTCTAAAGAATTTCTTTGACAGCCGCTCTGCTTTTGTCATTCTGCTACCTAAGCACAATCTTTTCCCACCTCTTTTGCCACGCCTGTTTTGGGGTTTTGGGGATCTGACTTTATGTCTCGTGCTATGCAGCTGATCCCCGAGGTGCACGCGAGACAGGGTTTTTTTTGTATCCATAGAAGGGTGTTCTATGTGGTGAGGGAAAATATTCGGTCACCCTGACAGAGCCTCTTATCAGGGAAGGGCAATGGATGTCCATCTGTGTGGAGTCCGTCAGCCTGGTGTCGCCCTAAGGCCAGACTGCATACAGTTAGTGACTGTTTAACCCAACAGCCATTCATCCCATTGGTACTGTATGAAAGCCGTGGGATTGGGGATTTTTGTTGGGTTGTCTCCTCTTTGCCAGTGGAAGGGTGCATATGGGTATTGTTTCATAGCAGGTTATTCTGAAATATTCCCCGAGCGAGCGGAGCGAGCGAGGGGAGTTTTGAGCCCTCTCTGTGATTCACTAATAATTCAATGATTAAACAACAACGCGAGAACAAATTATCAGTCAATTACACCGAAATAGCACTTTGTCCTCACAAAGATAAGTCCTCTCAATTACACAGAAATAGCACTTTGTCCTCACAAAGATGGCCCTCTCAATAATTTACTAATAATTCAAAGATTAAACAATAACTTGGGAGAGCGCGTAGCGACACTACATTGCCACCCTTTTTTTGTGTGTATTTTTTTCCTGCGTGCAGTTTTATTTGCTTTTCCTATCAAAGTGGATTTCAAGTTTCACAGAATTTTGTCAGGAACAACCCTTTTGTTGCCGTGGGTTCTTTTACATGCGCTAAGTGCATGCTGCACACGGGACCTCGGTTTATCGTCTCATCCGAATGACTAGCGTCCAGACAACCACTCAACTTGAGGTCTAGTGGAGTGGGCCCGGTTTATCGTCTCATCCGAATGACTAGCGTCCAGACAACCACTCAACTTGAGGTCTAGTGGAGTGGGCCCGGCCGGAGAAAATATCGACGCCTGAGCCGTGATTCGAACCCGCGCGCTCAGATTCTCTCGCTTCGTAGGCGGACGCGTTACCTATAGGCCATCACTCCACATCATTCCCCTACACAGTGATTTGATCAACTTCACTCCCCGCCGCCGCCGCCGCCGCCGGCCAATAAAGCAGAAAGCATTATCAGTCGGTAATAACACAACGAAGATCGTTAACCAAGAAAAAGTGCCAATACAGCTGTATTTGACTGTTTTTGGATCTGAGACTGAACGACTCACCAGTGGCTGGGGGGACGAGCTGACCCGTCTTGAGTAATGATCGAATGTATCGAGTTAACCCTGCAAGTCCTATGGACAACTGCCTAACTTTAAATCTTCTTTTTGGTTTTTTTTTTTAAATAGTTTTTTTGTTTGTTTGTTTTTGTTTTTGCGTTTAATGTGTTTTTTTTCTTTTAAAAAACACACTTTGTTTTGTTTCAGTTTTGTTTAATGTCAGTAATGAATAATACTCAACTGGTTGTTTTTTTTTAACATCACTTCCACCTGGTTTCCTACAATCATACGTTCATTGAAATGTTTGTTCCACGCGTCCTTTCCATCACCAGTGATCTTAAAAAAAATTATAAAAAAAATTTAAAAAAAAGAAGAAGAAAAATCTTTTTTTTAAAATCAGTGCCTCTCATTCTGGTCTTTGTTTCCACTGTAATTAAATGTCTTTATGCTCGTAAATTATCACAAGACTCAGCATTTGTACTTGCCCGTTACGTTCCCACATTTTGAATTTTCGTACGGTATAATTTTGTTCAGTCAAAATGGCACCTGCCCCTTTTGTCCAGATATTCTGGAAACCGGGTGAATTGCATTTTTTGCAGTTTGTTTGTTAGTTTGTCCGGTCCGAAGTACACTGACTTGCGTTGTAGACTCATATCTGTCAGTTAAATATTATAGTCATCCCGTTCATTATTCAAGCTAGCACTGCTGCTGTCCAGTCGAGGCCGGGGCGTAATTTTACTGAACTGAGACTCGGTAAATTTGTGTACAAAGCATATTCAGTAAGGAAAGAAGCAATCAGGAATGTATGTGTTCATCAGTTGTACTCAGTATCTTTATGAATGTGAATTCCCGGGCCAAAGGCCTGCCGGCCAAAATAAACGGCCATTTTGACTTCGACTTTGACACACACACACGCCGCGGCACACATACACACGCACGCACGCACGCACGCGCGCGCACACACACACACACACACACACAGAGACACAGAATTGCATTGAAAAGAAAACGTGCATGCACAAACACATATTCTTTCCAGTCCGTCCACCACTGACATGTGCACACTGGCACGCCGGCCGGCACACAAACATCAGTGCGCACTCACACACTGACACTGTGACACACACATGCACACACACACATCAGTGCTCTCATACATGCAGAGAGTTGCATTGAAAACAATACTCACACTCGATCTCTCAACTGAAAAGTTTACATGAGTGATTTTATATCATTCCAGATTAGTCTTTTAAAAATGTATGTATGTGGTTTTATGAGTTTAAGCACTGTATCTATATCATGATGCTATACTGATATGTACGCTTATTCAACCAATTTAGTGATTCACGTGGACCTTTTAATTTTGTTTAGATTATTATTATTATTTTTTTTTTATTTACTGCATGAAAGCGTTCCAAATGCCTTTAAACCATAGTTTTGATTCAGCTTCAGAGTGTACCCCCAACCCTGGTTTCATTAAATTTCAGTTTTAGAATCTCATATCTGGTAGCTTTTTTTACGAAGAAAAAGTACACACACAAACACGTACCCCCCCCAACCCCTCCACCTCCCCCCCCCCCCCCAAAAAAAAAAACAACAAAAAAACAAAACACACACAAACAACAAATTTTTAAGGAAAAAAATTGCCGTGACCAGGATTCGAACCTGGGTTATCGCGGCCACAACGCGAGGTCCTAACCACTAGACTATCACGGCTGACGAATAAGCGAGGGTGTTTTAAGCCATATAAGGACATTCATGACATGGATGAGTCGCTAAACTGCTTGAACACGTTCGCATTTCCAACAGCTTCCCACACGAGTCGCGTGTGTATGTGTGTGTATGCACATGTGTGACAGACAGAGAATGTGTTTGTGCATGCACGTTTTCTTTTCAATGCGAAGCTCCGTGACTCTGTGTGTGTGGAATCATTATGTTCAATGTTCCCCGCTCATAATTATTTGAAATGAAATAAACGGCAATCACGTGCTGAAGTCATCCTCTGAATCTCTCTCGCCGGGTCTCTTAAAATTGAGGCATGAACAAAGATCACATATATGTATTCCGGCTCTGCGTGTGTGTGTGTGTGTGTGTGTGTGTGTGTGTGTGTGTGTCCATCTTTCAGTTTGTGCTCTACCTCAGTGTGTGTGTGCGTGTGTGTGTGTCCAATTATTTGGGTATATCCCTTTTCAAACAATTTATTAAACAGCTTAAGAAAGAATAGGGCCGCTATGAGATCAGAAGAGTTTTTAAATAGTTCGCTTCAGTATAATACCATCACTGAGGACCAGCAGCCTTACCATTTTAAAGTTTCGGGCCGTAATGCTAAATATGCTTATTTTTCAGAAATTGGTCTGTTCAGTCATGTATAGGTTTTCATCATCAAGTACTGATATCATCACCATGTGCAGCTTCATTTTGCTCGTTATCGGCATTTCAGTCATTGTGACAGCGTTTGAAAGTGTTGAAACCAAGTATATTTATATATATCAATGTTATGTCTTGGCTGTTTCTTTTTAAACCGGCGAAACTTTATTGACATTATTCCAGACCGGAATTCCTCAGTTTTGACAACCAATGGAAGCTACAAGCTTTTCCGTTAAAGTTCTATTAAATTCTTTCTTTTTCGTTTAATCAGTAGATGTTTACATTCCCTTCTCGCAATTACATACACATCAATATCTTCTACTTTTAATGTCCGCCTACTAATTCCTTGCCTTTTGTTTACTAAGTTAAAGACACACTCTTGATGAAACCAGTCATCGCATGCCTTGCTCTAACTAGCGCACACGTCTTTTCATACATTTTGCTCTTTCCGGCTTTTATAAATTCATTCAATATTAATCAAAGTGGTGCGTTATTTACCGGCACTGATAAACATCTATCCGGCATATTCATTGCATTATCGATTTTTGTGCTAATGTCAACATAGTTACTTAGAGTGAGTATCACGAAGAAAATCACCAAACTCCTCATTCCATGATTTTTTCAGTGATAACAGTGTCTTGATTTTTCTTCACTGATTGACACTGATCAACAATAGTCTAAAAAAATCAACGTGACGTGCCAGTGGTAAATGATCCGAATCAATGCGCTCCAATAGTTAGCTGACATGAATCAAACATAAGAGTAAAAAGATCTTTCGAAAATATAAAATAATCATTGACAACAACATTGTTGGAGTTTAACGACCTATTGGCGGCTACACCCTTAAGGTCAAATCATTGACACTGCTTAATAATAATAATAATGGATACTTATATAGCACACTATCCAGAAATCTGCTCTAGGTGCTTTACAAAAACGCTTTTGTTAACATAAAACATTATGTCTATGTTACATACACACACCAAAATGTGACTACACACACACACACACGCTGCATACATACATTTTAACATACATGTGTATCTAACAGCTACCCTAACACATACGCACACTGTCACCACCAGCTCACTACAATGACTCGGCTTCCTGGAACAGTGCCAGTGTGTAGCACGGTCTGACCTTCCAGCATAAGAAATATATGTATTGCGACCTTCACGGTCGCCCCACTGCAGTTCACCCTATTGAGCCCAATGGTTCACCCCTTTCCGAAATCGCACGTTTCGTCCTGACTTCTTCATGTCATGCACGTCTACTCCTGCCGTCAGCCACAGAGCGCGTCCCACGTGGCGCGCTGTTCCTTGGTCACAACTTTGCCGGACTTTGCAGTCTTTCGGCTGTTCGTTCATGCGTTGGAATACTTGTGTTTGCGGTTGTTTAAAAAGTGTGCATCAGATTTTTTTGTGGATAAAAAATATTGACGATTCAAGCTCGCCTGACAAAAGCTGGTGTCTGCAGCACGTATGTGAGTGACTTAATTAACTGACGATTCAAGGTCAATGTGAGGCAGGTCAGACAGTGCTACACACTGGCACTGTTCCAGGAAGCCGTGTGATTGTAGTGAGCTGGTGGTGACTTGTGTGTATAGTATAATCGTTCCAGTACAGTTACTTAGCGGCGTTGCAGAAGGAAGTCACATTTGATATTGAGAAAAAATAAAAAGAGTTAAGAAACATAGCAACAGTAATAGCACCAGCATTTGGTGTAGTTGTAATTGTGGTGGTCAGGTAGCGGAAGCGGTAGTCAAAGTAGTTGTACTTTTCACAGCAGTTTTCATTAGCTGAAGTGTGTGTGTGTGTGTGTGTGTGTGTGTGTGTGTGTGTGTGTGTAAATGTATGCGTGTTACAAGCACTTCATGCCTATGGCATGCAACATGCACAACATTATTTCTTTATAAAGAAAATGGTATAATAATGATAATAATTCCAAATGCATGTTACAAGCATTCCATATACAAAGCATGCTACAAGCACTTCAAATGTATTTATTTGTGTGTTCATGTGTGAGTATTACATTCTTCTCTCTCTCTCTCTCTCTTTCTCCCCCCCCCCCCCCCAACCCCCACCCACACCCCCTCCCTCCCCCCATCTGTCTAGCTTTAAAATTAAAAAAAAAATTATATTGTTTTGTACAAATGTGCGTTTGTGCTTTGGCATTCATTTTCACTCATGTTTTCCATATTTCAGCATGTCACTTTTTGGAACCTGTTAAAAAAAGAATTTCACTCTCCTCTCCCTACTTATTAAAAAAAAAAAAAAAAAAAAAAAAAAAAAAAGTGGCGAATTTCAGCTTGCACAATGAACAGGAATATTTTGTCATGTCTGTTGCGAGGGGGAGGGGGTGATATAGATATAAAAGGGGTGTGTGTGTGTGTGTGTGTGTGTGTGTGTGTGTGTTAAACAATGGGAAGGGGATGTATTATTGGGTTTGGTTTGCTGTCATGCTTGTTATCTCTATGTTGTATCACATACTTCACCAAAGTTGTCTTATCAGGATGTTGCATTTATTCTGATACTGATATATATGTACTGGTATGTATATATACATGTGTGTGTTGTGTATATGATTATGTATATATATACATACATGTGTATATATGTATATATATATATATATATATATATATAGTAATATACACACAAAATATGTGTGTGTGTGTGTGTGTGTGGGTGTGTGGGTGTGTAGGTGTGGTATGTATTTTGTTTAATATCTTGTCACATGCACTGGTGATTGTAGGCATTTTGTTAAAACATTGATTTTCAAAATGTTAATGTTATTGTTCAAAAGGTAGAAGACAATGAAGGGTTGAACCGTGAATTGGAGACAGACAGATAGACAGATAGATGTGAGTATGTATGCATGTGTGTGTGTGTGTGTGTGTGTGTGTGGAGAGAGAGAGAGAGAGAGATTCCCTCATGGGAATGCAAATTTTTGCAGACACACCACACTGGCATGGTTCTGTGTGTGTGAGAACTAGTGTGTACCTGTGGGATGCCTCAATTAGGCAACCATTCTCTCTCTCCTTTCCTTCTCAAGCCCCTTCTCAACAGGTGGCCTGTGCAAGGCCTGCTATGCATGGCTTTACTCTGTGCAAGTGGTGTTCTGCGGCTGTGGGTTATATTCCTTGCATCTGGAGTGTACCAGAGCTTGAAGCGGTTTCGTTACTTCAGTTTTTCATCTTCAGATAAGTAAATGCCACCTGCTTGGAACTTAAGTGCAAGGAAAAAGACTGCGCCCTCACATACACCATTCAAAATATTCAAGTTTAACGTAGTGCACATATTCAGTGGCAAATTTCCATAATCATTCCAAAACAAAAACTTGACAAACAAACAAAAACACACAACTATTCTCAGAGCATGTTTTATGCTGCATATAGATATCATTTATCACTGAAAGATCCTGACAAATGTTTGAAGCCCTACTATTCAAATCGCCTCAAAGATAAGATAAGCATTGTGTAATAATAAAGTCTATCAACCACTCTTCAAGCATGTCAGTTCCATTATCAATGTGAAAATATGCATAAAAAAGGGAGACTTCGGTGGTAATATATGAGCAAAAATAGAGAATATCTTTTTTTCGCTTTGCACAGAAGGTTATATTTTCTTTTCAACATCGTCTCCATTACAATTTCACATGAAAATCCACACCAATAAAGCAGAATTGCAATTTACACCACCTTCAGGGATTGAGGTAAATACATACATGTATGATGTGGTGACAGTTTGCAAGGGTGTTTTTTTTAGTTAACAAACGAATAACTGACGAACAAGCAGGAAAGAATTTATGAAGAAGAGAAAAAACAAACAACAAACACACACACAAACAACAACAACAACATCAAAAAGAAAAAAAAAAAAGGAATAACAGACATAGATCCCAGAACATGACATTTCCAATCTCAGCTCACAGCACACATTAACTGTCAAATCTCATGGATCACAGGGAACAGCCAAGTCACAACAAACCAATCAAACCAAGATTGGTCAATATAATGTTTCCACACATGTGGAATCACCTCTGACTCAATACATAAGATTAGAATCCATGTTCCATCACTAAATCTAAATAAGGAAGCCATTTGATAGAGAAATTCTGACAATTCCTTTCCATTACGTGTATTTGTTTTTCTGTTGTGTACTTGTGTTTGAGTTCAGCAATGAGTGCATGTAAACCTGGTTTAACCTTATTAATTCTACACTTATATATATATATATATATATATATACATACATAAAGAATTTTGCCCGTAAAACTATCAAATCAAAAACATCATCTGTTTTATTTTTTTCGTCAGTGCTAAACAAGATAAGTTCAAAATTGAGGGACAATCTTTCAGTTTTCACATGTTTTCTTTAAGTTTATTTTCACACTGAAGCCAAAAAGTTTGTGTAACTGGGCAAAACCACAAATAATGCTGCACTTCATCTTTTTCGGAGTCACAAAAATTACCTTTGTCATTATCACTCACACCCATTACTTTTAGGATATTATTTGACACCAGGATTTTGTGACATACTTTGATCTGAAACCATTTAATCTTTACTTCCTTAATTTTCTTTATCCTTTTTAATACAATCTCCCAATCAATTTGTGAATTTAGCTTATTTTCCCATGTCATAAAGGCTTTTTATGTCAAATATTTCTATCTTTTGCAATAGTAATTCATAGTATGGTTTTATTCCTTTGCTTATTCCACATAATATTTGTAATGCCTTGCTATATTTGTTCTTCTTGCTATTTTCAAATTTTATGTTCCTTTTTCTTGCATATTCTTTAATTGCTTGTGTACAGCTTATGAAGTTCAAGAAGTTCACTTGTATTCCATACTTCCTTGAGAATTCTTCATAATTTAATTGGCCTTTTCATTTAGAACATCATTAACAAAAAATATATCTTTATCTGTCCATGCTTTACAGTGAAAATAGTTAATGTTGATTTTGAACTTGTTATTGTAAAAAATAGGTTCTGCTACAATTTCTTCATTCTTATTCAGTTCTACTTGGGTACACAATCTATCATAAGCATCATTTACATCTCTCCAAAACTTATTACCTTTGTTTAGAAATCTTTTAGAGCCATAGTTTGTTTTGTTTTTTATTCTTTCTATTTCAGGATGTATAGTCTGTAGTATTTTCTTCCATTTAAAACATGCAGTGAGCATTTTTCGTAGCCAGGATAGTTTCAGTGCTTGTACAAAAACCTGTATGCTAGGTACTCCAATTCCCCCGCTTTCTACATCATGCACTGATTACACTCCTTTTATTTTGCCAGGTTTTTTTTGTCCGATACAAATTGAAAACATATGTCTTGTTGCTGTTTTACATCACTGTCAGGTGGGTTTGGTACAAATATCCATCGATAAACCAGTTTGGACAGAATAAGTGATCTGAGCACAGCTACCCTGCCCAGAGGTGTTCATATTCTTTTCGACCAAATATTAAATAACGTTTTTACTTCGACAAATTTATCTGCCATGTTGATTTCTGTTAGATTTGATAGATCATTTGAAAGAAAAATACCAAGGATTTTAAATTTAGGGGGTTCCATTCCATACGCTGGTTCTCTAAGTATGTTATGTTTGAGATTTTCAACCAAACATTAACAGTTTTTTCAACATTTAACTTAAGTCCTGAAAATTCCTTAAACTCTCCTAATGCATCAAACAATTTTTCGTAAGACTTTCTGTCTCCTTCCAATGTAAATGATGTGTCATCAACAAACTGACTTATTTTAAATCCTGTGTCTGATATCTGTATTCCTTTAATTTCTTTGTCTTATCTAATTTTACAAGCTAATATTTCTACACACAAGACGAATAAATATGGTGATATAGGGTCACCCTGATGACACCTTCTGTTTATATCTGTTTAAAGTGAAAGTCTGTGACATCTTTCCATTAACAATTTCACAAGTTTTAATATTTTTATTAAAAAAAAGTGTATATCCATTTTCTAATTTCATTTCCAAAACCAAATGTTTCAAGAACATTTCCCATGTAATCCCAGCTTATGGAGTTAAAGGTTTTTTCAAAATCAATTGAAACCAATAATCAAGGAAATTGTTAAATACCTAAGCAGTGTATCATGTCATATAATAATCAATTTATCAAATGTTATCTGCAATATACCTCCCTGAAATAAACCCAGTCTGGTCTTCATGAATTAGTTTTTGTAACACTATTTTAATTCTGTTTGCTATGCAAGCTGAACTGATTTAAAATGTGACATTCAGTAGTGAGAAAGGCCTCCAGTTTTTGTGGTACTCCCTTGGGTATACAGATTATCAGTCCTTTTCTTTGTGTGATTGGCAATTCACCTTTAACAAACCCTTCGAACCACAGTCCCCTAGTTGTCTCCAAAAAATGTTTTTAAAGTTTACTGTCATCCCATCTGTACCGGGGCTTTTGTCATTTTGAATGTTTTTTAAACACTTCTGATGTTTCTTCTTTTGTTATTAATCCTATCAGTTTGTCGGATGAATATCTTTTATCTAGTCCAAATAACTTCTTATCAATAAAAACAACAACAACAATAACAAAACAAACAAACAAAGAAAACAAAAACAAAAACAACCAAACAAAAAAACCGGAAACATTTTGATAATTTACATCAACAGATCAAATAGACAAAATCAGCCCGATCGTCTCCCTTGTTTCGAAAATGGCCGATTGTTTCTCCGTCCCTAGTTTCGAAAACTGAATAGCCAGGAAGTGTAACCAGTGAACACATAAGGTCGACTCTCTTTCATGAGTTTCCACCAAACTAACAAACTCAAACTCAAACGACAAAAAGAAATCAGGATCAACAAGTTTCGAAAACAACCCATTAATATTCCATGATAAAAAGCCGAAAGAGGATTGTGTACATCCATCATGGGTGTCAAAAGAACGCGCCGTGCTCTCTTCGCATCAGCGGGGCTGTGCTGCTTCGCCGAGAAGCGCTCAGCAGTGTCACTGACAGGTGCATGCAACGGTGTTACACTTTCCAGCTTCCCTTTCTCCATCGCACCCAGGGAGGGAAACATTTTTATACACTGACCAGCCATTCAGTCCCCTATCTGCTTTCTTGATAACCTCCGTCATTCTGATTCCCTCGCATCTTTTAAATCTCGTCTCAAAACTCACCTTTTCCCTCAGCAATAAGTTCAATTGTGGCAGGTCCACTTCCTTTGCGTTAGCTGTGCTTGACTATGTGTGTCATATACATATGTATGTGTACATAACTACATGCATGTATATGAATGTGTATTGTGTGTGCGTGTGCGTGTGTTTATGTAAGTTTGTGCCTGCCTGTGTGTGCATATGTGTTAGGGTAGCTGTTAGATACACATGTATGTTAAAATGTATGTATGCAGCGTGTATGTGTGTGTGTGTGTGTGTGTGTGTGTGTGTGTGTGTGTGTGTGTAGTCACATTTTGGTGTGTGTATGTAACATAGATATGATGTTTTATGTTAACAAAAGTGTTTTTGTAAAGCACCTAGAGCAGATTTATGGATAGTGTGCTGTATAAGTATCCATTATTATTATTATTATTCTTTCAGACCGTCGTGGCGTCCAGAAAGAAATGTCGACCATTGATGATCAAATGGTCAGATACCATCACCGCTCTTTTCCCTTCCTCCTCTGCTTTTTTCAGGTATGATCTCTCTGACACTCAAAGAGAAATCTTCACCCACAAAGATGCTGCTACCTTTCAGATTCCTCTTTGTCTTCAGAATCTTCAGTTTATCTTTGTAAAAAGAGCAGCATGCTATGATTGGGGAGTCAGGCTTTGTGTTCAGTGTGTGTACACGCTCAATCTTCAGCCGTAGTGTCCAATTTATCAGTAAGCACATCCCGTTACTTCCCTTCAACTTGGTCGCCAGTTAGATTCATTTTGACCTCTTGAAATACCGTAGAAGATAAGATCATTTCGTTTTGACCTTCCTTCTAGGTCATCAGTCTTTCTTTGAAGTTGATCTACTCTGGTCAAAAGATCTGTTTTTGCCATGTCCAGGTTTTCTTTTCTTAACGTGTCCACCCCCTCCCTCAGATTGTTCAAGTCACTGTACAGGGTGGCGTACTGGTCTTTGAGTTCTTTCACACCAGACTCCATGCCATCAAATATACTGTCCATACCGTCAAATCTACAGTTTATGACTGATCTGCAACATACGCATAATATCTGCACGTGAAGGCTCTTGAGGAGAGGGTGGTGTCGTCTATCCCCTGTCCGGACTGCTTCCCGTCCTGTCCGCTCCAGACCCGCGACCTGTGTTATCAGGTCTGGTCTGCCGATGCCGAAGGGTGTCCGTCTTGGGTACCGGGGCCGGGTTCTGCTCAACGTGTCCACACAGCGAAGAAGAAGACTGCCCCAAACTAAGTTGGTGTTGGTCAAGCCTCGGCTAACACCGGTTGACCTGGTTCTCGGTCTGTGCATGGGGACACGCATGGCCGCTTTCACCATGCAGCTCGCTTCGCCATGGAAGATGAACACTGGCACAAAGGCGCCACAGGCCGACCTGAAGATGTCGATGGGATGTTGCTTGTTGAAGCTGTCTGCAAAGCTTCCAACTTCAGCTCTGCCTCTGTCCTTCGGGATAAATTAAAACAAGCAGACGCTGTGTACTGCGACCTGCACGAACCATGCACTCTCTCTCTCTCTCTCTCACACACAGAGAACAATGGAAAAAAACTTTAATAATACAAGCAATGAACATGCTATTTTATATAGGAATACATGGCTTGTATTCTTTTACGTATTGAATTAAATCAAATAGAAATTATCGATGATACAAATATACAAATAAACATATAAGCAAACAAATGAATAACTTGAAAAACATTGTAAGACATACTAAACACAGAAATCATTCTTGTATATGTGATGTTCAGCGGCGACCAACAGTCTTTACCAGCGAAAAAAAAAGAATCAAAACAAATGACTGTCACTCCCTATTTAGTTCTGCTGCTGTATTTTTTTCTCTGCTATGTTGTTCTCTTCCGCAAAACAACATGGCAGTTGATCTTATATAATCATTTCTCTCTGTTTGCAGTGGACCACCCAGGCCACGTGTTTCTCCTAGTGATGATTTAAAGACGTAACATTTGTACCGTATGTATGTACAGCGAAATAAAAAGTGAAATTTATTTTCTATACTCTCAGCATTTTTACATGTTGGGCAACATACCTCGATCACGTTCGGGTATCGCACAAACGCTGACAGGTAGATAGACCCAAGGTCCTCGTTCGGAAACGAGCCATTTCCATGAGACAACTGACAGATATCTAGATAGATGTTCGGGTGTCCTCAGCCAGTATGTCACCCCATCATCAGTCAACAAGTCTGATGCCTCTGCTACTGTTTAGCCGCCCGTTCATTATGGGCCTCACACCTTTTCAACAGCAAGATACCATCATCCCATGTGTGTGCCAACAAGCTGTCATATTAGTGTGAATCGTGTCGTGTTCTCCTCCCTCCCCCACTCCCAGCCACCCCCTTCCCTCCCAATGTCCCGCACCACAATTGCGGCATGTATTGTCGCCCCTCACACCTGTTGCGGCGTGGATTATTGCCCCTGCATGGATTGTCGCCCCTCACACCTGTTGCGGCATAGATTGTTGCCCCTGCATGTATTGTCGCCCCTCACACCTGTTGCGGCATGAATTGTTGCCCCTGCATGGATTGTCGCCGGCGACAACATGTACAGCCCTCACTGCACGTATTGTCGCCCCTCTGTACTGTTGTTGTTGTGTTCGTGTGCGTGTGTTCGTGTGCGCACGCACGTATGAGATTGTTGTGTGCTTGTTTGTGTCAATGCATGTGCACGCGTGTATTTCGTGTGTGTTTGAGAGTACATTCATGTTCATCATGTGAAAGGGCCGGGTGTGTGGTGGGAGAGGTGGGGGTATGTGCGGATGTATTTGGCGAGTGTTTGTGTATGTGTGTGAGTGTGCGTGCATGTTTGCGTGTTTGTGCGTGTGAATATGTGTATGTGTGTGAGTGTGCGTGCGAATATGTGTGTGTGTGTGTTTGTGTGTGTGTGTTATCTTATCTGCGAGTGCACAGCCCTTCAGCGATGCCACGCTGGGTCTTAAAAGTTACGTCACAACTTCTCACCCTGTGGGTTTGGGATCTAATCGATCGTTAAAGTTTAGAGTGGATGGGTTCTAAACTGGTAGGTTTGGCTGTGTCAGTGTGTGTGTGTGTGTGTGTGTGTGTGTGTGTCAGTGTTCAACAAGAACCGAGTGAAAAACTGATTGTCAGTATGACTGACAGACCTGCTTGTTGGTGGTTGACGAACAATGTTTTCTGATAGCTCGCTTCGTTAACTTCAGGTTTTCTTCTGTGCGACATATGTAAGACCTTCCAGTACAAAAGCGAGTAAACTATTGGTTGGTATTGTTCTTCAGCATGGGATGTCAAGTATAAATTGTTCAAAGAAGAAATGCTCCCAGGATTTATCGAAAATGGAGAGAATGATGAATCCATCGGCGTCAACAGAATCTCGACTGGAAATGGTAAACGGACTACGATTTCAGAACTGATGGAATTCCCATGTGTCTGTGAGCGGAAATTCTCCACTGAGCGTGGTATGAAGATCCACAGGACCAAAAAGTGTTGTATGCAGAATCTGACAAATGCTCAGCGGTGCACTGCACCAGCAGATAAGACGTTGGAAAACCAAGGCCAGAATTCACACCACAGTGCCAAGGACATCCACACTGGAAATTCAGACGAATCATTTGTACAAGATCTTGAAGCCAAACGCCAGAAACTAAACTTGCCACCTGCAAGTGCAAAAACGGAATGGAAAGAGTTGGACCAGAAAATAGTTCGAAAACTTGATGTGCTGACAGGAAATAGCACTTTTGGACACAAGTTAGCCACCCACGGAGATATCGTGTACGCAACCTGTCGGGAAACCTATGCAGTGAAAAGAACCAAAGACAAGAACACCTCCTCAAAAGTCCAGCGACAACGAGAAATGGACAACATCCAAAATGCAAAAAGAAAGCTCAAGAAAACGATGAAGACAGCTTCAGAATTTGAGAAGCAGGGCCTGAAGAAACTCTTGAAAGACCTGAAAGCAAAGCCAGTGTCCTCAGTAAAGCAGAATCAGCAAGGAGGAAAAGGAGCAAAAAGAAGAAGACACAAGACTGCTTCTTTCGAGACCCCTTTCAGTTCGCCAGGAAACTGTTCGTGCAGTCCAAATCAGGGACACCCACAGTAGACAAAGAAACAGCACCTCAGGAAAACGTATTCTGATTCGCAAAGCAAGAAACCACTAGATCTCAAGGGTTTGATTCATTCCAGGAAACCAGAAGAAGTTCAGCGGTAAACCACTGACCAACCCTTGAGGAAGTACAGAGAGTGGTCAAGAAAGCCAGGGCCAAATCATCACCAGGGCCAAACGGAATACCGTACCTGCTGTACAAGAATTGTCCCAAAGTCCGTGAGTGGCTCCACAGAGTGATAAGATCAGCGTACAGGAACCTGAAGATCAGCAACCAGTGGGTGATAGCTGATGGCGTGTACATCCCGAAAGAGCAGAATTCAAGTACCATCAACCAGTTCAGACCAGTATCGGTCCTGAATGTCAAAGGAAAAATCTTCTCTGTCATGGCTGCAAGACTGACAAAATACCTTACAGAAAATGGGTACCAGGATGTGTCAGTCCAGAAAGGTGACATCCCAGGAGTTCCTGACTGTGTAGAACATGCCACAATGATTTGGGATGCAATCCAAAGAGCAAAGGCAGAGAAAAAGAACCTTGACGTGGTATGACTGAGTCTGGCAAATGCGTACAGGTCATTTCCTCATGAGATGATCCAACTGGCTCTTGAGATGCACCATGTACCAACATCAGGGAAATGCTGAAGAAGTACTTCCATGGCTTCTCAGTGCGGTTCACCACCAAGGAATGCATTACAGATTGGATCAATCTGGAAGTGGGCATAGCCATGGGCTTTGCAATTTCTCCAATCCTGTTCGTGCTGGCAGTGGAAGTGATCTCAGTGAAGGGAACGGATCGAGCCGACCTCGGTTACAGATACCAAATACCTCCTTTGAAAGCCTTCATGGATGACACAACAGTCCTTTCAACAAAAGAGGACGACACCTGTCAAATATTGAAGCAGCTGAATGAGCTAGTTGCCTCAGCCAGGATGAACTTCAAACCAAAGAAATCACGGAGCCTCTCACTGCGTAAAGGAAAGGTAGCTAAAACGGTCACATTCACTGTATCCAACCAAGCCATTCCAATGGTGTCAGATGAACCAGTCAAGAGCCTTGGAAGATGGTATGATGAGCCCCTGAAAGACAAAAAGGGGAAAGGAAACCAAGCAGACAGCAGAAGGCCTGCATATCATAGACCAGTGTGGCCTTCCTGGCAAATACAAAGTGTTGTGCCTACAGTCCATGCTGATACCAAAGCTGCTTTGGTCTCTCCTGATATATGATATCAGCTGCAGCACAGTCGAGTCAATTGAGACAAAGATCAAGAAGTACACACGCAAATGACTTGGTGTCCCACCTGGTCTCACTGACGTGGCACTCTACTGTCGCCAAGCAAAGCTGAGGCTCCCTCTGAAGTCCTTGTCGAAGAATACAAGATAGGGAACGCAAGACTTCTCAGCATGCTCGAAGACTCAGGTGACAGTATTGTGAAATCCAACCAACCCAAGCTGAAGACTGAAAGAAAATGGAAAGTCAGGGAGGCAGTCAGTGCAGCGAAAGAAAGCCTTAAGACAAAGGAAACAATAGGACACACCCAAACCAACAGACAAGGCCTGGGATCGACAAAGATGGAATGGTGGTCCAAGGCAAGAGGGTAAGCAAAAAGAGACCTGATCATACAGGAGATCAAGAAGGAAGAGGATGATAAAGAGTCCAGAAGGCAGTACAGCAATGCCAGCAGGGGCAGTGGCCAACATAGGAAAATGCACTTCAAAGGAGCCTCAGCCGGAGCGACATGTAGAACGTGGCCCCTCTGAGGATTAGCTTCATCCTAAGATCTGTGTACGACCTCTTTCCCTCGAATACAAACTTGGTGAAATGGGGGAAAGCAGATGACTGGGGAAAGCAGATGACCCTGTGTGCCCACTCTGCCATGGCAAAGGAACAGTGGAACATGTCCTCAGCTCATACAAAGCGGTGTTGAGCCAAGGACGGTACACATGGAGGCACAACCAAGTGCTAAAAGAAATTGCACACGTGGTGAGCACCGTCCAAGGAGCACCAACCCCACCAGAAGTTCCAGTAGAGTTCCGCTCGGCAGAAGGTAATAAAGTCTAGCCAGGAACAGTATCCAAAGTTTCCAAAGCATGGAAACGTGGGCTTCTTGATGGTGCCGAAGATTGGAAACGCACAGTTGACCTACCAGAGGGGAAAAAACACCCGGAAATCATCTGCAAGAGCGGCATGAGACCTGACATAGTACTCCACTCCAAGGCAACGAAACAAGCGATTCTGATTGAATTCACTGTGCCATACGAAAGCAGAATGGAGGAAGCCCACATCAACAAGACCGAGAAGTATGCTAGTCTAGCCAGCAGCCTGAGAGAATCTGGCTTCCAAGCCAAAGCCCTCACCATAGAGATTGGTGCAAGAGGGTTTGTGGGCGCATCTGCCTAAAGGCTCATGAAACAGCTGTCGATTTCTGGCAGAGAGAGGACATGGGCTCTCAAGGCAATGGCAGAAGCAGCAGAAAAGAGTTCCAGCTGGATCTGGTCGAGGAGGAATGAAAGTAAACTTCATAAGGATTAAATCTTCCCTTCTCAAACTAGGCGTATGATGGCTCAGTGGTTAAAACGTCTACCAGAAAAAGTGACTCAGTCCTAAAGTGGCGACCACCCTGGAGGCCCAGGCTCGAACCTGCTGAGGACCAGAAAAAAAAAGAAAAAAAAAAAAAAGAAGAAGCAAAGGCGGCAATACAAGGGCATCCGGGAGTCATGACCTGGGTGCGGCCCGGCCCCCTTAGAGTGTAGGGAGTTCAGGGCCAAAACACTTGACTGAGGGGAACTTCTTCTCTGAAGACCTTGTACTATCCAGCTCTCCCTAGAGTTTCTAATCATTAATACGTAACCACCTCGCAATCGTGTTAGCTGACACAGGTTTGAGTGGTTTTTGGTAACTAACTATTGTCACCCCGCAATTCTGAATTGTGTCTTGTCAATAATTTATATGCATGCGGGTTTTGGGCTATACATATGGTCCGAGACTGGTGAAAGGCTGAAAACACAAGACGGACCTGAGTATTCTTTTGTCCTATGTGTTTTATAACTTAGAAGTTTGGTGTTTCTGAATATATATGTCCTGATGTACAGTCATATTCTAGGTACAGAGGGCCTGTAAGGTTTGGCATCTTTGGCCTGTAAGTAAAGCAAGAAGCATGATCAGGTGAAGCGACAATAATTTAAGAGGCACAGAATTAGTGTGGTCCATACTGTCACAGGACTGCAAAACAACATTCACGTCCCAAACACGGTCATATCATGGTCATGGTGGTTTAGCATCAATAATCCCTATCAGGGTAATCGCCCCCCGAAATTCCCTCATACTGTGGTAGCACAGAAGACACAGCAGAAAAAGCTGTGGGCATAATACTTTAACTGGAGCCTGTGGATGCCTGATCGACAAGGAAGTTTATTGCATTCGTCAGAGTTGTTGAAAGGGGATCCCCACACCTTACACGACAAAATGTCTCTCACTCGCTGAGTACAGTGCTGTATCGTTTGTGGGTTGCGGGTCTCCAGGACTGCATATAGTACTGTTGAACTGCCCCAGAAATACTGAGAAGCACTACTCTTATATCATACCCCCAGCTATGGGTTAAACAGCTGGGTAGGTAGTGCTAACAGCTCTGTAGGGTGATCCTTCGAGGATTAGGACAGTCTGCCACCGTCGTTACAGATGAGCCCAGGTATAAAGGGTGGGGTCAGTACAGAGCACAGTGCACCTCACCTGAAAACTCCATTGCACAGGCTTGAAGAACACACTCACGTCAGTCCTCTATCATCCCCCTTCCCATCCCGACCACTCATCAAGCCCTTCTCTGTGTGTGTGTGTGTGTGTGTATGTGTGTGGTGGGGGAAGAGGAGGGGTGCGTGTGTGCGCGCGCGCGCGTGTGTGTGGTGTTCACCGTATAAGGTAGTTATCATGTGTCTGTGGGATGCACACAACGTATATGTTTGTTTGTAAGTGTGTGCGTGTATTCGGGTGTGGCCGCGTGTATGAGTTCGTGTGTTGTTGAGGGTAGGTGGGGGTACGCTTGTGCGTGTGTGAGATAGAGAGATAGATATATAGATAGATAGACAGACATATATAGAGAGAAAAAGAGAGAGAGAGTTAGTGAGTGTGTGCATATCTGTTTGTGTGTGTGCTCGCGCACGTGCATGGGAGAGGGAGAGAGAGAGTATGTGTGCGCGTATGTGTGTGTCTGTGCGTGTATGCACGGGATTAATAAATACATGGACCGATCGAACGCACACACGCACACACGCACACACACACACACACACACGCGCGCGCACGCGCACTGGCACATTGACACACACAGAAAAGCACCCACACAGACTGCGTATATATGAGAGAGAGACAGAAAGACAGAGAAAGAGACATACATAGAGAGAGATGGTCTGTTCAATATTGTATTAAGAGAGATCGAAAGGAGTGGATGAGAGATAAACTGAATGACCGAACCAATGAAATAATGAAAATTATTTGAATAATGGCATCTATTTTCTGAAGGAAGCAAAAATCCTTTTTTCACTGATTCAGCGGCATTGAAGACACTGACAGTGGTAGGTGGACAGTCAACACATGCATCGAATGAAAATCAAGGTGAACAGCACGACTCGAGGCGAAGTCCGAGCTAATAACGCCGATAACAGAACAAATCCCAGCTGTCCAACAGATAGTTCCTGTCCCTGGCCCTCGGCTCTCACGCCTTTGAAGATGGCGACATCGAACGCCGCCACCGCTTGCAGGTGATGGTTTCATACAGAGCACGTGCCTATGTCAGTCGCTGTACCTTGGTGCAATAAATTCTCTTTTCTTTTCATTTGTCGCGCACACGAGGGCACATTCCTATTCATACAGCCCCATTACTGTGCGTTCGCACCACACACACACACACACACACACAAAACCATTACTGTTACACACTCTCATACACACACACACACACACACACGCACGCACGCATGCACGCATGCACAGACATACACACGCCGCGCGCGCACACGCCAACACACACACACACACACACTAATCCACACATTCATATTTAAGCACACATACACACACGCGCGCACGCACGCACGCACACACACACACACACTCATATAAATGCGCGTACACACACACACACACACTCATATAAATGCGCGTACACACACACACACACACACACTGATACACGCACACTAAAAAAATTACCCCCCATTTTTTTTTTTTTTTTTTTTTATACACATAAGATTCCATGATTGTTCCAATTCTAAAAGCAGGTAAACCCAAAAGTGATAAAAAAAAAAAAAAAGAAAAAAAAAAAAGAAAAAAAAAAAGGAAGCTGTCGACCAATTGCACAAACGCCCAATACTGGAAAGATATTGGAAAAAATCGTTTTAAATAGATTGCTACACTACTGTGAAGAAAATGAAATCGTGCTAATAAACCAAGCAGGATTTAGAAAAAGATCTGCAATTGAGCATTTGATCAAATTATCTACTCAAGTGATGCAACAATTTGCTTGTAGAAAAAGTGTTCTTGCAACATTCTTTGATGTTAAAAAGGCATGTGACGAAGGCATGAACAGTTACTGTTAAAGCTGAAAACTACAGTCCTGAGTGGAAATATGTACAATTATGTTAAGTGCTAGAACTGTGCAAGCTAGAACAGGAACAGCATACTCGACGCCTAGAACTATAGACACGGGAATTCCACAAGGATCAATCATAGCACCCATCCTTTTTAATATCTTCATACTGTTTTCTTCCTAAAGCAATGTCAAAAAATGTCACCTTGTTTCAATATGCTGATGATGTCTGCATGTCATCACCTTAAAGAAGTGAACACCACAAAGAACACAGGTTTACATTGGGAGATTATATCAGACGGATCTTAGCAGCCTTGGTTGATACATGTTTGAAAATGGATTATCATTGTCTGCTGATAAAACGAACATGATGTTATTTAACCCCGGAAGCAACCCAGCTAAGTTACCAACTTTCAAACTACTTGGAGAACCTTTAGAGTACAAGCAATGTGTCAAATTTTGGGGAGTTTTCCTCACAACAAAACTGACGTGGAATGTTCATTTCGACTATATACTAACAAAAGTATTAAAAAAAAAGTTTAAATCTCTTAAAGATCATTAGTAAACAGCCTTGGGGATGGATATAAAAACTTAATTCACCTGTCTACAGCTCTCATCAGTAAAAACTTACATATGGGCAAGAAGTGTACTTTAATGCCCCGAAGTATTTACTTTAAAAGTTGCAAAGTTTAGATTGTAAAGCATATAAATTTGCACTGGGTGTCCCTAGTCACGCATCAAATGTGGAAACATACAAAGAAGCTGGAATTCCACCACTTGACGATTATCGAGAACTTATAACATCAAAGTTTGTAATAAGCTAGCGCAAGTGATAACTACATTGGAGAGGAGTTGAAAATTAGATCAGACACAGACTTTCCGAAAAGGGCCAACTATATATCATCTCAAATGACAATAGCAACCTATACTTCTGACTTAATCGAAAGTTCCGGAATAGATATTAAAAAATGTGGCAGCCGCACGTACTTCCACTCCTATACCATTATGGGAGACACAGAGACCAGCTTTTGATGTAAATTATTGTGATCAGAAAAAGGATGAAAATATTAACATTATGAAAGTGAATGCAAACGTTCGTCTACATGAAAAGCGTCAAAACCATCTCCATGTGTTTACAGATGGTTCGGTACTTGAAAATAAAAAACACGGCTGCAGCTTTTGTAATTCCTGCACTTAAAATTGAAAGGTCATTTTATCTTGGAAGTAAGCTATCTATGTTTATAGCAGAACTAGTGGCTATAATGTCTGCGTTGGAATATCTGATAATTTTCCCAGTGACTATATTCAGGGTCGTTTTATTTGGTTGACTCAAAGTCAGTCTTTCATGCATTAGAATCGTTTTGATATAAAAACTCGACCAGATCTTATTTTTGAAATATACTATTTATTGCACATTCTATCAGCCAAAGGCACAACTACTGATTAAACAGTCAGTTTCAGAATGTTGCAGACTTCTCGAATCTTCAATTTGGAGCAGATGTCAAACTAGTGCTGATGACAGGATTTCATACCCAAAGGAAAAAGGGTTTATAACTGAAATTACACGCTACAAATTGATGGATTTCCCATCGTTCTATCATAGACTGGTAACCTCTCTGGTGTCTAGAATGAGACTAGACGCTTTCAAGACAAAGTTCAGCAAAAAAAAGTTTATTGTGTTTGTGGTAAGCAGTTCACACGAAATCATATTTTGTTTCAGTGTCAAAGGATAGTCAGGTTACTTCCAAAGTTTTGTAAAGTTACAACATTTTCAGAACAAAACATAAAAGAAATAATGTCCAACCAATCACTGTTGAATGAAATTGCTGAATCCCTGTTACATAGTCCAATAGGAGCGTTTCTGTGATGCGATCTTCCGATATTGAACTTCACTTTTCATTCTTTATTGGTGTTTACGAGTTGTTGATTCCATTGTTCTGGTCTATCCTCCTTTTCTCTGTATATTCCCCTTTAACCACCATCTCCACCCCCAAATCACACACACACACACACACACACACACACGCACGCACGCACGCACGCACACGCACGCACGCACACACGCACACACACACACACACACACACATGACACGTCTAATATCACTCAAAGTGAAAAGACGTCAAATTAAAGAAAGAACGCACACTAATACAAGAGAGAGAGAGAGAGGGAGAGAGAGCACCGAACACTGAACACTGAAATGTTTAATGTCATTAGCTGCACATCTCTTGTGCCGGAGGGTTAGGGGGGGGGGGGGGTACAAATCAGAACAATAATGGTGAAAACGATGCAACAAAATCGAATAGGACCCCCGCACCCACCCCCACGCCCCTCCACCCCCCCGATCCCCCCAAAGAGAGAGAGAGAGAATGAATGAATGAATGGTTTACACATTATAGGCTGAGGCCCCTAATCGATGGGGTTGTTTGTAACTATACCATAACACAAAAATATTGGCATACAGTCTGTTACGAACACAATGTCTCTCTTACTTTAAATGCTCGATACAAAAATACACATAGATTTTTGACTACTTTTTGATTTGTTGAAGACATTAGCATACAAAAACGGAAGAGAGTAGGCCGCTTATAATATTTTTCTGGGATAAACTGTTGTCTTAAACTCTGAATCACGGGACATACTAGGTCAAAATGTACTTCATCTTCTTCGCAATTTCCACAAAGTGGGCATATCAAGTTTTGATCGGTTTGGGTTTTATACCTATAGTGATGAACACGAATATCTGACACACAAAGTCGAACCTTTCACATAATTTGGATTACATCACGATTTTAATTTTGAGATTGATATGGTCTGACGAAATGCAAAGTCCCAGTGAACATAGAGTACGTTTGAAACCTTCCACTTGTGTGAATGTGGTTTTGCCAGTTCTGCCAATTACAGTCTATTAGTCTTTGGTGAAAGTCATGAATAAACAATTCTACATTTCCTACATTTTGACTGAGCCACACATGACCATATCCAAATTTAAATAAACATGATCTTACATTGGTAACGCAATTATTTTTGCCTGCAGCATCGAGATGGAATAGGGTTGAGTATGCTTTACGAAGCAGCCTACTTTCTTGCATAATTACAAGCTTCAACCAGTATCTTATACATCGCATAGTAGAATTTATCACAATCGGTTATCTGTTGGTTTCGCCATAAACAAAATCGTTTGGTGTTCGTTTATCTACCCCTAAAAAACGCTTCGGAAAAAAACGCTTGGTCACAGAAACCAATTCCCCCCAAATAATCAGGATGATTCACTTCTCCTTTCTTGAATATTGGAAGGATAATAGATTCAATCCATTTGTGAGGAAAGATACCTTTGTCAAACAATGGATTCAAGAACTTAACAACAACAACGACGACGACCTGGGACACTGACAAGTCTCCCGGGGGACGATCTGGGACACTGACAAGTCTCCCGGGGGACGATCTGGGACACTGACAAGTCTCCCGGGGGACGATCTGGGACACTGACAAGTCCCCTCGGGGGACGATCTGGGACACTGACAAGTCTCCCGGGGGACGATCTGGGACACTGACAAGTCTCTCGGGGGGCGATCTGGGACACTGACAAGTCTCCCGGGGGACGACCTGGGACACTGACAAGTCTCCCGGGGACGACCTGGGACACTGACAAGTCTCCCGGGGGACGATCTGGGACACTGACAAGTCTCCCGGGGGACGATCTGGGACACTGACAAGTCCCCTCGGGGACGATCTGGGACACTGACAAGTCTCCCGGGGGACGATCTGGGACACTGACAAGTCTCCCGGGGGACGATCTGGGACACTGACAAGTCTCCCGGGGGACGATCTGGGACACTGACAAGTCCCCCGGGGGACGATCTGGGACACTGACAAGTCTCCCGTGGGACGACCTGGGACACTGACAAGTCTCCCGGGGACGACCTGGGACACTGACAAGTCTCCCGGGGGACGATCTGGGACACTGACAAGTCTCCCGGGGGACGATCTGGGACACTGACAAGTCTCCCGGGGGACGATTTGGGACACTGACAAGTCTCCCGGGGGACGATCTGGGACACTGACAAGTCTCCCGGGGG
Organism: Babylonia areolata; assembly: GCF_041734735.1. Taxonomy (NCBI): domain Eukaryota; kingdom Metazoa; phylum Mollusca; class Gastropoda; order Neogastropoda; family Buccinidae; genus Babylonia; species Babylonia areolata. The sequence goes on along the minus strand of NC_134902.1, from coordinate 35,260,602 downwards.
ACGATTTGGGACACGACACTGACAAGCCCCTCGGGGGACCTGCGGGAGGGGTGGGGGTAGACGGTTTCGGACGTTACACCGGGTTATAAACTTAGTTTTACACAGGTGAGTCAAAAAGGTGTGAAAGTCAAGATTATAAGTGTGAATGTCTTGTGTCAAGAACTTCCGGGGGGTGAGCGACCAAGAGAGAGCGGCAGGACAGTGGAGGCCCAAAGTGGGACTTGTGCAGCAGCCTGGGAACAGCAGCCCGGTGGAGGTGGTGCCCTAGGGGACTTTGAACTGAAAGAGTCAGTGCCAGTATGACCTGTGCTACGTTGTGTTCTGTTGTGCTGTGCTGTGCTGTCCTATGTTGTGCTGTGCTGTGCTGTACTGTCTGTCCTATGTTGTGCTGTACTGTACTGTACTGTACTGTGTTGTGCTGTAGTGTCCTGTGCTGTGTTGTGTTGTGCTGTGCTGTGCTGTGTTGTGTTGTGCTGTGCTGTGCTGTCCTGTCCTGTGTTGTGCTGTCCTGTCCTGTGTTGTGCTGTCCTGTGTTGTGCTGTCCTGTCCTGTGTTGTGTTGTGCTGTGCTGTCCTGTGCTGTGTTGTGTTGTGCTGTGCTGTGCTGTGTTGTGTTGTGTTGTGCTGTGCTGTCCTGTCCTGTGCTGTGTTGTGCTGTGCTGTGCTGTGCTGTGCTGTGTTGTGTTGTGCTGTGCTGTTTTGCTGTGCTGTGCTGTGCTGTGCTGTGCTGTGCTGTGCTGTGTTGTGTTGTGCTGTGCTGTGCTGTGCTGTGTTGTGCTGTGCTGTTAGGCTGTCCTGTCCTGTGTTGTGTTGTGCTGTGCTGTTAGGCTGTCCTGTCCTGTCCTGTGCTGTGCTGTGTTGTGCTGTGCTGTTAGGCTGTCCTGTCCTGTGCTGTGCTGTGTTGTGCTGTGCTGTTAGGCTGTCCTGTCCTGTCCTGTGCTGTGTTGTGCTGTGCTGTTAGGCTGTCCTGTCCTGTCCTGTCCTGTGCTGTGTTGTGCTGTTAGGCTGTCCTGTCCTGTCCTGTGTTGTGCTGTGCTGTTAGGCTGTCCTGTCCTGTCCTGTGCTGTGTTGTGCTGTGCTGTTAGGCTGTAGTGTACTGCCCTGTGCTGTGTTGTGCTGTGCTGTTAGGCTGTACTGTCCTGTCCTGTACTGTGTTGTGCTGTGCTGTTAGGCTGTACTGTCCTGTCCTGTCCTGTCCTGTGCTGTGCTGTGTTGTGCTGTGCTGTTAGGCTGTACTGTCCTGTGCTGTGCTGTGTTGCGCTGTGCTGTGCTGTCCTGTCCTGTGCTGTGCTGTGCTGTTAGGCTGTACTGTCCTGTGCTGTGCTGTGTTGTGCTGTGCTGTTAGGCTGTAGTGTCCTATCCTGTGCTGTGTTGTGGTGTGCTGTGCTGTTAGGCTGTACTGTCCTGTGCTGTGCTGTGTTGTGCTGTGCTGTTAGGCTGTAGTGTCCTATCCTGTGCTGTGTTGTGGTGTGCTGTGCTGTTAGGCTGTACTGTCCTGTGCTGTGCTGTGCTGTGCTGTTAGGCTGTACTGTCCTGTGCTGTGCTGTGTTGTGCTGTGCTGTTAGGCTGTACTGTCCTGTCCTGTGCTGTGTTGTGCTGTGCTGTTAGGCTGTAGTGTCCTGTGCTGTGCTGTGTTGTGCTGTGCTGTTAGGCTGTAGCGTCCTGTCCTGTGCTGTGTTGTGCTGTGCTGTTAGGCTGTAGTGTACTGCCCTGTGCTGTGTTGTGCTGTGCTGTTAGGCTGTACTGTCCTGTGCTGTGCTGTGTTGTGCTGTGCTGTTAGGCTGTCCTGTCCTGTGCTGTGCTGTGTTGTGCTGTGCTGTTAGGCTGTACTGTCCTGTCCTGTGCTGTGTTGTGCTGTGCTGTTAGGCTGTCGTGTCCTGTGCTGTGCTGTGTTGTGCTGTGCTGTTAGGCTGTAGTGTCCTGTGCTGTGCTGTGTTGTGCTGTGCTGTTAGGCTGTAGTGTCCTGTCCTGTGCTGTGTTGTGCTGTGCTGTTAGGCTGTAGTGTACTGCCCTGTGCTGTGTTGTGCTGTGCTGTGTTGTGGTGTGCTGTAAGGCTGTACTGTCCTGTCCTGTCCTGTGCTGTACTGCACTGTGGTGTGTTGTTTGCTGCGCTATTAGTGTCAGTTTGAACTTTGAAATATGGTGTGAATAAGTGTGAATACATTTGAAATATAGTGTGAATAAGTGCGAATAAATTTCGTAAACGTTTTCAGTAAATTTCCCCCAGTGTGTGTGTGTGTGTGTGTGTGTGTGTGTGTGTGTGTGTGTGTGTGTGTGTGGACGGGCAAGTGACATGTGAGTGAGGAGACAATTACATACAACTGAGCAGGTGTGTTTGAAAGGAGTGAGGTGCGTGAAGGATTTGACTCTTTTTCTCGTTGGTGAGAAAGGTTACATTACACCACAACACCACCATCGCTGCTGATGGTACTGTCCGGGACAGAAGCAGGGAACAACTGTTCACCTACCTGGGATCCATCATCAGCAATGAAAGATTCTAATCAGAAATACTCTCAAGGGTAGCAAAGCCATCAGCACTGTCCAGACTGAAACCTATATGGAAGGACAGCAACATCTCTATGAAACACAAGATCAGACTCCTGCGTACTGGTATATTCCATCTTCCTGTTCCACAGCACAACGCAACACAGCACAGACAGGACAGGACAGTACAGCAAACGAGACATGGGCCCTTACGACGGATTTAGAATTCAAGCCATGGAAATGATGTGTCATCACAAGATACTAATCATCAGATACACTGATCACATCACCAGTCATCAAGTGGGCCAAACCACCAAGCAGTACACTGGACGCTGTGAAAATCTGCTGACATCAGTTAAGGAAAGAAAGCCTATTCTGATGCGGCCACGTAACAAAACCAAATTGGCCCTGCTAAAACAATTCTCCAAGGAACTGTTGAGGAACCGTTGATGGAGGGAGACGGCGGTAAGGGTAGGGAGGAGACAAAAAAAACAACACAAGATGGATTGACAGTATTACAGAATGGACGGGATAACCATTTGCAGAGGCGCAGGATTTGACATACAGCCGACAGACCTGGAGGAATCTGAACAGTTCTTTTGTGTGGCGCCCCAGTGACTCTACACAGAGTTGACAGAGAAGAAGAAGAAGCAGAAGAAGGCTACTTTCAACACACAGCGAACTTGGTTTGTGCTGCTAGTAATAGTATACCTACCGTATAACATGTTGCTGCAGCTGGACTTTTCTTTGGATATTCTGTATTCCTTCATTAGATAAATGATTAGCATTACATTTTAAAATTTTGAACCAGCGATATTCCCTTTCATATCTAATTTGATTTAATCGTAATTTAGTCGTCAGCGTAGTCATACAATGTCTGACAGAACAGCTGAACATTTCATTGATGAAGTGAGTTCGTGCTCGCTAGCACGCTTGGGTGTTGGCGGAAAAGAGCGACGCCGGCATGCGAGATGTAGTTACCCCCACTGAAAATTAAAAAAAAAAAACCCAAACAAAACAAACAAAACACACACACACACACACACACACAAACAAACAAACAAACAAAAAACCCCCCAAAAACAAACAAACAAACAAACAAACAAAAAACAAACAAAAAAACAAAAAAGAAACGAAGGAGGCGTTTTTCTTTCCTTGTTTTATTTTTTTCTCTCAAACCCATTAACATACTGTTCTTTAGTTTTGCCACGTAAATGCTAATGAATTGATCTACCGAATTGTCGGATTGGAAAACTCAAATAAATCAGTTCAAGGTTTAATGAAAACCATATCTGTACTGCTCACTTTGTGTATGGTTGCCAGCACTGGGAGTGTACGTGACCGGGTCGACATTCTCCTGTACGCAACTCTTGCCAAAGGACGGCCACAGTCGGATGGGAGGCAACTCGATGTACAAAAGCGGTTGTGCTCATCCCACTCAAGTTGTAAAATTACATTTTGTTACGTTTCGCGTACAAACTGCACTCCAGCATTTGATTCTGATTCTGATTGCAGTGCCTTGTTGGATATGTACGGAACGGTGGCGTCTGGCCTGCCTCCTCTTTATCGGTTCTTTCTTCGTCTGCGCTCTCCGAGTCAACATCAGTGTCGCCATTGTCTGCATGGTGAAGTCTGGAACCAGCACCACCAGCAGCAACATCAGCAGCAGTGTCGCAGCCACCAATGTTTCTATTTGTGGTGGATCTCTTCCTTCGTCTGATTCCAACACGGTAATCAGGGAATCAAAATAAGAAAAAGGAACCCCCTCGCCCCCCTACTCCTCCCAAAAAACAACAACAACAACAACACAACAACAACAACAACAACAACAAAAAACACGAATGAATAAATCAATACAACAACACATTGTTCACTGTGTGAAGTTAAATCAGTTCGGAGTAAGTTTCACTTAGCTTTAAAAAGAAATAGAAGAAGAAATAACGAAATATAGAACGGAAGAGAGGGATAGAGAGAGGGAGAGAGGCAAAGACAGAGTCTTTACATGGCTAAAAATACGTCGGCTGTAACGAAGTCGGATGTAACCTAATACCTCTTATAACGAAGTGGTTTTGTTATTCCCAGCGGGTGATCACACCGGTTATAACGAAGCCTC
>NC_134902.1:35121006-35251006 GCF_041734735.1 Babylonia areolata | reverse complement strand
GCTGAGGTGTGTCATAGGGGACGGTTTTACCGGCTGTGCACACCATGTGTGGAAGGTGGGCCCCACCTGGAGAACGGTCCAGAATCACCTCCTTTTCCTACTCAGGTAATAAAAACAACAACAACAACAAAACAAACAAACAAAAAAGAGAAAAAAATAGTGTATTTTTATGGAGTAGGAGAGGAGGGATTGAGAGGTGGGAGGGCAGAGCTGTGATCAGTTGGGAAATAAAGAACGATGGGTAGTGTGGTCAGTTCCAACTTCATTTAGGATCAGGCTTTATGTTCTAGAATCACCTCCTTTTACTACCCAGGTTAAAAAAAATAAAATAATGGGGGAAGAAAGGTTGGAGGGAGGGGTGGGAAGGACATAAATGAAGTGGAGTGATGGCCTAGAGGTAACGCGTCCGCCTAGGAAGCGAGAGAACCTGAGCGCGCTGGTTCGAATCACGGCTCAGCCGCCGATATTTTCTCCCCATCCACTAGACCTTGAGTGGTGGTCTGGACGCTTGTCATTCGGATGAGACGATAAACCGAGGTCCCGTGTGCAGCATGCACTTAGCGCACGTAAAAGAACCCACGGCAACAAAAGGGTTGTTCCTGGCAAAATTCTGGAGAAAAATCCGCATCGATAGGAAAAACAAATAAAACTGCATGCAGGAAAAAATACAAAAAAAAAAAGAAAAAAAAAAGGGTGGCGCTGTAGTGTAGCGATGCGCTCTCCCTGGGGAGAGCAGCCCGAATTTCACACAGAGAAATCTGTTGTGATAAAAAGAAATACAAATACAAAATGAAGATGGTATCAGCTGGAAAATGAAGGAAAAGGTATGGCCAGTTGCAACTCCACTGTGGAACAAGGTCTATGGCAGCCGGCAAAACCTGCAGAAAAGTAGCTGTCACCACAAGTGGACTGACTGTGACAGCGAACAGAAGGGAGAAGCAGAAGAAGAAGATGATGATGAAGAAAAAGTGGGAAGACTTTAGTTGTGTTGTGTTTGGGGGAGGGGTGTGGGTAGGATGGAGTGAGGGATTCGTGGGGTATGGGGGGAGAGGGGGAGCGGAAGGAATCCGTTGAGGTTGGATCGGGTCTGGTTCAGCTGGGATAGCGTGGGTTAACTCAGGGGGTGGGGGGGAGGGTCGGGCAGAGTTGTGATAGGTTGAGTTTAACTGAGGATGGGTTTAGATTTAGCTGGGGAATATGTTGGATCGGGTTGGGTCCAGCTGGGATATAAGGTGTGTTGATTAAGAATGAGGCAATAGACGTAGGTGATGTGAGGGGTAACTACAAGAGTGGCTTTAGAGTTCAGCTGGAATATACTGGTTTAGAATGGATTTTGTTTGAGCTGGGACTGACTGAGTTTAACAGAGGATAGAGGGTTAACTGAGACACTTTAGGTCAAACTGAAATTGGGTTTGGGTTGAGCTGTGATTTTTTACTGGGTTTAATTAAAGGTTGTTTGCAGGGTACATGACTGACATGACAATGACCAATATGTGTTTCCAGGGTACATGTTTGGCAGCATCACTACCTTCATATTCTCCGGGTACCTCTGTGCTGACGGGTTTGACAATGGATGGGGTTCCATCTTCTATCTGACGGGTATGTGACATTTTGTATGTGACGTATTGTCAATAATGTACGTCATTACCTACTTTTTATGACACTATCGATATATAAATAGATGTTTGCTCAACTGTTATGAATGCATAACCATAATGTCAAATGTATCTTTTCTTCTTGAGTGTAACACGCACATACACACAAAGATGTTCTGGAAAACAAAATTCTTTGAATCCTACCACTTTTAGTCAGAGCTTAAAATTGTCCTGTTTTCATTTTCCCAGGGGGTACATGTTTCCTGTGGGTCGCCGCCTGGTTTTGGCTGGTGGCAGATACACCGGAAAGCAGCCGGAGAATTTCGGAAGCCGAGAGATGTTACATTGTCAGCAGTATTGGACAGAAACAAGAAACGGTAATACGTCATGAGTTGTACACGTCATCATACAGTGTAGCCAACTGCCAACTGTGTTTTCAGCACCACCGAAACGTCATCAAAATGATAATAGCATATTTACAAAGCAATTATTGAACGAGTCTGGTTATTTCATTCCAGTATGTTTAGTTCTAAGAAATAAAGTATAAGTACTTACAGTTACAGGGAAGGTATAAATGTTGGCGCATTCTTTATGAAGATATATCAAATTATATATTCTCAAATGTACGTTACACGTTAACTGCTGTTCATTGCTAGTGTAAATACGTCTATGATAACATCTTTCTGTTTAAACATTCATCACGTTCATTATGTTGTTCATTTTGCTTTATACATTGGAGCATTATTAAACCCTTGTGAAATCTTGTTCTGGTCACCTGTTTAAATCATTATAATCAAACGTGCCCTTGTAATTTCTGAAACACGGTTTTTTTGTTGTTGTTTTCCGGTTTTGGGGTTGTTTTTTAAAATATTTTTTTACGCCATGGTTATAACGATGTATAATAGTCTTTTTTCAGGTCATAGTTATCAACGATGCGTCATTATTACTGACATGTTACATGTTCACATATCATAGCCCCACTCACAAGTAAAGTCACAACTCATTCATAAGTGCTCAAAAGCATAAAACAAAACTGAGTCACAATTATCCCCAAAGTCGTCAAAACGCAAGTGGATGAACCTGGAAAACACGAAGTCATACGATAGCAACTTTTCACTATCAAAACCAAAGTGCAATCCAAGGTAACATTTTCACTATCTTCTTCTTCTTCTGCGTTCGTGGGCTGCAACTCCCACGTTCACTCGCATGTACACGAGTGGGCTTTTACGTGCATGACCGTTTTTACCCCGCCATGTAGGCAGTCCTACTCCGCTTTCGGGGGTGTGCATGCTGGGTATGTTCTTGATTCCATAACCCTCCGAACGCTGACATGGATTACAGGATCTTTAACGTGCGTATTTGATCTTCTGCATGCGTTTACACACGAATGGGGTTCAGTCACTAGCAGGTCTGCACATATGTTGACCTGGGAGATCGGAAAAATATCCACCCTTTACCCACCAGGCGCCGTCACCGTGATTCGAACCCAGGTCCCTCAGATTGAAAGTCCAACGCTTTAACCACTCGGCTATTGCGCCCGTCCATTTTCACTATCAAAATCAAACTGCAGTCCAAGTTAACATCAAAACATGCCAAAATACAATCAGATTTACCGAATAAAGAATCCAGAATCCAGTCAGATCAGTTTGTTTAAAACCCAAAACACTTCAAACGACGCTGTTGTAAAATATTACAGTTGGCGCTGCTTTCGTTATTCCAGACTTTAAAGTTTCCAGATTTATTTCATCTGGGAGAGGGTAATGATCTTCAGTGTTGACAGTTTTCAGCAGTCCATTGCTTACATACGATTTTTTGAATTTTTGTTGAATAGTCCAGTTGGTTCAATATTATAGTGGTTATAATTTTTCGTTACATGGATGTTATATTTTTGGGTGTTTTTTTTTTTTGTTTTTGTTTTTTTTCAACAAAACTTCGTCCAGTTATTCTCATTATCTATCACACACATTCTCTCTCTCTCTCTCTGTTTCACACACACATCGTGCGCGCGCGCGCGCTCACATATACACATATATTTACATATCACATGCGTAAATAGTTACTTTTTTTCCTCCCTCGTTTTTTCCCTACTCTCGTAGGGTACAGTGACAAGACCTTAAACTAAAGAACGATCATTTCAAAACTCCCGCAGGCTTACACACAAAACACATTAAAAAAAAACCCAGTCACTTTTACTAGGCTTACACACAAAACACATTAAAAAAAACCCAGTCACTTTTACTCCCAAATGTGCGAAGCAGATTTTACCCCCAAACGGTTTGGGAAAGCAATTATGTTGGGATGTTTTTGCGTCCTTATAATGTATAATTCTATTCTTTTATGATATACTCCCCCCCCCTCCCCCCACAAGAAAAAAGAAAGAAAAAAAAAAAAAAAAAAAAAAAGCTGCTGACAGCATAATTATAATTATGATGAATATTATTTCTAGTTCTATATTTGCGTCACAGCTGAAAATGACGTCACGTCATGACTTTGTGATAAACATATCACACAAACGAGATTGGATGCAAATGCAAATGTAATCGTTGTCAACCAACGAAATGGTCAGCATTATTTCAGATCGGTTTTGGATGTATTGTTTAGATTGGTAGTTGCAAATATAACTTAATACTGTTAGTTTTGAGAGCTTCCTCACGTTGATTAATGCTATCTAACGTTTTTACTTATTATTCATAAATTCAAGACAGTCCAAAACTCAGCTGCCCGTCTTCCATTGAAACGCCCTGAGAGTAACCTTATCAAGCCCCTTCTGAAACAGCTTCACTGGTTGCCGATACAGTCTAGGACTGAATATAAACTCTCCACACAATGCTTTCACACTTTCTCTGGTTCTTTAACTACATTTCTGATCTCCTCACTGCTTACATTCCACCAAGACGACTTCGTCTATCACCAGACGGTTTCATTCTCCAAATTCCCTCTATAATGACCAAGATCCTTCGCATTTACTGCCCCTGTCCAGTGGAACTCCTTGCCATATGAATTGAGACACTCTCAGTCCATTTCCAGCTTCAAAACCAACCGTAAGACTGGTCTGTTTAAATCTGCCTTTAATTGGTTTCCTGATGCTTCTGACAGTGCTTTTTCTTTCCTGTTTTCTGTGTGTCTTGTTGAGGTGTTGTGTGGAGTGGATGGAAGGAGAGTGGGACTGATTTGGGAGTACTGTGACTGGGTTGTGCATTGTTTGAGCGTTGTTATGTACTCGATTAGTTTTGAGTGTTTGGATTGGTTTTGGGGGACGTTGTGGTCTGGTTTTGGGTGTCGTGATGTGATATTGCATCATCTGGGTGACAGGTAATTGTTTTTCTTCTAAAATTGATTGTACATGCTTATTTCGATGCCTTTATGTAACCGACCGTGAACCGAGTGGTTTATAAAGGGGGATACAAAAGAATTACTGAATTAGACAGGATAAAAGAGTGAAAGGATAGAAAGCTCTTTGCAAAGGCCAGGAACATACAGAGGCCAGTCACAAAAAGGGTTTTCTATTGTTTTATATTTGTTGGGCAGCTGACTGTGTGCGACACAGAGCATGTGTTGGAAAGCAACGCTACGTGAAGACTGACCGGCCGGACGCCTAACAGCTTTCATTTCAAATTCGAATTTGTGTTGTTGCGCCTCACGGATTACAACAGGTCACTGGTTGGACACCGTCACTGTAGCAAAACTGTCAGCATGTGCTGTGAGTTGAACTGTAGTTATCGTAGCCAGCTGAGCGTTTGGCTACATTTACATGACGATTTGTATCTTCTTCTGCAACTATTACTTTTGATGCATTTTCATTGTAATTAATCATTTTATTTTGTTAATAGTAGTAGTAGTTGTTGTTGTATATTATCGTTGTTACCGTTATGATGTTTGTTGACTAAACATGACACGTTTTCATATTAATTGATGTTGTCAGAACTTCAAGGTGCCATGGCGAGCTATGGCCACGTCCAAGGCCTTATGGGTTTGCCTCACCGCTCATTTCTGTACCAACTGGATGCATTACACCTTATTGACGTCATTGCCTACGTTTATGAAAGAGGTGCTTCACTATGACATCAAACAGGTACCTTTCGTCAATTGTGTTTGTGTGTGTGTGTGTGTGTGTGTGTGTGTGTGTGTGTGATCTGTGTGAATAGAACAGAATCGAATATTTTACTGTAATAAAAGCTTAAGGTCTATAGTACACAATAAAATACAAATATGGAGAAATTTTGTCAGCATTGCCTGTACTTTTTTTTTTTGTAAGATCAGCACGTTAGGCTTGGCATTTCGACAACATGTACATGTACCTTTAAAGAAACTGTTTCTGTAAATGTTGTATTTCACAAAACTATCTAAATGATGAATTTCGCCTTCTAGACTCTAACAGGTACCACACAGTCGGTTCTTTTGGTGTATTTGTATACCTTCCCTGTTTGATCTGAAAGTCAAGGGCGCTGAATCGTAACATAGCGTGTGCTTGTCTGTGTTTTATATTTGCTGTATTTTTAAAATACGGTTCAATTTTGTAATTTGCCACAGCGTTCTTATAAAAATTCTAGTTTAGACGAACTGTTTTGTATAAAAAGGACAAGGGATTCTAGTAGATGGAGTATTGTCAATTGTGGGGGATTTCATGTCTATCATATATGTGGTGATATCAGTTATAAAATATTGAATAGAGTTAGGCTGAGTGTATTTCCCTGATGTACCTGATTTCCCTGCTGAAACAATCTGGTGATTTTGCGTAGATTTTAGCTTTTGTATACGTACTCTTAATAATACTAAAATATTTACGTTTTGTTCCTATTCGGTGTTGCTTCAGTAGCATTGCATAATGCAAAACACTGTCGAATGCTTTTTGTATATCTACTAAACGGCCATATAGTCGAATGTCTTTTTATTTTCGCATCTAATAGCTTTTATAAAAACAAAAATTTGATCAGTGGTTCCATACATTTTTTCTCTCTCGAAATCCGCCTTGTTCTTTGATCAAATGAGCAGACGTGTGTGTATTTGTGCCTTTGAGTCTTTTGTTTGTGTGCGCGTGCGGGCGTACATGATAACGGAAGTTTAATTAGTATGTGGGTGTCTATTAGTAGTTGATGACGTGTGCACGCGCGAGTATTGTTGCTGTGAAAAGCTGCTGCAGCTGTTGAGGTTGTTGATGATGATGATTGTGATGGAGATATATGTGTTGTTTTTGTTTCTTTTTGTTGTTCCATTATATGACAATGTATGCCCTTAAACCACAATTTTAATAAATATATATGCGTGTTTGTGTGGTGTGGTGTGGTGTGGTGTGTGTGTGTGTGTGTGTGTGTGTGTGTGTGTGTGTGTGTGTGTGTGTGTGTGTGTGTGTGTATGTGTGCGTGCGTGCGCGCGCGCGCGTATGTGTCTCATTTTGTGTATGTGTGCGTGCTGTCATGCACGTGTGTGTTCGCGTGTGTTTCATTGTGTGTGTGTGTGTGTGTGTGTGTGTGTGTGTGTGTGTGTGTGTGTGTGTGTGTGGTGCGTATGTTCATGTGTGTGTATATATTTCAGATGTGTGTGTGCGTGTATATTTCAGAATGGGCTTCTGTCGTCCATACCATATATGGCCATGTTCGTGATATCGATCATCGGAGGTCACGTGGCTGATTTTCTACAGGCACGGTGTATCTCCACCCGTCTGACACGACGGTTATTTCAGGCTGTTTGTGAGTCTGTCTTTCTGATTGTCTGTCTGCCTGCTTGGTTGTCTGTACTCTCTGTATGTCTGCCTGTCGATCTATCTGCACTGTCTGTGCTATATGTGTGTGTGGGTGTGCTATGTGTATCTGTGTTAGTGTGTCTGTTTGAATGTCCTTAATTGTCAGCGTTGTCTGTCTCTGTTTGTCTGTATCGTCTGTGTTGTCTGTCTGCCTAGTTCTTTTCTATTTGTCTCCGTGTCTTTGCATCTGTCTGTTTCAGTTTCGATATGTCGGTCTCTCTTTCGCTGCCACTGTTTCTGTATTACTCTCTCCTTCCTCTATCTTTCTCTTGCCTTGCCTCTGTCTCTCTCTGTGTTTCATCTTTGAAATTTATGGAGGAAATTAGTAATCAGAGGTTGCAAGAGTGGGAAGAAGAAAATAATATTACCGGTGAGTATCACTTATCAGGCACAATTCAAACAACCACTGTACTCTTGATCATACATTAATATCGATGACTTTTGTTCCCAAACAATTCTCTTCTAAGTCGTAAATTGTATGTGACTTTTATTGACTCTGAGAAAACTTTTGAATACATGAACAGAACAGTTCTGCGGTCTATTCTTTTAAAAGCTGAAGTTGGAAAAAAACAAAAAAAACATGTATGCGTGAGCGAAAGCTAGGGTTAGATATGGCCGAAAAATGACATACAAGACGACCTGCGCTGGGGATCCCACATCAATTCTACAACCAACAAAGCCAACAAGACCCAAGGCTTTATTCGGCGCAACCTCAAGATAGGAAACAAGAAGAAAAAGGAAACTGCATAAAAACCCCTTGTTCGACCTTTCCTTGAGTACGCTGCAGACGTCTGTATGGGATCCCTATACAGCCAGTGACACCCAGGCCATCGAAAAGGTCCAGCGCCGAGCAGCAAGATGGATCACTAACCGACATCGACAGACGTCTTGTGTCAACTCCACCCATAGCTCCTTCAACTGGTACCCCAACAAGTGAGACGGGAAAAGCTCGCCTGGAGATGTTTTACAAGTTCCACCATGGTCTTATCTCCATCAACTCAGTCTGCCTACCAACACCATCAGACAGTGGGTTGAGCTCCAGAATAAAAAAAAAAAATCCACCTGCAACTACGACATCCCTGCCTGCAGGACACAGTACAGACAGGTGTCTTTCTTCCCCCACACCACACCGGAATGGAACACACTGCCCCAGAGATTGTCACAGCCGAGGCGCTGGACTGCTTCATGTCCAGACTGGCCTCCTGCCTGTGAGACAACAGAGTAGACCCCCTCTCCCCCACTACCCCCCAACACTTCTATTTCGTCCCCCACCCAACCCCACCCTACCTGCCAGCAAGTCCACCCACCCCCACCTTTTTTTTTTACCCACTGGTAAGTAGTGTCGTAGACAGCAATGGCTGTGCCGGTCGGGTGTATTCCCGGGGATCGCTACGGTAGCCGGATTGGCCCAGCTGGAAACGCGAACACACCAGTGGACTGCGCCTCATCTCCCCTGTCAATTCCCATCGTCAAGTAGAAGAAAAAGATTATATTCGATGCACTTCTAGCGTTAAATAAGGCGATGTATGCAGTCCTGTTCTATTCTCTTTTTTTATTAATGAACTAACTTTAAAAAAAAATGTCAGATACGGAAAATACGACGCACAATTATCAGTGATATTCTAGAGTTGTTCATCCTTCTTTTAGAAACAGATATCCAGTATGTCTCAAATCCGCAGTAAGATGTATTAGTTATTGGTTGAAAGTAAACACAAATGGAAGATTCAATGAAAAAAATATTATAACCTGTTAAATAATCTAGACTCTAGGGACAGGGTGAACTGGATGTCAATGTTAGAGCTGAATTAAATGAACTGGGGTTGGTTATGTTTGGCTGCGGTAGGGGCTAAGCAATTTTAATGGCATGAATGGTCATATCATGTTCAAGATAGCGGTCGATTTGGGTTCTTTTAGCAGTTCATCGCTATTCATTCCATCACAGTTTATTTATCATTTAACATGGATAGGTATTTAAAATACATCAAACAAGTTTCATATTAGGGATTTCCGACATCGTTCTATATCGTCATCTTTATCCTAAGTTCATTGTCTGTGATGTTATTTGTCCCTTATGTAGCTGTGCTGAAGAAAATGAACTTCACTTTGTGTTACGTTGCCCTGCTTTGAAAGACCTGACACCAGCTCATTCCACACGAAAATATTCCTGACATCGAACTTTATTTCGTCCAGCGTTGCTGATGTCCTCAACAAAGAAAACAATTATAAAGCATTTTAATTGTCATTCAGTCAGTTGTTTAAAGCATATTAAGCATGCAGTTCATCATGTAGTTAATTACTCTTAATTGTGTATTTTTCAGTCTGTACTTAATCATTTACTGGTTTTCATTATAAATAGTATTACTTTATTGTTGTGGATTGTTTCTTCACTGGAATCCCTTCTTGAGGTGCCATGTCCTTTACTGAATAAATCATCCGTATCCGTATCTGTCTCTCTCCCCTTCTTCCCCGCCCCTCTTTCTATTATCTCTCTTTTAATTTCCACTTTTCGTAGTAATTTCTCCCCCCAACCTCACCCCACCCCACCACCCTTCCAGCTTTTCTAGGAGCCGGGGCATGTCTTGTGGGGGTGGGTTTCGTGGACTGCGAACACCGGTCACTGGCTGTAGTACTGCTCACCATTGCGGTCGGGTTTGAAGGCCTGAGCTACAGTGGCTACATCGTCAACCACATCGACTTTGGCCCCCGGTGAGTTGTGCCTCGTAGGCATGCACGTGCGCGCGCGCGCGTGTGTGTTGTGGTTATCATTATCAGTGTTAGTACCATTATGAAGTAAGAGTATGTGGGTGGAAAGGGGGTGGGGCGGGGGTGGGAGCGGGGAGGTATGTGTAAATTCAATTTGGAGAAACGTGGATGAATAAGAGGGATAATGGGACTAAAGGAAATAAAAAGTGTGTGTGATAAGCAACCGGAATTGCTACAATTCTGCCAGTACATAATACTTGTAGTTTTCTGATCCGGTGAAAAGTTAATTAGTTAAATAGTGTGTGTGACAAACAGATTTGAAACGAGCTAAACAAAAAAAGCAACACTGGTTGTGTGAAGTAACTGTCGTTAAATGTAAACGAAGAAAATCTGCTTTTGTGCCTCATCTATTTTCATCTGAACACTCAGTATAATAGTATGGTTGTCGTGTACGACAAGCAATCACATATAGAATTTAGGAATGTATCACTTGGCCGACGAAGGATTAGAATAAAATTTGAATAAGATTCTAACTGATGAATGTGTATGCAAGCACAACAGGCATAATCTGGCAGTGAATGATACACAGAGTTAGTCTAATGAATGTCTGGAGCAGTTATTTAGAATGGGCTTTTAGTCAAATTTTGAATGGCGTTGCGCCGCACGAATACAATAGGTCAGTCAGACGCTGTCAGTGTCAAACTTCGTCTTCTGCTACGGGATGTGCCGTGATGTTAAGCTGTCGTGGTCATCGTAGCCAACTGGGTGCTTGTTTACGTTAGAGTAGCGGTAGAAGTAACTAGCGGTATCGTTGTCATGTACACAGGTTTGCAGGCGTGCTTTTCGGTATCACCAATACCGTGTCCACAGTACCAGGGGTTGTGGCACCCGAAGTAGCTGGCCTTCTGACCCCCAATGTAAGTACTCTCTTTCTTCCGTCTTTCTCACACAGAGACGCGCGTGTGCGCGCGCACACACACACACACAAGCGCGCACTCACACACACACGCGCGCCGCGAAACAAGGAGCAAAGTGTCGTTCGGTGTAAGTTCACTTGGAAATTCGTTTGTCCTAACAAGAATACTACAGTTAAGTGGTGTGATATGCTTGGAATCAGTTCAGAGTTTCCTTACAAAATATGATGAAAATCATATAATTTTTTACCATTAGCGTGGTAGAAAAAAATCTGCACAAACAAACAAACAAGCAAAAAAAAAAAAAAAAAGCATCTCTTATGTGTAGGTGTAGAACAAATGCTTTTAAAACAAAAGTACACCATAAATATTACACTCCCCCCCCCCCCCTTCCCTCCCCTTTGTGCAGAGAACTCAAGAGGAATGGCGCAACGTCTTCTACGTCTGTGGAAGCTTCACTCTGCTGGGAGCCATCGTCTTTGGGGGGTTCGCACAGACCGACACCGAGCCCTGGAACTCCGTTCCCATGGAAACCGAGTATAGCGTCGCGAAAACGGAACCAGAAATGGACAGCAACGAAGCAGAAACGGAAATGGACGTCCTGGATGGCGGGATCGTCGGCCTCCTTCCGTCTCGAGAGACGAAGGCGACACCAGAAATTTAGTCACTGCCAGGCGTTGCACTTCCTGCTGTGGTTGTGTCGACCAGTGCTGGTGTGGCAATCTTTCTGCTGAATGTGAGACAGTGAAAGGGAGATGCTGTTTGGTTTTTAGAATTTGGCGTGAGTGTGGCTCTTTTTCTCCTCAGCGAGTCAATGCGGCTTCTCTCTGCTTGTTCCGCCCCTCTCTGAATGGCAGATTTCCACGGTCCACGTGAGTCTGCAAGGCTTTCCCAGGACTGTACACCAATACCTGTACTTTTCAGGTCCTGTTTGCATACGTCTTTGAATCTCAGTCGGGGACGGCCTTGTGATTTAGTTCCCTCTGATAATTCGCCGTGCAGCGGATCCTTAGGAATGTGGCCTTCATCAGTTCGGCGAACATGACCGAGCCAGCGAAGACGGCGTTGACTCAGAAGGGTGAAGACAGCTGGCACGCTCAAGCACTTAAGTATTTGGGGATCCTGTCCTGACATCGGATTCCGAGAAAGCGTCTGAGGCAACGGAGATCTGTCCAATCTCTTCTGTTGGGCGGAATATGTGCTACATGTTTCACTTGAATAGAGCATAGGGTGCTTAGAAACTTGCTTGGGGATCTTTTCTTGCTGACTGGATTCTTCTTCTTCTTCTTCTTTTTCTTCTTCTGCGTTCATGGGCTGCAACTCCCACGTTCACTCATATGCATACGAGTGGGCTTTTACGTGTATGACCGTTTTTACCCCGCCATGTAGGCAGCCATACTCCGTTTTGGGGGGTGCTGATGGATTCAATATTGGAGGAAAAAAGTGGGACTATAATGTGTGATGAAGTGAAAATTCCATCCTTCACCTATGGCAAATGTCAGATGCATATAAAAGATATAGAACATACATGAAAACTTGCCCACTTTAGATTGTATACAAAAAGAGTAAATGGAAACCTTGGGGGTGGGGGAGGAGGGTAGGGGGGGGGGGGGAGGATAGCATCTTATCCCTATCAGATACTGAGGTGAAATGTGAAATTTGCCATGTACCCTCTGTGTGTGTATTATCTTCAGTTTAACGTCTGTTCACTATAAGTGTTTTTAGACGGAAATGTGTGTGTATATGTGTCAGTGTGTGTGCAGTGTCAGTGTGTGTGTTTGTTTTGTGCTGTGATAGTGTGGGTGTGTATATGTATGCTTGAGCTGTTGGGTCACATAGTGTGAAACCAGCCTCCCCGCCCAACTCATACATAAGTCACACAAACATGCACACACACACACACACACACACACACACACACACACACACACACACACACACAGACTCTCTCTCTCTCTCTCTCCCCTTCCTTCTATCTCTCTCCAACACAGCACACACTCACACAAACAGTGGAACACGTTCACACACACACACACACACACACACACACACACACAATGACACAACACACACGCAAAGCACACAGTGAATCATTCGCACACACTAACACACTAGACACATTGACACACCACTCAGAAACAAACACACGCTCACAAGCCAGTGGTCAAAATTTTGTTCAGATCAGTGCATACAAGCACACCGTGGCACACTGACAGCACACAAACAGAACGTGCGTGTGCACGTACTTTTTTCCGTCTTAGTGAACAGGTGTAAAATCGAAGAAGAAACACACACACACACACACACACACACACACACACACACACACACACACACACACACACACACACACACACACACACACAGATAGCGAAAGTGACACACGCAGACACAATTATTCTCAACTGAATCGTACTGGTTGAAGCCATTCACAAAGCTAAGTTTATCGATATACGGACATCTTGCCTCAAGATCAAACTTGTCTACGTTCTTCCTATTTTCCTTTGCTTTTCTATTTTACACTTGTTGATCATCTACAGCACGAGATGTTCGAGAAAGTCGGGTCATCATCATCATCATCATTATCATCATCATCATCATCTTCATCATCCGTAGAGTGTCCACAATCATCACGTTGATTATTCTGACACTTGTAGAGGGCGTATCGGGGGGTGCGGGTACTGGTGGAGTTTACGAGCTTCTGACGTGAACACGCTAGGAGACCCTTCTTACGCTCAGCTCCATCAAGACTTCATTAACAGACTAAGCGACTTTGGTCTTGTACAGCTTGTGGAAGAGCCTACCAGAGAGGAAAATACGCTGGATCTCATAATCTCCAACTGTCCACAACTCATCCCCCGTAGAGAGATGGCCTCGAGGTGACGCGTCCGCCTAGGAAGCGAGAAAATCTGATCGCGCTGGTTCGAATCACGGCTCGGCCGCCGATATTTTCTCCCCCTCCACTAGACCTTGAGTGGTGGTCTGGACGCTAGTCATTCGGATGAGACGATAAACCGAGGTCCCGTGTGCAGCATGCACTTAGCGCACGTAAAAGAACCCACGGCAACAAAAGGTTTGTCCTGGCAAAATTCTATAGAAAATCCACTTCGATAGGGAAAACAAATGAAACTGCAAGCAGGAAAAAATACAACAAAAATGGGTGGCGCTGTATTATAGCGACGCGCTCTCCCTGGGGAGAGCAGCCCGAATTTCACACAGAGAAATCTGTTGTGATAAAAAGAAATACAAATACAAATATTGAAGTGCTGCCAGGTCTCTGACCATGACGCGGTTTTCTGCGAAATAGCTGTACACTCCCAAATGAGGAAAAAGACTCCAAGACAGATACCGTTATATGCTAAGGCTGACTGGGAGGGGCTCAGAGACAACCATGTCCAACCTGCATGAGAAGATGAAAGCTCAAAAGTCAACTGCCAGTACAGAGGAGTTATGGACCCTCTTCAGAGATTCATTACGGACAGCAGTTAATGACTACATCCCCCACAAACAGGCCAGAGTCCAGGAGAACAGGCCATGGGTCAGTCCTACACTTCGTCGCCTCATCAAGAAGAGAGACAGAATCTCCAAGAAAATGTGTAAACAAGGTACAGAGGAACTGAAGCACCAGAACAAGCAGTACTACGAGAAGTACAACGACAGCTTCGGAGGGCCTGCTGGAACTACCTAAGTAACACATTCGTAGAAAGCGACTCCCAGCAGGCCACCAAAAGCAAACGATTCTGGACATATGTTAAACACCAGAAGTCGTCAAATGTAGGAGTTGCTCCCCTCAAGGTCAATGGCCACCTGGTGTCTGATGCGAAAGAGCAGGCCGAAGTGCTGAACCGCCAGTTCCCGAGAGCTTTCAGTGAGGGCAAGAGCTACACCAGAGAAGAGTTTGCTGCCAAGTGAGGAATGCTTCCCAACCAGTTTCCAGTCCTAGACAGTGTGGACATTACTGAGCCAAGCTTCTACATGCACTCAAACCTGGGAAAGCCCTTGGCCCTGATGGCATCACCACCAAGATCTTGAAAGAATTAGCAGAAGAGATTTCCTCTATCCTTACCATCATTTTTCAGTCCTCCTTAGACTCTGGCACCCTACCATCTGATTGGAAGGACGCAAATGTAACACCAAAATTTAAGAAAGGGGAACATTGTGATCTGGCAAACTATAGACCAGTGTCACTGACCAGTGTTTGCTGTGAAGTGCTGGAGCACATTCCTACCAGCAACATCATGGGCCACTTGGAGCTACATGCCATTCTGTGTCACCAACAACATGGATTCAGAAGAAAACGGTCGTGTGAGATGCAACTCCTTGGTTTTGCGGACAAGCTTGTAAATAACACGGCCCAGGGGAAACAGACTGACATCCTTGTCATGGATTTCGCGAAAGCATTTGACAAGGTCAACCACTCACTCTTGGTCCACAAGCTACACCATTACGGCATCCAGGGAACGCTCCTCACATGGATCTCCGACTTCCTCAAAGACCGAAGGCAGGCAGTGGTAGTCAACGGTGTACGCTCTGACTTCGTCAAGGTCCAGTCTGGAGTACCACAAGGTAGCGTACTTGGCCCCTGCTTGATCCTGGTCTACATCAACGATCTGCCAGACCTACTGACTGCCCATGCCAGAATATTTGCAGATGACACAGCTGTGTATGATGTGGTCGCATCACCGGACGACCAAGCCCATCTACAACGGAATCTCGACCAGCTTGGTGTGTGGGAGAAGAGATGGGACATGGTCTTTCATCCAGGGAAATGCACCACACTACCGGTAAACCGTAGCAGAAAAGGCTTACCTCAACCCCAGTACCAGCTACATGGACACACACTAGAAACTGTCAGCAGCGTTAAATATCTTTGACTGACGTTTACCAAAGATCTCAGTTGGAATGAACAGATCAACAATGTTTGCTCAAAAGCCAACAAGACCCTCGGCTTCTTAAGACGAAATCTAAAAATCAGCTCCCGGGGAATCAAAGAGACAGCACACAAGACCCTTGTACGACCCATCATGGAATATGCTGCAACAGTCTGGGACCACCACACGCAGGAGAGCATTGATAAGATGGAGGCTATCCAGCGCAGAGCTGCAGCTTCGTCTTGAGGCGCTATCGTTACACCTCCAGCGTATCAGATATAACTGAACTATGATGGCCCTCGCTCCAGGACAGACGTCGAACTGCCCGCCTCGCTATGCTGTCCAAAATTCGGCATGAAATGGTATGCGTGAACAGCATGAAACAAAAGATGGAGCCTGCCGTAGCCCGACAGGGGAGAGGCCACAACCATCAATACACCCAAACAAGATGCCGCACACAATATCAGCAACAGTCCTTCCTGCCAAGAACAATCCGAGACTGGAACAGCCTGCCCCGGAGCGTCATGGAGGCCACAACCATCGACACCTTTGTGTCAAGGGCCTCCAGACTCACTGTATAGGGTTTTTTGAGGGTTTTTTTTTCTGCGCTTCCGACCTCCTCCAAAGTGACAGAATAATCAGCTGGTTGATTGCAGTTGACGGGCGCAATAGCCGAGTGGTTAAAGCGTTGGACTGTCAATCTGAGGGTCCCGGGTTCGAATCACGGTGACGGCGCCTGGTAGGTAAAGGGTGGGGATTTTTACGATCTCCCAGGTCAACATATGTGCAGACCTGCTAGTGCCTGAACCCCCTTCGTGTGTATATGTAAGCAGAAGATCAAATACGCACGTTAAAGATCCTGTAATCCATGTCAGCGTTCGGTGGGTTATGGAAACAAGAACATACCCAGCATGCACACCCCCGAAAACGGACTATGGCTGCCTACATGGCGGGGTAAAAACGGTCATACACGTAAAAGCCCACTCGTGTGCATACGAGTGAACGCAGAAGAAGAAGAAGAAGAAGAAGAGAAGAAGAAGAAGAAGAAGAAGAAGAAGAAGATTGCGGTTGCTTCCCTGGAAGAAGAAGAAGAAGAAGAAGACGCGGCTCCAACCGCAGCCTTGGTCAATGAATCGTTCCACTCAGGGATGGTTCTCGGGAGAAACGAGTAAATCCGGCAGTCCCGTAGACACTGAAGTCTAGCAAGCTGCCTTGAATGTGCTCTTCTGTCCCTCTTCTTAGGAGCTCTCGGATGTCTCGGTGCTGTCGGATGTCTCGGTGCTCTGGGATGTCTCGGTGCTGTCGGATGTGCTGTCGGGTGTCTCGGTGCTGTCGGGTGTCTCGGTGCTGTCGGATGTCTCGGTGCTCTTGGATGTCTCGGTGCTGTCGGATGTGCTGTCGGATGTCTCGGTGCTCTGGGATGTCTCGGTGCTGTCGGATGTGCTGTTGGGTGTCTCGGTGCTGTCGGATGTCTCGGTGCTCTGGGATGTCTCGGTGCTGTCGGATGTCTCGGTGCTCTGGGATGTCTCGGTGCTGTCGGATGTCTCGGTGCTGTCGGATGTCTCGGTGCTGTCGGATGTCTCGGTGCTCTGGGATGTCTCGGTGCTGTCGGATGTCTCGGTGCTGTCGGATGTCTCGGTGCTCTGGGATGTCTCGGTGCTGTCGGATGTCTCGGTGCTGTCGGATGTCTCGGTGCTGTCGGGTCGTCGAATCAACTCAAGTGCTGTTGAAGCGGACCGAAATGAAAGGAAATAACTCTGACAGTCGTAGTTTCGTGACGTCATCGCTCGTTTCCCAACTCTGGTTTCGCCTCATCAGGTTTCTCTGATCTTTCTTACAACTACCCTCAATGACCTCCTCATAGCTGGACTCAGTCCCGTTTGGCCTATCCGCCATTCACGTGTTGCCTATTCCGACAGTCTCTGCCCCTCTCTCTCATCCACATGCACACACATATTATTCAATGGGGAAAGTGAGATCTTTGCTTTTTAAAACACACACACACACACATACACACACAGAGAGCAACTGAACACACATTGGCGAGTTGGGAAGAGGTGGATCTGGATAACCAATTTAGTCACGGGCAACTCCCTCCGTCCCCCGAAGTGACATGAATGTCAGCATGATGCAAACCATGACCTGGAAGAATAGAGAATGTATGTGTCACACGTTTTTCTTTTCATGTCATTGCATGGCATTGTTCCCAGATAAAACATCAACTGCTTCTCTGTCCTTATTACTTATGTGTATACCAGCTGATAGGTAGCCAGAAACACCAGTGGCTTGAAATTATATCCCTTTGTTTCACAACTTTAGCAAGCAGATTTTATTTCTGTACTTTGTTGTTAAATATTCAGCTCTTCTTGCTTGCTGTGATGTTGCAAGCAAAGTAATTTTCCCCTTCAGTTATTTTTAAAATGATTTTTCTCTTTCACATTTGTTTATGAAGTTCTTTTCCTCCTCACTCCTTATCTCCATTGTCACACACATATTCTCTCCCTCATGTATTCTTCTCACAAAGGCCTTCAACATTAATCTATCAATACATTGGTGTTCTCTCTCTCACACACATACACACGTGCACGCACGCGAGTGCATGCACATACACACAAATGCACATACACAAAGTGGTGTTGGGACACACTTTCGCAAGTGTGGGAGTGCACACACACACACAACCGCAAGTGCTATTTGGACACTTTTGCATGTTTCCACACTTATGGAAAAGTGATTTCCAAACAAATGAAATCAAGGGTAGAATTACTGAAGCAAGGAACATTTTTATGTGGTATGTGCAGCTGCATGTTGGAGTGTGTGAATGTATGTGCCAATGTGGTTGTGGGGGTTTAAATGGGCAATGTGGTTGTGGGGGTTTAAATGGGCAATGTGGTTGTGGGGGTTTAAATGGCCAATGTGGTTGTGGGGGTTTAAATGGGCAATGTGGTTGTGGGCGTTTAAATGGGCAATGTGGTTGTGGGCGTTTAAATGGCCAATGTGGTTGTGGGGGTTTAAATGGGCAATGGGGTTGTGGGGGTTTAAATGGCCAATGTGGTTGTGGGGGTTTAAATGGGCAATGGGGTTGTGGGGGTTTAAATGGGCAATGGGGTTGTGGGGGTTTAAATGGGAAATGGGGTTGTGGGGGTTTAAATGGCCAATGTGGTTGTGGGGGTTTAAATGGGCAATGGGGTTGTGGGGGTTTAAATGGGCAATGGGGTTGTGTGTGTAGGCATGGTGCTGTTGCGTGAATTTACGTTAACATTATGGATTAAATAAAAAAAAAGAAGAAAATGAAGAGAGACTGAAAGATTGCGCATAAATCTATCGCTTCGGTTCTATGACTTGTCCACATGATCAAGAAAACTGAGCAAACTCACAAAGTTAAAAAAAAGAAAAAAGAAAAAGAAAAGCAAATCCAACACCTCTCATCACAATAAAATCATGCAGGAAACATTTTTGGGGGTTAAATATCAACATCTTTATTGATGTCTCATAATTACAAAATTCCGCAATTCAGTACAAATCATAATGCCACTATCTGAGCACAATCATTCATATCTGGAATTAATTCACGTACTCCATCAGAAATAGTTAAAACATTGATATGAACTTCAGCTACTGAGCTGTTTGCTGATAAGCAACATGGTGAACATTCAAACACTCCTCAGTATCATACACTTTTAAACAAAAACTAAATAAATAACCATAATAAAATAAATAATTAAAAACAAAAACAAAACATAAATCAAGTAAATATCAACATTCAGGGAGGTAATTATTAATTTGCTCCCTCAAACTGAATAATCAACTAGTATACGCCATCTCGCTTCCAGGTCTTCCATGCCAACACATCCATGCAATTCTGTTGAACCGTGATGACTGCCACATGTACTTCATGACCAGAGAATGCACGTACATACACATGTTCATCTGCACCAACCCAGTTATATTCCAGTATATATATATATATTGCATCATTTAAGTATGGCAGCAAAAAACAGGTCATAGAATAAAAAGCAATTAAAAACATAAAAACTAAAGTATCAAAATGTTGGAGTTACAAAAACACCTTTTGACTATAAAAAAACAACAACTGTGGACAGTCTTAAAATCTAACCATTCATAATAACCTGTGGCCTTGCACAAACATAAAACTTGGTTCAAATTAGCCCTAATGAGCATGCATTGTCATAAAACAGTAATAAAAATACAAACATGCCAGAAATTTTTTTTTTCAAAGCAAAACACAACCAAAAGTGTAAGAAAAAGGACGAATTGCAGATTAAAAAAAAAGTACTGGAATATTTTGATATTCTAAATACCCATCAATATCAATAGACTGGATGGTTGATTGGAATGGTCACATACAAATCACTGGATGCACTCACTGGCGATGGAAATGGTGAATGACGGGTCAAGCGCTCTCACTGGTGGTCAAACGCTGTCAATGTATACTGGTACCCTGTGGACTGCTGATACCTGACCCTGACATACACAAGCTTGGGTGTGGCTATTCACTTAGAGACCCAGAAATGGTAAGATGAAGAATTATACCACTGTAATGTCAAACAAAACAGAGCATCCAAAACAAAACAGAGGGTCAAAGAAAGCTGAGCATAAAAAAAAAAAAAGAAGAAAAAAAAAGTGCAATCCCCCCCCCCCCCCCCCCCCCCCAATCACAACTGCTCTAAGGCCAAGGGTTCTGTTTCTGGTTCAGCTTTGTCCTGCACCTCACCCGAACTTTTCTGCAACAGCACTAACCCCACACCAAGGACATCACCCTTTAGCATTCCAAGTCACCTGCATGTACCAGAAACCTGTAATTTTCAGGCTTTCCTATCAAGCACATTTTCTCTGCACTTGAAAAATTGTAAATTGTAACAGACCAAGAAACCTTAAAATCCCAGTAATCAAAACTTGAATTTTTGTAAAAACGTTGTACACATCTTTGGTGGGCATAACTAGAAATTGTGGAAAAAACCACCACCACCACCACCTAGCTTCTTATCTGGAACAGATGAGCAAAGATTAGAGTTACCATGCCTACGCATTGTCAAAATACACAAAACAGAACAACAAACAGGAATTCATGTCATGTAAAGAATGAAAATTGGTTCCTTTTGTCACAACCAATATCATGTTAATGCTATACTGTTATAAAACAATGCAAAAAGTAGTTCCATGCACATTACTGCACATCAACGCAACCAAACACACAAAAATTTATAAATGCTTGGGACTGAAAACTTATAAACTCATTCAGTGCTTTGATTTACTCAAACTACTACCTTTCTTAAAGCTATCAACTCTTCATACTTTCACACACACACATACTCTCTGTGTGTGGTATGTCTGTCTTTTCTGTTAGTTATCCTTAATATGCCTTCTCTCTCTCTCTAGCCCCCCCCCCCCCCCCCCCCCCCACCAAAAAAAAAGTCATGAATATGTCAAGGAGTCCAGTTTCAATAATCTTCACTGCTTTTCGATGTCCCCCCCCCCCCCCCCCCCCCCCCCCCGAAGTCATGAATATGTCAATGAGTCCAGTTTCAATAATCTTCACTGCTTTTCGATGTCTGACCTAACAAAACGTTCTCCATTCATTCAACACCACTTCCTTCCACTGCCTTACCAATTTCAGATCACAAATACCAGCATCTGCCAAACTTTCTGTACCTCACTACCATTGTGCGTTCTCCATTCAGCGTCTATTCACACACCCTGATTTCAGACCAGTCACTGCCAGTGACACAGGTGTGCTGTGCAGGTGGAATCACCCATGCAAAGAAAGAGGAAAAAAACAACCATAATTCGCTAGCTTCTCACAAACCAACTGCAATGCATGCTGGCTGAACAAAAGTGACAGGCAAACTGTTAAAACAGACATGTTCACAAGTCTGGCCGATAAATGAAGGCCACCTGAACGATGCTGGCACAGGCTTGTCAAGTGGCACAGTCCAAATGCGTGTACACAAAGCCAGTGAGAGGGAGAACCTGACGACTACTGACCACCAGTGATGTGTGACACAGCACATCCGGAAGTTTCAGTTTCCAGGTACAAACCATGGGAACTGACCCATATACCATGCACCACATCTGCTGTCAAAAAACAAAAAACCCAAAAAAAAACAGCAGCTGCCTGATTTTTACACACACCCAACATGCAGATCAGGCATTCACAGCCTACCCTAGGTTTGCATAAAACATTAACATAGAATGGGGAAAAACCAACAACACAGGATGAAAAAATAACAACGAAACTACAATTAGTTTCACTTTCACTTTCTCAAGGAGGCGTCACTGCGTTCGGACAAATCCATACACGCTACACCACATCTGTTGAGCAGATGCCTGACCAGCAGCATAACCCAACGCGCTTAGTCAGGCCTTGAGTGCATGCTTACATATTTGTGTACCTATGAAAGTGGATTTCATTTTACGTAATTTCGCCAGAGGACAACACTCTCGTTGCCATGGGTTCTTTTTCAGTGCGCCAAGTGCGTGCTGCACACGGGACCTCAGTTTATCGTCTCATCCGAAAGACTAGACGCTCAGTTTGATTTTCCAGTCAAACTTAGGAGAAAGGGCGAGAGCGGGATTCGAACCCACACCCTCACGGACTCTTTGTATTGGCAGCTGAGCGTCTTAACCATTCTGCCACCTTCCTCCAAAACTACAATTAAATATAGTTAAGTGAAAAAAACCCAAAAACCAACAACAACAGAGGGCTCATGACAGAAACAAAACAGTAACAAAAATGGACCCTGCTGAACAAATGTATGAGCATCACTCACACATGCACACTGACACTGACATGCAACTCCTGAAGAAGAGGATGGACAGTCATATGACACGAGACATGGAATGACTGGTGACTGTACCCACACACACACCTCAGTGCAACATCACTGCAACCACGTCTGCCAAACAGTTAGCTGACAGTGATGGCAGGATGGGGAATGAACACTGATGTATCAAACATGGGTGCAGTGGACTTGACAGGCGATGAACTTAGCAACTTCCATCAGATCCAAGGGTTTTACTGAGGCACTGAACACATTGTTTCATATAAATCTTTTCAAAAGTAAAAGGTGATGTGGCTGGGGCAAGGGAGGCCAGATTAAACAATAAATATTGTTTCCACTCATTGGTCATAGCTGCTGCTTAAGAAATAAGAGCTTCCAAGTAGATCATTCATCAACTCTCATGTTTACCTCTTTGGCTGAATCGCAGTATAGAATATGCAAATAAGCTATGACAAGCATTGTTAGTAATCATTCTCTATGTAGGATAGAGATTAGCACAGAGTGTTTGGCTTGAGGAAAATCAAGTCATGATTGCCTTATCTACCAGATATTCACCCAATATCAGAGTTGTGTGACTGTGACAAAAAAGCTGGGCAGATCTACATTCCAAAAAACTGCAACATTAGGTGACTGAAACACAGACACAAATGTCTTTTACTGCTGACATATATGTTGTATCATCAGTTCTTCATCTCACATGAAATGCACGATATGACATTAACCCAAAGATAACATATATCAGTAAAACTCCTTAAAACATACAGTGGATCCTCATCAACATCGTACGCATGTATGGCACAGTCTTCAACATTAATCAAAAAAATATTTTAAAAAAGCATATATAATATAAATCTCCAGTTTAAAGAAAAAAACACACCCACGCCAACACTGAGAACACAAGACTAGAATCAACCATGCTGGTAAGTCATGACTAGACAGACAAAAACAAACCCTTAAACAGCCAACAAATCTGCTGTTTGACTGTTTCTTTCATTTCTTCAACAATATGGACTTGTACCCAGACTGCAATTCATCAAGCCAACAGCCACTGCAGACTACCTTACCCAAACTTTCAGAAGTGGAAATCATCATGCTCCTTCAAGTTGATCCAGAACAAACTTCATCATGAAACGCTTTAACAATCAACAGGCACAAAAGAAAAACTGATTACCATTCTTCTTTTTGCTACTTGCTCTTTCATTTGTCAATGAAAGAGAAAACAAAAACCACACACACACACTAAAAAAAGAAAAGAAAAAAAAAAGAAAAAGAGAATGAAACAAACTTATGTCAGTTTCAAAGCACTGAAAAGGTAATGAAAAAAAGTGCACATTATGACCAGACAAGGACAAATATTTTCCTAACAAAATGATGAGTCAAAACAAACCAACTGGGGCACCAAAGCAGATGCATCAAGTGCTCAAACAAAATCAGTCTGTATAGAAAACAAGGTCCACAACTCACAGCTGGAATATATACAAGCAGCTTTCATTGTTTCCTCCCAACTCTCCATTCAGTTTTCATATTGAAACAGTTGCAAAAAAATATCTGTTGTCATTGGAAAAAGAATCTATATACATACACAAGTTTTTGCAACTGGACACACTTCAATCACACACACACACACACACACACACACACAACTTCCATCTCCAAACATTCACACCTTTTCATCCATGCCACTCAATTCCCTCTTTTTTGGTTGGTTGTTTTTTTTCTTCTTCTTCATCTTCTCCACACTGCAAACCTCCCTGGCTGTTTAAGTGATCACAAACCTAATGATCACACAAACTGAAGACTCATCTCCACATTTAGTCTGAAACACATGGCTGGGAAATTGCTTCCACCTCACAGTTGTATTTGTGATTCGAGTGGCTAGCTTTCACAGGCTGGCATCCTTGTGACTTGCTCACACAGAACCAACCAGTTACAGAAAGCCACAGGACTGGACCTCAAGCTCTGTTCAGACAAACACTGTGTAATGACAGTCACTTCTTCTTTTAATTTGTGTCTAAAAATCAACATCATTTATCAGAATACAAAGTCAATTCACATGAAATGAAGCACCACTGGGAAGACCAAAATGTGTTTTTCTCTCAAACAGCTGTGATTTGTTAACATGCCATTTCACTCTAGACAGTTCAGCAGGAAGAAAGCAGCACAACGACTGAGAAATGTGCGTTCCTTTAGTGAAAATTCTCAAGGAATCGCTGCACACATGATTGTTATTGATTCCACAATTATGCAACCAAAACATGACAACCAGAAGCTTAGTATAAAGTTGTGTTGAAAAAAAAAAAGGAAAAAAAAAAAAAAAAGATTTAAAAAACAAAGAACAGAACCAATTTTTCACAACCAAACAACTTTTCTACGTAAATTGCATCTTTTATAATGGAGACAGCGAAAGCAGAATTAACTACTCCAGGCAACAACTGACGGTATGTCAGACATTGCACAGTCAACAGCCAGCCAGCAGAAAAAGGCTTGAATAGAAAAAAATGTTTCTCCCTTCTGCTGACTGCTCTCCTTCCCAAAGAAGTCAAAATGTGCATCCGTGCTACGGCAAAACAGAAGCCGCGAGATGGGCAGCAGCATGTGCTCTGAGAACAAAGATAGCAGAAACACTGACGAGATTTCAAAACTTGCTGATGTTGAGAGAGAAAGAACAACATTTGCAATAGAAATGCTGAAGTATTCTTGCACTCCAAACAGAAAGAAACCTATTCACAACAAGCAATACACAAAAACACATGCACACATACAGGAAAGAAAACATCAAGCTACAGCATGAAGGGTGAGCAAGCCCCTGGAAACTAATTTTCTAGTAAGCTTTATCATTCTGACATTGACAAGGAAATTTGTAATTTGTTTCCTTTGTGGTTCTGTTTTCATCACCTTACCAAGTATGCACAAGCAGTTCAAAACATCTGGGAATGTGCTGCAAAGAAAGGTGAAATAAAGAAACCCACCAAATGAGACACTGGCAACAGAGGACATATCAGTCCTGCCCCTGGTACTTTCAGAATCAACTGAGATCCACTATTCCCTTCTGGGTTTCTTCTGTAAACAAACTGATCATCACCATCTTCTTTTCAAATTCTTTTTCCCCAAGTGAATGGTATGTTCTTCATGGAAAAATGAAATGTCAGAGCTATGATGAAACACAAATAAACAATGTTTCAAGAAAAAAAACACATTCAGTGTATAATGAAATCTGTTGTTCATTTATTCATCATTTTTCTTTAAGATTTATTGCAAATTTCAGAAGAGAAAAAATACTGAATTTGAAAATCATTTAATTGAAAGTTATAAAACCACAAGTAATGCAACCACAAGAAACCATTTCTAACAACAGTTCTCTTTCAGTTTAGTCAGTCATACAGAACAGAGTTATGTACACTGAGTTTAGCCGACAGATGGTAACACCCATTCTATCAAACCTGACACTGATAAAGACACAACAGATTCATCGTCATCCATCATCCAGTTCCAACAGAGAGGAGAAAAACACCAACTGATTCATGTCATGTGAGACACAAAGAATGTTCCAACCTACACACAGCCACAGACACCGATGCACAAGTCCACAGGAAATGTAAACGTCATTAGCAAAGGTACAAAAAGATCCAGATGAGGTATTCGAAAGTGATGAAACCAAAACATGGCACCCACCCCTTTCTCTCGGCACTCAAAAAAACACTGTCAAGGGGCTGTGCAAGCAAAATCAGAACACCTAAACGCAACATCCATCTTTCCAGGTCGGTGACTATTTGCGATCATTTTGCAACGCCCCGACACAGACCCCAAACGCCCTGGTTCAGTCTCCAGCACTAAGGCCAGTGTGCATAAAAATTATTATTATGATCATGTGGAGGTCAGCAATGATGGACTGTAACGCCTTAACGGCAGGCTTTAAAAAAGGCATACAACATCAACTCTACCATTTATTCATCTACTCATCTTCTTCTCCTTCGTTCATAGGCTGCAACTCCCATGTTCACTGGTATGCACATGTATGCGTGGGCTTTTACATGCATGAACATTGTTACCTTAATAATAATAATAATAATAATGGATACTTATATAGCACACTATCCAGAAATCTGCTCTAGGTGCTTTAAAAAACACTTTTGTTTACCTAACACATTACATCGATGTTACATACACACACCAAAATGTCACTAACACACACACACACACACACACACACACTTACACACGCCTTGCCATATAGGCAGACATACTCTGTTTTTCAAGGTATCTGCTCATCTCATTTGATAATGCATTCAACAAGGCTGCTCAATCTTAAGACTGTGTACTAAATTTGATGAGAATGTTGACAAACTGCACAACCCTTACAAGATGTCTACCAGTGGAAGGAATAAAATGACTGGAACTTCAGCTACAACAGAGGCACCTGGCACAAAAAGGGGAAAATGTGACAGGAGACAGCATCTGCCTCCTTAACCTTCATGGTTATCTATACCATCCAGACAGAAGTATCAACCTAGAGTATTTAAGAAGCACAGACAGGTTAGTGATGCTTCCAGAAACATTATACCTTACTTTGGTAGGCCTGCTAATGAATAATCTTTTTTTTTTAAACATAGATATATTTACTACATAAAAATGATGTTTGTTTAGATATGCTCACCTCATCTTGGACCAGCAACAAAGTGGTGCATTTTGTTTGTTATATCTTTCAAACTTTTTTTTCACACAGTGTTCCGACTTCTATCAAAAAAGCTTACCTTTTTTTTTTTTATTGTCGTAATTGTTTCCTAAGACACAGTTTTTGAAGCCTTGTTCATTTTTATGTACTGTAGTATCAAAAGTTATGTCTTTTCTTGGGAAATAGTCTTTTGGATGTTATAATTTTTGGTGTACGCCCCCTTCGTAAAGCACAGTGTGACGTTCTTTCCATGTTTTGGTGCGCAGCAGTGCAACAAATCAGACTTTCATTATTTTCTGATGTTGCCAATTATGTTTTGTTTAGGAAACAAAGAATCCTTTTTGTTTATTTTTCTTTTCTTCACTGCTTCAACTTATCTGCCATATTACTGGGCAGCATGTTCCTCATCTGACCCAGATTTGTTGTGTGGTATGCATTTATACATACTATGTGCCAGGCTGTACCTTCACCTATACAGAAAAGTCATAGTTATGTGTTAAACGTACACATAACTCCAATTTCCATTATCAATTTAGCTTTCTTCATTTTCAGTCTAAATGATAAGGCAAGCTTGGGCCAGCATGCAGAAAAATGGAAGGCAAGGCCCAGAATCCCAGAATGGGTTTTCAGATGGAAAAAGAGGGTATGTAAGAGCTAGCAAGAGAGACAATGCTTCCAGCCTGTCCAAGCCCCCCCCCCCCCCCCTCCCAATATAAAAAAAAAAAAAGGAATTCTGAAAACAATGAAAATGCTGATATGCAATATTTTTCGTGATATTTTCCTTATGTGCCTTTATACACCGAAAACTACCACAAGTGATTAAGTACATTTCACATCAAACCAAGGCTCCCGATGCCAAATATAAGAGTGAATGTTAGGAGAGGAATATGTGGCGGACACATCCCCTTAGTCCCCTCCACCCTAAAAATCCTGAAAAAACACACTATGTGTGCACTTTCGCCATTATGACCTGCAACATACTGCAATCTGTTAAAAAATATATATATATATATGATAGTCAGTCGTGTCCGACTATGACCATCAGAACAGCAGAGGAGGCAACTGCTGTTCCGACTATTTGGGCTAGATTTGATTATAGTGGAGAGTGTCTTGCCGAAGTTACATCCCCACTCTCTCGGCCAAGAGGGTTTTAGGACAGTCGGCGTTGGGATGGTTCCCAAAGGCCAACTAGCCCACAAGGCTGCAGCACTGAGAGCCAGTGCAATTTTGCCTCCTAAAAACAACTGCATGTAACAACTTACAGTCTTCTGTTCCTCATTCTGTCATCCATAAAATCTGTCCCAAACTGATTTCTGTGTGTGTATGTGTATGTGTGTGTGTGTGTGTGTGTGTGTGTGTGTGTGTGTGTGTTTGTGTGTGGGTGTGTGTGTGTGTGTATGTGTTATGTTTTTTCCTGTTAACCAAACACTGGTATCCCTGACACAAACTGACAAAGGCATAGTTTCCCCCTGAAATAGCAAAACTGATGAGAACCATGGCATGCACCATGTCCAACTCATGACTTCAACGAAAAACGCTGAACATCGTCTCACTAGGCCCGCGCTTGTATGGAACTCTGAGAAGTGAAAGTGGCATCGTCTGAGCTGTGTGCCTTTCACTAGTATCCAATCATCCCACTGAAAACAGTCAAACCTCTTGATTGCAATGCTCAACGCTTCTGCCTCATCTTGGATCTAGTTTCAAAGAATACTGTTAAAAAAAAAATAATAAAAAAAAAGTAAAAAGGAAAGCATATTCCGAACAACAACAGGAAGAAAACGAGAGAGAAAGCTTCAACAAGCAAAGCAGACCCTAAAACCCTGTGTACAGCATACCTAGCACAAACAGCATGCATATGACAAACTGCCATGAGAGCAGACTGCCCCACCACCACCACCACCCCCTCTCAATGTAACAATGGGTAATAACTTCACCTCTCCGGCCCAACCCTGGACTTGTTCAATGACCCGACTCTCACGATAATAATCATAGCAATAATCATAGAAATAGGGAAATCAGATGAGGTTGTGGAGCATCAAAAGGTTGCCAGCATCACCGAGTTTTCTCACATCCACGCATTACAGGGTGGAAGGCCAAAAGGGTGTTGAGGTACCTAAGAAATTGTGAGGACCGCATGTCTCCAAAACCCACAATTCTTTGAGTTCCAAAACAACCAAGTACGTCTCTCTCTCTTTTTTTTTTTTTTGCTTTATAAGAATTTCAAATTTTTTTTTTTTTTTTTTAAATAAGGAAAGAAAATGAAAGTAAAGGAGGGTGGGTTGGGGGTAAGGTGGCAGAAGAAAAGTGCTTCACCAAAATGTTTACAATAAATAGACACACATTATACACGGTGTAATACATCAAAATCTTCGTCTATGCTAAAGTACACACACAAACACAAATTCTTTCTCTTTTTTTTTCAAATGTAACATTCAGTCAGGAATTTCTTTACAAGGACACAATAACACAGTAGTGGGTCCAACTACTCACACTCAATCATGAAGATGAAGTGTAAAGCCCTTCCTTCCGAAATAAAAACATGCTTCTGTTGAAGAACTTTAATAGAACCAATGTGTGAGGAACTAGAGGGTTGATTTGCATCATTATCTATGTATGTGTACTGTTTGCAGTAAGCTTTAGTGACCGAGATCTGGTTGTAAGACTCCTGCAACGAGAGCTACTCTCACCAAGGCTGCAGCAACAGGAAAGTGGGATGATTGCATTGTTGCGATTTAAGCCTTTGGGAAGATTTCCACCACCCACATCCCCCAGCATGGATATGAACAGTAGGCCATGGCCCACTGACTGATCATCTCCATGTTGTGTAAAGCTGCTTTTCAGCTTCTGAAGTTCCAAGGTGGAAAACCCGTCTGCATCCCCTTCTCTTTTATCATGACCTCAGCAATATGGGGAGTTTCTACTATACTCCCAGTTTGGAAAAAATATACTTACCTGTTACCATGTCAAACTGAACCAAACCAGGCCTGTTTGTTTGCTCTTCTTACCAAAATTTAACCACTGTAAATGAGTAATTAACTCCAGCTGGAAATGGCGTTTGATTGACTAGCAGACAGTGGACTATTAGCAAGACGTCTTATCACTGAGTTGCAGCAAAATTTTGGACAAGAGGAGCTAGAAGAGCTAACAGGTAGCCTGGTTTGCATCAGTTTGACATGGTACAGTATATGACACCAAAATACCCCTCTTAATCACAGGACAGGTACTGTCGCAGTGTGTGCTGCAGCCTCCTCCCCCCTCCCCCCAAGCTCAGTAGATCAAACATTTTTGTGTTGACTGCTGGATTCCTGCTGAAGCGTTCCACTGGGTCCCTCTGCTGTGGTGGACAAGGATTCTG
Organism: Babylonia areolata; assembly: GCF_041734735.1. Taxonomy (NCBI): domain Eukaryota; kingdom Metazoa; phylum Mollusca; class Gastropoda; order Neogastropoda; family Buccinidae; genus Babylonia; species Babylonia areolata. Next base: position 35,220,353 of record NC_134902.1, on the reverse strand, counting down.
ACAGGTACAGTCATACATAATCAAAATGTAACTTGTTTCAGGAAAACAAGGCAAGATGAACAAAGAGGAAAACAAGCATCAAAGGTGGAGAGGGATTCTTCATGGATGAGAGGTTAAACCAAACAAAGAAAAAAAAAGTTTTTTCAAAAGGGTGGGGGATATGAACAGACATCTTACAACCATTACTGAGCAGTGCACAGTGTCCGTTTTGTGGAGACATAGATAGTGAATATTCAGTAGGCTGTAAGTCTGTAGACAAAACTCATCAATCAGTAAAAAAACAAAACAAAAAACAACCAACCAACATACAAAACATTCAACTTCACATTCACATAAGACCGAGAAATCATTCTGTCAAATAATAATAATAGAAAAAAGTGAGTATTGGTCAAGTCTATAGGTGGTGTGCGCCCGGTCATACACATGATGTCTGTACAGTGAGCAGTGGACACTGTTGCCCATGGCTGGAAGCATACAAAAAAACCTGAGACAGAGAGACAGAGAGAATGGCCGGTTTGTCCCACACAGCCGCTCTGCCCCCACCGTGGGTATCAGGGCCAGAGGACCAAGTGACGGCCTGTGCCACAGTGTTGTCTTTGCTCTTGTTGGCCCCTCAACTCACCTGGCCCTCCTGCCCGCAGCACACGCCACACCACTCCCCCCAACCACCAAGTCCACAGGTGAACAAATCAAACAGTTGCAGGGGAATGGTACACTTTCTGATGGCGGTCAGGCATCTGCTGACACCTCCTGCTACACACACACACACACACCCTGAAGAGATCTACTGGCCTAGCTGCAAGGGTCCATCTACAGCGAAGCAATTGTTTGGGCTGGTGAATGCTCTTACCACTTTGTTTGAAGTGAAAAAATATATCTTTTTTTGTTTATGAATATTTATTTTGGTGAAAGCTCTTACCACTTTGTTTGAAGTGAAAAAATAGATCTTTTTTTGCTTATGAATATTTATTTTGGATTGTCAGAAACAAGTACTTACTGTTCCTTGTTTATGGGGCTGCATGTCATGCATTCCCTGCTTTCTATGAATGGGCTTTTATGAGTGTGACTATTAGTTCCATATCCTTCTATGGCAACAATCTCCGTTTTCAAGGGGAGGGTGTGTGTGGAGGGAGTGGGGGGAGGGGGCAGGAGGGCACATAGATACACACTTCAGGCTGGATCCTCAAGGGACCTGCTAACAGGAACACCATCCACACAAGAACATCACTCCGTTCAAGGAAGACGTAACTGCGACCTCCCGAGAACTGAAGGCAAGCTTCTGCTTTTCCGGTCAGTGTTTCTCTTCCCTTGGAACTGTACCACCAAAACCTGGACCTGAACCACCCAGGTGCGTGCGAGCTGCCGAGGTGGTGATTCCAAAACCCTGAACCATTCAGGCACGTGCAGGCTGCCCAGGGAGGCGATTCCAGCACTGTGATGTCGACAACAAGAGCTGGCAGTGTGTGGCCAGTCCCCCAGGTAAAGTGGAGTGGGGGTGGGGGGTGTGGGGGAACACCTGGACAAGGAGGCAGCAGTGAAGGCAGGCAGGTAGGGGGGACAGGTGGGGTCATACAATGGTGCCTGGCCAGGACACCACAGTCAGCATGACGGCGCCGTCCACCTTCTTCAGAATCTCCACCGCCGTGCTGTGCGTCACCTTCTCCAACCCATGCTCGTTGACGCTGATGATGATGTCTCCGCACCTGCACCATCCAAGTTTCAGATTTTCAGGGGGGTGTTACTATGTTTGGACAAATCTGTATACATACAATACAACACATTTGCCAGGCATAGGCCTGACCAGCAGTAGGCACCACCGCATTCCAACAAACCCATGTACACTACACCACATGTACACTACACCACATGTGCCTGACCAGCAGTAGGCACCACCACATTCCAACAAACCCATGTATACTACACCACATGTACACTACACCACATGTGCCTGACCAGCAGTAGGCACCACCGCATTCCAACAAACCCATGTACACTACACCACATGTACACTACACCACATGTGCCTGACCAGCAGTAGGCACCACCGCATTCCAACAAACCCATGTACACTACACCACATGTGCCTGACCAGCAGTAGGCACCACCACATTCCAACAAACCCATGTACACTACACCACATGTGCCTGACCAGCAGTAGGCACCACCGCATTCCAACAAACCCATGTACACTACACCCCATGTGCCTGACTAGCAGCATAACCAAACACGCTCAGTCAGGTCTTCAGTTTGTGCAAATATACTTGTGTCCCTATCAAGAGTGGAAATTTGAACCCACACCCTAACAGACTCCCTGTATTGGCAGCTGAGCGTCTTACCCACTCTGCTACCTTCCTCAATGTGCCATTGAATGCTACACACGGGACCTTGGTTTTATCGACTCATCAGAATGAACAACGTCCAGACCACCAATCAAGGTCTAGTGGAGGGGGAGAAAATACTGGCGAGTGTGCAATTTGAACCTGTGCAATCAGATTCTCTCACTTCCTAGGCATGTGCATTACCAAAACGCCACCACTATGGCCTGCATCTAAAATAGTAAATATATTTAGAATGACCAGGACTTCAGCCTGTAGCACTTGATCGTTTCAGTTTCAAGGAGGTATCAAAGGATGTGGACTGATCCACACATGCTTCACTGCAATAGCTTCAAAGATAAGTGAATAAATACAGCTTTTGAAAAAAATATAAATAAATAAAGGGAGCAAACGCATGACCTATGCATCAAACAAACACACTGGTCAGGCCTACAGCACTTGAGACAATGTAAATACAACCAGAAACATTCTGAGAGCAGTTCTTACATCACAAGTAAACCAGACACTCAAGTGAATAACGCTCAAAATCAACACACACACACACAAAATCTTAATCAACATCACAGATAAACAACACTAACATCACACAATTCATAATTTTCAACCTCAAAGAATAACTTTTTTCCAGCCATCCTTATCTTCTAGACCCTCTCCCTTGCCTCTTGTCCCCAGTCCCCAGTTCATCAGGGCAGAAAATTCATATCTACTGCGTGGACTGGAAGGTGGGGCCCAATCCTGTCTTTCTTTTTTTTTTTTTTTTTAACTCACCCAGTACGGCCAGTCCTCTCTTCTCCTCTACACAGACCCCTCGGATGTCCAGTGGGTGTCTGAATGACCCAACCTTTAGCTTCCGTCGTCAGAACTGTGGTATTCTTTGTCAACATTCACCTCTTCAGTATCAGAGCATTCCGCTTGCAATATTTTGATGATGGTAACTGGGATGAAACGCTGTTAACGTTGTCTTTTTCGCTGTTCGTATGGAGAGAGTTAACCTTCCTCTACTGAAGTCAGGTACCAAATCACAACAGGGTGCAGTAAAGTGCCTTTCCCAAGGACAGAAAGTCATGGCCAAACAGGGCCTTGAACCCTGATCACTGGTGAACACTGGTTCAAAGTCAAAAGCCTAACTGATTCTGCCACAGTGCCTCTCGAAAAAAACAAAAAGAGGCCAAAGTGCACCAGGGGATATGAGCAGTAAATTTCATAAAACTATTTCTTGAACAGAGCACAAGGCCCCAAGGACAACAAACCTCCAGGTTACCAAGGGGTCACCCCCTAAAGTCATTCTGGTGATGTTGGCAAGGGCCTGTTCTGACTGAACACAGGCAGGACATCCCTTACCGACTGCAATAACTTCTCAGTTCTGGAGCCAGACTGAGTGAAAGATTTAACAAAGACGTGTTGATGAATCTCAACTGTTTTTTTTGTTGCATATGTTGCTAATATAGGTAATGAGTATGGTGATGGATCAAAGTACCTATGTGGGATACATGAAAATGCATCCCAGAGGACTGCTGGCTCTGGGACTGCTTCACACAAGCTTTGGTGTGGCTGACAATGAGCAACACAGAGATAACAAATGTTTTTCTTTTTACATAACTGATGAGTGTGTGGTGATCAGGGAAGGGTGTGCAGGATAGAGATGTGTGTGTGTGTGTGTGTGTGTGTGTGTGTGTGTGTGTGTGTGTGTGTGTGTGTGTTTCTCTTTGGTATTTGCAAGCAAGCATTTTGAGCGTGCTGAATGAAAATTTTCTGTTTTGGTTGAAGCAGACAATAAAGTATTTTGAGCTGAATTGAACTGAACAGTGTGGATGATAGAAAAAACAACAACAACAACACACACACACACAAAACAACAAATACAAAACAGAAAACAAACACCGATGGCCTTGCTCACTTCAGTCTCCCATCCTTGGAGGCTGGTGTGTCTGGAACAATGGACTTGACAAAGATGGGCAGGTTGCCATGGCTACAGTCCCATCCCCCCGCCACCGAGAAGCCTAGGCTCCCACTGGCGCTGCGGAGCAGGGTGATGGTCTTGAAGGAATGGCACACCCTGTTGAGAACATGGCTTGTTATAAAAATCAACTGCAAGTCATGAACAGCATGGTCTTTTGTGAAGAACTATGACTCTCAAACAAGGAGGCAAGATCATACTGGTTCTTTGTGCTGCAGCCTTGGGGGCTCATTGGCCTTTGGGAACCATCCCAGCGCTGACTGTCCTAAAACCCTGTGGGCCGAGAGAGGGGGGATGTAACTTGGGCAAGACACTCTCCACTATAATCAAATTCTAGCCCAGATAGGTTGGACAGTAGTTGCCTCCTCTGCTGTTCTGATGGTCATAGTCAGACACGGCTATCATACTGCACAATAATCATGTTCAGAATGTGTTGTACAAACAAGGCACTCTATGTGGAAAACACGCCTTGTCACACTGACAGGCTGTTATCATGCTCACAATGTGCTGTTCCAACATGCTGCTTTGCAAACTGTCACAGACATCATCACATCCACTTTTCCTCTTAATTTTTTTTTTTTTTTAACAATCATATATTATATATTATCCAAAACAAGAGAGAAAGGAAAGAAAACTGTGCAGGTGAACATCCATTTTTCTTCATTTCTTTTTACCATTATATATTACGAATTACATATAATTACCCCAAACTACAGAGAAATGAAAGAAAACTGTGCCTCTTTCTGTCATCACCAAAAAACAACAACAACAAAAACAACTGTTTTCTGTCTGATTTTAACATACATATAAAACTAAAAGCGATCACCACCATCAAGCTCAAGCCCCCTTCTGCTACCTTGCTATCACTGCCACTTCATACACACACACACAGAAGGAAAATGACCACACACACACACACACACACACACATACACACACACACAGAAGGAAAATGACCAGACACACACACACACACACACACAAGGAAAATGACCGCACACACACACACACACACACACTGAAGGAAAATGACCACACACTACCTTGCTATCATGGTCACTTTACACACACACACATACATAGATGAAAAATGACCAGAGACTACCCAGCTATCACTGTCACTTCACACACACACACACACACACACACTGAAGGGAAGTGACAACAGACTACCTTGCTATCACCTCAACTTTACACACACACACACACACACAGACACACACAAACACACACACATACACAGGAGGAAAATGACCAGAGACTACCTTGCTATCACCACCACTTCACACACACACACACACACAGAGAAGAAAAGTGACCAGAGATTACCTTGCTATCACCGCAACTTCACACACACACACAGACACAGAGAAGAAAAGTGACCAGAGATTACCTTGCTATCACCGCAACTTCACGCACAAACACACACAGGTGGAAAATGACCAGAGACTACTTTGCTATCACCGCAACTTCACACACACACAAACACTCACAAACACACACTGAAGGAAAATAACCAGACTACCTTGCTATAACCACAACTTCACACACACACACACTGAAGGAAAATGACCAGGGACTACCTTGCTGCTATAACCACAACTTCACACACACACACTCACACACTGAAGAAAAATGACCAGAGACTAACTTGCTGTCACCGTCACTTTTCACACACACACACACACACACACATAGAAAGAAAATGACTAGAAACTACCTTGCTATCACCGCCACTTCACACACACAAAGACACACACAGACAGACACACACACACTCCCACACACACACACACAGACACACACATATACAGGAGGAAAATGACCAGAGACTACCTTGCTGTTACCACCACTTCACACACACACACACACACAGACAGACAGACAGACACACACACACACACACATACACACACAGGAGGAAAATGACCAGAGACTACCTTGCTGTCACCGCCACTACATACACACAAACTCACACAGAAGGAAAGTGACCAGAGACTACCCAGCTATCACCGCAACTTCGCACACACACACACACACACACACACACAGAAGGAAAGTGACCAGAGACTACCCAGCTATCACCGCAACTTCGCACACACACACACACACACACAGAAGGAAAGCGACCAGAGACTGCCTTGCTATCACCGCCACTTCACACACACACAAACAGAAGGCAAGTGAGCGTAGGGACAGACTTGGGCATCTGCAGCCAGAAGAGCCAGGACGGGGAGAAGTTGATGCTGCTGTCCTGGGTCTCGGCGCCCTCCACAATCTTCAGGGTCAAATTGCGCACGTTGGACTGCACCTTGATCTGCTGCACTGCCTCCCCGTGGGTCAGACCCAGCAGGTTGACGCTGTTGATCGACAGCAGCACGTCCCCTTTCTGCACACATCATCATCATCATCAGTGTTATCATCATTTTCATCATCGTTGTCATCATCATAATCGTCATCATTGTCATCGCCACCATCATCAACACCACCTGCCCATGGGTCAGACCCAGCCGGTTGACAATGTTGATGGACAGCAGCACATCCCCTTTCTGCACACACCATCATCATTGATATTATCATCATCATCATCATCATCATCACCACCTGCCCATGGGTCAGACCCAGCCGGTGGACAGTGTTGATGGACAGCAGCATGCCCCCTTTCTGTGCAAACAAACACATACACACAAAAACATACACACACAAGTGCATGAACATTAAAAGAAAACAAACAAACACACTTGCATGAAGGAAAACACACACTCACACACACATGGTTGTCTCCATCATATGCACTTCCAATCTTCAATTTCATTAACATTTTATCAGTTGCCAAAAGACGCCATGCACAGTAGGTGCAGAGGCTACATCTGTGACACAGGGTGGAAGCCTCTCCAGAGGACTGATTGACTGACCTTGATCTGGCGGCACCTGCTGATGCAGCCTCCCTGGCTGATGTTGGTGACGTACACAGGTGTGTCCCCTCGCTGGCCCTTGGCCCCCCCGGCAATACTGATCCCAAGACTTTCTGAGGAGTCCTGCAAAGTGGACAGCGAGGCAGTGTCAGGTGATGTGCATTTTAAGTCCGTTTCCAAAGGCTTTTGACTGAGCATTTATGAGAGTGACCACAACTTTACCTAGCTGAGAGTGACCACAACTTTACCTTGTTGAGAGTGACCACAATGTTACCTAGCTGAGAGTGACCACAACTTTACCTTGTTGAGAGTGACCACAGCTTTACCTAGCTGAGAGTGACCACAACTTTACCTTGTTGAGAGTGACCACAACGTTACCTAGCTGAGAGTGACAACTTTACCTTGTTGAGAGTGACCACACTGTTACCTAGCTGACAGTGACCACAACTTTACCTTGTTGAGAGTGACCAGCCTCTCTTTACAGGTGTTGAGCAGGGGGCAGACCGGGGGGTCACAGTCGAGGGGGAGGGAGCCGTGCCGGGCCAGCTCCACAGAGGTGGAGCGAATCAGATCTGGGGTCTGGGGACGGCTGGTGCGCGCCACCACAAACTGCACCTTGTCCGGGCATGTCTGCACCACAGCCAAAGCAGCACACACGCACACCCACACACACGCACACCCACATGCACACACACACACCCAGAGTATCAGTATCAGTAACAGTACAAACACTTTTAACGTCAACCAATCATCATCTGTAACCTCACTAATCACCATCAGTACAAACGTCATTGTCATCACTAATTACCATCAGTACAAACGTCATTGTCATCACTAATTACTATCAGTACAAACGTCATTGTCATCACTAATTACTATCAGTACAAACGTCACAAATGTCATTGTCATCACTAATCACCATCAGTACAAACGTCATTGTCATCACTAATTACCATCAGTACAAACGTCATTGTCATCACTAATTACTATCAGTACAAACGTCATTGTCATCACTAATTACTATCAGTACAAACGTCACAAATGTCATTGTCATCACTAATCACCATCAGTACAAACGTCATTGTCATAACTAATTACCATCAGTACAAACGTCATTGTCATCACTAATCACCATCAGTACAAACGTCACTGTCATCACTAATCACCATCAGTACAAACGTCATTGTCATCACTAATCACCATCAGTACAAACATTAACCTACTCATCACCATCAGTGCAGACATCATTCACCTCACTTATCACCATCAGTGTAAAACATATTAACCTCACTAATCACCTTCAGTGTAAAACATCATTAACCTCACTAATCACCATCAGTGTAAAACATTAACCTCAATTATCACCTTCATGTACATCACTAATCACCATCAGTGCATACATTAAACTCACTAATCACCATCAGTATCCAAGTCATTAACCTCACTAATCACCATCAGTACAAACATTAACCAACTCATCACCATCAGTGCAAACATCATTATCATCACTGACCACGGTTAGTACAAACACCATAAATTCACTAATCAGTAAAAACATCAACAACATCAATCTCACAAATCAGTGTCAGAACAAACATCATCAACCTCACAGTCACCACCCGTCACCCTAGTCAGCAGCAGAGCATCAGCACTGACCTGAATGATATGAGCTGCCTGTTCCTGAGACCCGTATCTAACATCAGTTGTATTGATCTCCAGCACCCGGTCGTCTGGCTTCAGACGACCATCACACGCCGCTAAGGAGCCAGGGATCTGAACATCACACACAGAACTTGTGTTTCACACCCTTCATCTACATGTCATCTAGACATGCAACATGTACTTCTGTGCTGAACACAGAATGTTATACCCTGAAGTATTTTCACCACATATTCATCACAAGCCACTACAAACGTTGGCAGCTCTGAAGAAAATGTCTATGTACACAAAAACACTCAACCACTCACACAGAAATCTACTCTGGCAACACTTTGCACCTTCACAAACTATTTTCACCACACATGTATGTCACAATCCACTGTAAATATTGCAAGCTCTGAAAAAAATCTGTCAATCTATGCATGACAAACACACACACACAAACACACAGTGTCAACTTTTGAAACAATTTGTCCCTCCCCAAAGCACACACACACAAATAAAAGTTTGGCCTTCGCACCTAATAAAAAGAATATACAGGAAGACCCAACGTTTCCAATATCTGCTATTTGTAAAGAGTAATGCTTCCAAGCCTTACAAACTAAAACATTAATTTGACTAAGAAAAGGTTTCAAAATAGTTTGGAAACAAAATTCAACATATCCACAACCACTTTCAAGCCTTAATAACTACAAACTTAATTCACCCAAGACAAAAATCAAAACAGTTTGGAAAGAAATTTTAACATCTTTACAAAAGACAAGTTGTTGGTGATTAAAAACAACAACAACAAAGAAAAAATAAGTAAAACATGTGATACACTTTCTATTATCAAGCAACAACAACAAAATAAATAACTTGAACAGTCATACCCGTGACAGACACAAGGCTTACCAGAGTGAGGATATAGACACCGGGTCCATTTCTGCCAACAGAAACAAATACAACACATCAAGCAACAATCACATTTTTCAGAAGAGAATCCCGACTCAAAATTTCCCTCTCCTCCATGTAACATCAAACACACACACACACTCTCTCTCACTTTCTCTCTCTCTCTCTCTCACACATTTTTTTCTCTCTCTCTGAGTCTCTCTCTCTCTCTCTCTCTCTCACACACACACACAGAGGCATTCACATCAATTATGACAAATGAAAATCAAATCCAAAAACATAAAAAGCAAACAGCATTGTTTAAACCATTCAACCCTGGGAAGCTTACAGCCTCAGCAGGCTTACATGCCATACTCATGCGGGAATAAAAAAGCAGAACAAACAATTTTTCCTCTAAATCACATGTGGACACACATCCAGGAATACTGCAGAAGCTAGTTCCTTTTCTGTGTGGTTCACGCACATGTAGAAATGTAAAAACCCTTTTATTGAGACAAATTTCGGCGCCAGAGCATTGCTCATGCACAGAACTCTCTATGCCATACAGACAATAAAGCCACACAAACATTATGAAATATTTCAGCCACCCCTTCACTGGCACACCTGTACCCCCCAAAACACACTGTCTCTTAACCCAATGAAGTAAACACTTGGAAGTTTACAACCTTCCCTGCCTGACAGGTTTCCACTAATCTGCATTTAATGAAAGGGGTACTTTTTCCAGAGTTGTGTGTGTATGTGTGGGTGGAGGTGCTGTGTGTGTGTGTGTGGGCGTGCGCATGTGCGTGCACGTGTGTGTGATTATATGTGTGTGTGTGCGGGTGTGACTCTGTGTGTGTGTGTGTGTGTGTGTGTGTGTGTGTGTGTGTGCATGTGTGTGTGTGCTGTTCATGATGCGAGGATGGTGGCTGTTTCTTCGTGGTTGATTCTTTTTCTAATGATCATTACTTCTCTTTTGTAGCATGTAATTTGTGGAGCGCTGTGAGTGACTGTTTGTTATTTGAATTTTTGTGAGGATTGTTGCTTCTTTGTTGACATATTTAATTTGTGAGGCGTCATTAAGCCTTTCTGTAAGGGAACAGCACAATAAAAGAGCACTTTATTGACTCACTTGTGTAAACAAAGTGAGTCTACGTTTTAAGCCGGTGTTCAGTTGTCTGTGTGTGTGTGTGTGTGTGTGTGTGTGTGTCTGTGTGTCCGTGGTAAACTTTAACATTTACATTTTCTCTGCAAATACTTTGTCAGTTGACACCAAATTAGGCATAAAAATAGGAAACTTTCAGTTCTTTCCAGTCATCTTGTTTAAAACAATATTGCACCTCTGGGATGGGCACAAAAAAAATAAAAAATGAAGCCTAATTATATGCAAACTGCATTTCTGTTATATTTATATTTTTTGTATTCTCTAAACTTCGCACTTTCATCTGATATTCTGACCCAACAACAAGAGCAGTCATTATTATCATTTTTTGTTCAAACAAGAACTTCTTTTGCTAAACATGGAAGTTTTATTTATTTTGCAAACGTTTTGGTGCAGGTAGTAAAAAAGGGAAATTACTCTGTAATTAATGCTAGGGGACTTAATTCGCTACTGATCTTTCTCATCTTAAACATTACATTTTGAAATTATACACAATACATGAAAAGCTTGGATTTTTTTTTTCAGTGTATCACAAGTGAGTCTTGAAGGCCTTGCCTCTCTTGTTATCATTATTATTGCCATTATTATCATTACTTCACTTCAACTCTAATATCTCACAAACCGTTCAATTGACAATCTTGTCATTTTTACCATCATCATGATTGAATGAGCTCTCTGATGATTCTGGTGCAGATTCACCAATATTTGGGTCATAAATATTTTGACCAGAACTTGCTGCGTAGTTAACCTCTCATGTTTGGCTTACTAATAAGGAAAAAAAAAAAGAAGAAGAAAATAAACTGAAACCAACCAGTTTTCGCCTACAAACTGACATGTGTGGACGCAGCCAGAAAGGAAATTTTCTATCTAAAATTACGTTTAAATAACATGCTTATCGTGACCCAACTAGTGCAGACTCCGGCAGGGGTCTGACATTCCTGTCCTGTGCAAACTACTATCTGTCTATGCGGAGAAAACGAAACTACGGCCGATAACCTCCTGGAAGTAGGTAACCTCCCCTTTGTCCCGTTGGCTAGCGCCCTTGTTTGTGGTTAATACATTTGTATGGATGTGGAAACAGTTTTAATGAAACAAATTTTGATGCCCAAGCACTGCCAGGGCGCAAATTCATAAAACTGTTCAAACTGTTCTGGGTTCCATGAGTAAGGTTTAACCCTCTCACTCCAGATACATTCATGCCTGAATTTTTCTGTCCACACACAAAATAAAATATGCCTGGCACATGTTGTCTGAAACATGTCAGTTCTGCGTCAACTCACTGGTGCTCTGCCAAAGATGAACAAATGGAAATCTCTTTTTTTGGGAGGGCGTGAGGGGTGTGTGTGGGGGGTGTGGGGGGGGGGGGGAGGTGTCCTCTTGCTAAAGAGGTTCTTTGTTTACTTTGTATATTGGAAAATATCAACAAATGCATAATTTAAAAGCTGACAATGGACGTTTGCATACAGAAAGTGTCTAGCATATGAACTAATTTCTTATAGAAAAGTATGTATACATACTATACATAACAAAATGAACTGCCTAAAAGAAAAGAAAAAACAACAAAAAAAACAGTAATTCAACAAAATATTATCTTGAAAGGGACTCTCCTTTATGTTTTTTGGGTTTTTTTAATTAAAAAAAAATTTTTTTTTTTTACACTTTCATAACTGGACTGAAGATGTTGACTATTGTAATGAATGATGAGGTTTTTGTTGTTGTTTTTTTTTTTTCTGTTTTTTTTTCATACAACCCCCACCCCACCCCCCCAAATTACAAAACAAAAACACTAGGGTAACAAATAATACAGGTGTAATATCCTCCACTCTTTTGAAAAGGATCATTCATGCTGCAACTGCCTTAATTAACACTAGGCTATGAAAAATAAACAAACCACATAATAATAATAATAATAATAACAAAACAATATTAATATGACTAAAAGTACTAAATACGACAGTGAAACCATGCCCATTTTTTTTTTTTTTTTTTTTTTACACATCTTCCCCTCCTTTATGGGGGAAGGGGGGGGGGGGTCGGTGAAGGGGAGGGGGGGGGGGAGAGAGAAAGAAAGAAAGAAAAAAGATCAGGGCCTGGGTTTCTTACTGAACTCCCTGCATGATATATGATAATGAAGACCACACTCACCGTTTTCCCACCAGCTTGATTCCCAGCTGCCGACTTTTATGCTTCATCAGGGTGATCTTGAGGATTTCTGCCCACACATTATTCCCCCCCCTCACAGTCACAAAACACTGCGGTCAACATCAACTGGTGTCCATGGTTTCCATGCACTGTAAATCATCTCTCAATCAAATATCCACCTGTCACTCTGGTGAAGCAGGGGCAAGAAACGAGGGATGTGGAGAGAAAAGTCATCCTTAAATTCAATTTTCTTCCTCATCGGTTTACTGTGTGTTCACTGCAAGGTGACTTAGCATTTCAATTTGAGTGATCTTCTTGAAACATCTGAAAATGCAAGTTGTGATTACTTATCAACCCTTCTGTCTGCTCACTGCAAGGTGATTTAGAACTGAAATTTTAGTGATCTTGAAATATCTGAAAATTCAATTTGTGATTACTTATAAATGCTTCTGTCTGTTCACTGCAAGGCGACTTCGGATTTAAATTTGTGTGATCATTTGAAGAACCTGAACTGAATAAACAAGTGACTACTCATAAATGCTTGATGCCACACACAGATGCACTTCATCCATTTCCTTTCCATGTACACTCACAGACACAAATACAATTCTCTATTTTTCTCTCCATCTCTCTCTCTTCAAGATATACACACAATGCTTGCTCACACTCCATCTCCTCTTCTTTCATAAATTTATGTATATTCTGTGAAGTGGATGTAGACTAGCAAGGAGAGACTGAGAAAGATAGGCCAGGTCTAAAATCTAAATCCTTGAGAATGTAAGATCTGAGCTCCTCACATCCCTGTGATAAATGCACCAAAGACATCATCTACTAAGTCCATGTACTGATGACAATAATAGCTTAGTCATCACAGAGCAAGACCCAGTGAGCGTCCTATCCAGAGTGGAGACCGCCACCACCTCCTCCAACAACAACGGTCCTCCATGAATCTGCCAACACTGAAGACACCTTGACACATAACTCACCCCGAGCACGAAAGTGAAAGGGGATCAACACTGAGGACACCATGAGAACTGGGTATGGAGGCCACAGAATTTGGGACTTTTGTGTGAGTTATTGTCCCCACCCACCCTCCCTGCCAGAGTCAAAGCAGGCCTCCCCCTCCTCACCTTCCTTTTCAATGGGGCGACTGTCCTCAGCTCTCTCCCTGTAAACTGTGAGGCGACAGACCGGCAGACAGTTGGTGAGGGCCTGGTATGCGTGGTAGTGGGAGGCCTGGGTCAGATCATCCCCGTTCACCTGCGCACACACACACACACAAATGACCACACCCACATACATACATACATACATGGCCACACACACACACACACACATAAATGCCCCCCCCCACACACACACACACACACCCTCACACACACACAAATGACCACGCCCACATACATGGCCACACATACACACACAAATGCCCACACAACACACACACGAGAAAATCAAACACCTGCATGCAGATATTAACCCTTTGAGCCCTGACCACCGCTTTACCGGTGGTAGAGAAAAATGACATAATGCCTAGCCACCGGTTGAGCGGTGCGTTAACACTTGTGTCGTGTTTTGCTATTGGTTGACTTATATTGAAGAGCCAATCAGAAAAACCGTAATATTCTGACATCAGCGAACGTAGTACCAACATGGCCGCACCTTTTCACTGTCTTTTGTGCATGTGCTTTGGATAAAAAAGATCGATTTCTACCATGAAGTCTCAACCTGACACGCCTCCTTTGATCAAATGATTCTGCATGCTCAGATTCATTTTCAACATCACTATCTGTAGTAAAATCATCCGATTCGAATTCCACCTCACTATCAGAGTAATCATTGTCATACTCTACTTCCGATAAATCATCAAGCATATCAATTACTTGCTGCACACTTCAAGTGTTTATGCGCCGCTCAACCAGTGGCTAGGCATTATGTCATTTTTCTCTACCACCGGTAAAGCGGTGGTCAGAGCTCAAAGGGTTTAATACCAATTATTTGCAAATTTTGGCTCAGGAGCTCAGGCAGAAGGCTTAAAATTGCTCAGGAACTCAGGGCTCAAAGGATTAAACAAACGCAAAATATACTGAAATGCATGTACTTGCACTCACAGACACACACACACTGACTCACATTCATGCTCGCTCATTTGCACACTCACAAACACCCAGAATTCACAAATGTGAGATCTTTACATTCTCTGATAGAAAAATGTGTGATAAGAAAAGTCAGACCAAGGCACAATTCGTCTCAAGAGGGGCCAGGAGGTAAATAATCTCTGTGAGTGTCAAGATACATCTCACAACAATGCTAGGTCTTCACACCAGCCCATGTGGACACTGCTGAAAAGTTTTCTGTAACTGTTAATGTAACAGACTGCATTCCCCCTTCATGCAAATATCACACAAGACATAAAAATGTTCTGTGTTCCCCCTTAACTCCCTTGTCAAAGAACATTTCTCTGTGCAAAATATATGATGCATTCCACAGCGACAGAGCATCACCCTAGCAGTTACTGTCACTGAAACAGCCAAGCAGGAATTGCCTCTCTGTATTTACTTAAACCACAGTCAGCCACACCTGCAGCACGAACGGGGGTGGAATTTCAACGTCACTTGTCAGCCCCAATACACACATACAATGATTCAAACTTTTCCTCCTACCATGTACATACACACAATAAATGAAGAAACTTTTTTTGGTAAATGTCAAAGAGATCCAATGAAGTGTCGTACCAATTCAGGCTCTACAGGGTTCGAATTAAACTCTTTTTTTTTTTTTTTGGAGTGCCAGTCGGGCACTCTGGACAAAACATTTGAGTGCCCAATTGTGGTTTTGGGTGTCAGCATAATAAAATGAAATAAAATCTTTGATTCTGTTATAATTTGCATTTGTGTTGATGTTTGGAAAACCCGCATTCAAAATGTCCGCACGCCTGAACCCCATGGGCCTGTTGATAACAAGGATTAAAAGAGCAGTGGTGCTGTCTCTGACACAACCTTTTTTCTGGCTTCTCGTCTTTCCACAGACAACTTGTGCGCTTGAGACTGGGAGTGCCTCACGAGTGTGAACCTTTTGATCACTTTGAATCCATCAACAAGTTCATTTTTCTGCTTTTCCAGTCCCACCTCCCCTCTGTTCGGTCTCCTTCCGACACGGTACACACAAGAGAACTTGTGGTGCCATCTTCCTTCCATTCAACGGTGTGCCAAGGAAAGTCTTTCTGCCAGCCTTCATTGTACACGCGCTGGCGCTTTGATTCGTACTCCTGCTGTTTATTCTTTTAGTCATCCTGAGCTTTCGTCTCTGTTTTGGGAGCCTTTCTTTTAACACTGAAGATGGGAAACATCATTCATCACTAACACACCATGAACGTCAACATCCCTTCGCACACATGCAAAGATGCTGCTAAATGAAGCGAGCTGCAGCAGGTGACACTTTACATTTTGATCGACCACTTTCAAGTTTGCTTTCTTGGTGTGTCTTTTAATTAATTTTCTTTTGCCTCTATCAATTTTTGAGTGCCAACTTGGCACTCTCGACAGAAAATTTGCATGCCTGAGCCAACTTTTCATAGCATTTGCACCTGTGCACCCATTGAAATCAAACCCTGCACTACATACTGTCAAAGATTTGCATGCAAAAAAGAAAAAGAAAAAAGAACCCCCCCCCCCCCCAAAAAAAAAAGAAAAAAAGAAAAAGAAATATACAGTCCCCATGGAAGACACATGGAAAACCAGCATACAGTAACTATGCTGTGGGCAAAAGACGATGCACAATTCATGCCAGTATATGGTACATAAGTTGTTGACAAAAAAGACATCCGTCTCCACACAAGACACCCACCCACTCTCCCACCCACACACACAACCAAACTCGCAAGTCATATGTGCATGCTGTGAGACATGACAAAGGTGGCAGTTCTGTTCCCTAAAAGAGACAGACAGAGAGCCCCATCAGTCAGACCTCCAGTATCTGGTCTCCTGGCTTTAGCCGTCCATCTCTGGCCACCGCCCCATCAGGGAAGATCTCCTGGACCACTGTGCATATCTGCCCACAGGGAAAAACACACACAGTTCAGCCCCTGTTCCACAACACACACACAACTCATGGACCACCGTGCATATCTGCCCACAGGGAACACACACACACAGAGTTCAGCCCCTGTTCCATAATACACACACACACAGTTCAGCCCCTGTTCTATAACTCTCACACACACACACAGTTCAGCCCCTGTTCCACAACACACACACAACTCATGGACCACCGTGCATATCTGCCCACAGGGAACACACACACACAGAGTTCAGCCCCTGTTCCATAACACACACACACACACAGTTCAGCCCCTGTTCTATAACTCTCACACACACACACAGTTCAGCCCCTGTTCCATAACACTCACACCTAATGGACCACCGTGCTTATCTGCCCACAGGGAACACACACACACAGAGTTCAGCCCCTGTTCCATTACACACAACTCCTGGACCACCATGCATAACTGCCCAAAGGGAACACACACACACAGTTCAGCCCCTGTTCCATTACACACAACTCCTGGACCACCATGCATAACTGCCCACACGAAACACACACACACAGTTCAGTCCCTGTTCCACAACACACACATAACTCATGGACCACCTTGCATAACTGCCCAAAGGGAACACACACACACAGTTCAGCCCCTGTTCCATAACACACACACACAACTCCTGGATCACCGTGCATAGCTGCCCACAGTGAACACACACACACACACAGTTCAGCCACTGTTCCATAACACACACAATTCCTGGCCCACCTTGCATAACTGCCCACAGGGAACACACACACACACACAGTTCAGCCCCTGTTCCATAACACACACAACTCATAGACCACTGTGCATATCTGCCCACAGGAAACACACACACACACACTCACACAGAGTTCAGCTCCTGTTCCACAACACACACCTACACATAACTCATGTCCTGCACCTGACAGAGATGGGACTCAAAGTATCACAAACATGAAGTTAATTCAGATAAAGTTAATACATCTTTAAAAAAAAAAAAATTAGTGAAACATTTCCTTTCTTTGAAAAAATCCCCCCCCCCCACTCACCCCCTCACCAAAAACTGCTGACACTGTTAACAATGATATTGCTGCATTTTTAACCTTTAGCATGCCAGACCTTTTCCTGCACAATTTTCTCTGCAGCCAGATTATTTTCTATGACTAGCTTTGCGCTTGACACTATCTGCGTATAAAGTCCTAAACCTTCCACTGTAACAACAGCACTGATATGAAATTTTGTATGTGGTTAGGATAACACTGAAGATCATACAGAAACAGTTTATATGCTTTATAATTTAGTTTGTGAGTGCTAAAAATGAAATAACAAACAGCAAAAATCTTATTGTGACTTCAAAGACAGGTTTTCTCAAGTATAAGCATTATACTGCAAACAAAATACCACAACTCTTTTCTCCATCCACCAGTTATTGCTTTCCCATCTCAGTCTCTTGCTAAGAACACCACAGTTCAAGTTTCAAAGTGTCACTTTTCTGTATCAATCTGTTGGTAACAAACTACATAGAACAAAGTTTCAAAATGTCTCTTTTCTGTATCAATCTCTTGGTAACAAAGGACACAGATCAAAGCTTCAAAGTGTCCTTTTCTGTATCAATCTCTTGGTAACAAAGGACACAGATCAAAACTTCAAAGTGTCGCTTTCCTGTATCAATCTCTTGGTAACAAAGGACACAGATCAAAGCTTCAAAGTGTCGCTTTTCTGTATCAATCTCTTAGTAACAAAGGACACAGATCAAAACTTCAAAGTGTCCTTTTCTGTATCAATCTCTTGGTAACAAAGGACACAGATCAAAACTTCAAAGTGTCCTTTTCTGTATCAATCTCTTGGTAACAAAGGACACAGATCAAAACTTCAAAGTGTCCTTTTCTGTATCAATCTCTTGGTAACAAAGGACACAGATCAAAGCTTCAAAGTGTCCTTTTCTGTATCAATCTCTTGGTAACAAACGACATGGAACAAAGCTTCAAAGTGTCCTTTTCTGTATCAATCTCTTGGTAACAAACGACATGGAACAAAGCTTCAAAGTGTCCTTTTCTGTATCAATCTCTTGGTAACAAAGGACACAGATCAAAACTTCAAAGTGTCGCTTTCCTGTATCAATCTCTTGGTAACAAAGGACAAAGATCAAAACTTCAAAGTGTTGCTTTTCTGTATCAATCTCTTGGTAACAAAGGACAAAGATCAAAACTTCAAAGTGTCGCTTTTCTGTATCAATCTCTTAGTAACAAAGGGCACATAACAAAACTTCAAAGTGTCCTTTTCTGTATCAATCTCTTGGTAACAAAGGACACAGATCAAAACTTCAAAGTGTCGCTTTCCTGCATCAGTCTCTTGGTAACAAAGGACACAGATCAAAGCTTCAAAATGTCCTTTTCTGTATCAATCTCTTGGTAACAAAGGACACAAATCAAAACTTCAAGTGTCGCTTTTCTGTATCAATCTCTTAGTAACAAAGGGCACATAACAAAACTTCAAGTGTCGCTTTTCTGTATCAATCTCTTGGTAACAAAGGACAAAGATCAAAACTTCAAAGTGTCGCTTTTCTGTATCAATCTCTTGGTAACAAAGGACACAGATCAAAACTTCAAAGTGTCCTTTTCTGTATCAATCTCTTGGTAACAAAGGACACAGATCAAAACTTCAAAGTGTCCTTTTCTGTATCAATCTCTTGGTAACAAAGGACACAAATCAAAACTTCAAAGTCGCTTTTCTGTATCAATCTCTTGGTAACAAAGGACACAGATCAAAGCTTCAAAGTGTCGCTTTTCTGTATCAATCTCTTGGTAACAAAGGGCACATAACAACGCTTCAAAATGTCCTTTTCTGTATCAATGTCTTGGTAACAAAGGACACAGATCAAAACTTAAAAGTGTCCTTTTCTGTATCAATCTCTTGGTAACAAAGGACACAGATCAAAACTTCAAAGTGTCGCTTTTCTGTATCAATCTCTTGGTAACAAAGGACACAGATCAAAGCTTCAAAGTGTCCTTTTCTGTATCAATCTCTTGGTAACAAAGGACACAGATCAAAACTTCAAAGTGTCCTTTTCTGTATCAATCTCTTGGTAACAAAGGACACAGATCAAAACTTCAAAGTGTCGCTTTTCTGTATCAATCTCTTGGTAACAAAGGACACAGATCAAAACTTCAAAGTGTCGCTTTCCTGCATCAGTCTCTTGGAAACAAAGGACAAAGATCAAAACTTCAAAGTGTCCTTTTCTGTATCAATCTCTTGGTAACAAAGGACACAGATCAAAACTTCAAAGTGTCGCTTTCCTGCATCAGTCTCTTGGAAACAAAGGACAAAGATCAAAACTTCAAAGTGTCGCTTTTCTGTATCAATCTCTTAGTAACAAAGGGCACATAACAAAACTTCAAGTGTCGCTTTTCTGTATCAATCTCTTGGTAACAAAGGACACAGATCAAAACTTCAAAGTGTTCTTTTCTGTATCAATCTCTTGGTAACAAAGGGCACATAACAAAACTTCAAGTGTCGCTTTTCTGTATCAATCTCTTGGTAACAAAGGACACAAATCAAAACTTCAAAGTGTTCTTTTCTGTATCAATCTCTTGGTAACAAAGGACACAGATCAAAACTTCAAAGTGTCCTTTTCTGTATCAATCTCTTGGTAACAAAGGACACAGATCAAAACTTCAAAGTGTCCTTTTCTGTATCAATCTCTTAGTAACAAAGGGCACATAACAAAGCTTCAAAGTGTCCTTTTCTGTATCAATCTCTTGGTAACAAAGGACACAGATCAAAACTTCAAAGTGTCGCTTTTCTGTATCAATCTCCTGGTAACAAAGGACACAGATAAAAACTTCAAAAAACTTCAAAGTGTCGCTTTCCTGCATCAGTCTCTTGGTAATGAACAACACAGAACAAAGCTGAGCTCAAAGCGTCACATGACAGGCACTGACCAATGGGGTATCGGCACCACCCACGATACTGATGTTCAGCTGATCCTCCTCCCCTCTCTGGATCTCTATAGTGGACACCTCTCCCTCTGACACCGGGTTCTTCCCTGCAGCACAACACACACTGATGGTGAAGTCAGTCATACACTGCAGATACTGCTAACACAGCCACTGACAAACAGCAAACACACACACACACACACACACACGCTTACTGCTCAAGTCATTCATGCACAGTTTCAGTTTCAAGGAAACAGAGCATGCGGACAGACCCATATACACTACACCACATCTGCTGGAAAAAAAAATGCAGATGCCTGGACTTCACATAACTCAACGTTTGCCTGCACAACAAATACTGACCTTTTCAGGGCTCACACTGGTTTTTGAAAAAAAAACACCCCAAAAAACCCACATTAAAACCCAAAATACACAAATGCCAATAAATTTAAACTATCAAGCTAGGAACCCAGATGACAGAAAGTCTTGCAATTCTGAGTGCCAGCTTATACCTCTTGAATATTCATCATATGCTACATAGATGAGAACTGCAAAGTCAGTTGGAAAGACACTCTCAGTATTCATAAAAAATATATATTATTTTACTTTTAAATTTGAATTAAGATGTAACATTCTGCTGCTGTGCTTCATCAATAATGGACAGAAAGGAGGCTTTTCAGTGATGGCAACCACTGTTAAAAACTATGAACCTGGGTAATTCTTAACTGTTGGAGCTGCTGACTGATCAACATTAATTTGTTTTCTTTTTGTTCTGTGTAAAAAATTTAAAAAAGCATGTGTGTAATGTTTCCACCCCACCCCCACCCCCCTTAACCCACCACCCGGGGGAACATGAAATACACTGCTTGCTACTTGCCTTGCCCCGCACTGAAACCAACAACCACAATCACTGACACAGACTGCAGGCTGATTGATCGACAGGGAAACAAAAGCACACACACTACTGCTGGTCCTAAATGCTCCACACCTTCATTGTTGACTTATTCTATATGTTTCCAGCTGAAAATCATCAACTAGTTCCACTTCCACTTGCACCACATGCCACTTTTTAAAGAAAAGTATTCAGATTCAGTGACACAGCTTCCTGCAGAAATATTCAAACATTTTGAAAAAAAAAAAAAAAAAAAAAAAAAAAAAAAAAAAAAAAAGGAAGAAGAAAGAGAAAAAAAAAGGGAGAAAAAAGAAAACAAAACCAGGAAGCAACTTCATGACTCTCTCTTCTTTTCTTCCCGTATCTATGGGATATCTTCCCACTTCCTCTAATGTTCTGCTTCCACAGCAGCCAGGGAATGTCAAGGCAAATTCATACAAGCAGTTATAGCATCGATCATTCTCCTCCTCCAACCCCCTACCCTCCACCCCCACAAAATCCCTCCCCCCCGCCCCCACCAATATCCCTCCCCCAAAAAAGGAGCCAAAACCCCCACCCAGTGAGGGCCTCTCTCTGGGTTAGGTCACCCACCTGAAGCCTGGTCGCGGAAGGCACATTCCCACAGGTGTGACTGAAGAGCACTGCGGGGCCCTTGGAAGGCACAGCCAAGGGTGGACTTGATACACCGGGTGATGGCACCTCGGCATCTGTCACACAAAGCTTCAGTTCAAATCTGGCCTCACCACCCATCTGTACAAATCTCCTTTCATGGATGTCTAGGTGTTGGTGTTGGCGTGTGTGTGTGTGTGTGTGTGTGTGTGTGTGTGTGTGTGTGTGTGTGTGTGTGTGCATGTGCTCTCTGACATTTGATTTCTCATGTTTGTAGTCTTGATCACAGTGCCCCCACAACCCCGTATTGATGTTAATTGCTAGCACTCTGCACTAAGGAAGTAGAGCATGTTATAAATGTCCATTATTATCATCATTATCATTACTATTATTATCACAATTTACACACACACACACACACAAATGCACACACGCACGCACCCACAAAGTACAAGCAGATTACACCTCACACTGTCGGCTCATCACTCTGCTCAAAACTTGATCACTGGGTTATCACTGAAATCTGCTAAACACATGCTTCACACAACCACAGTATTCTGTGTGAGGCCAAAATTTGTGTCCAGAAAAGAAGAGCACTGGTCAGAAATGTGAAACCTGCCTGTGTAAATCAGGTTCTTGTGTTAAATCCATACTTCACTGGACACAGGTCAAAAGATAAAAGAATACACACTATCATAGCAGTCCAATACCAGACTTAACTTTAAAAATCATAATAAAATATAAATTATAGAAATTAAAGAAAAGCTTAACTGGTATGACAAAACAGGCCCAATCCCCTCAACAAAAAAGGATTTTTTCAAAATCTGGTATGATAAAACAGGCTCCCCTCCCCTCAACATTTCTGACAGCAGCATGCTGCAGGCCGGACCTATCTCTTTCACAACCCACCTGTGAAGGAGATGAGATTCAAGTTCACACCGTGGTAGGACCTCTTCACAATAGTCCACATTAGGGCACACCACCAGCAGTTTGTCCAACAACCTGAAACATAGCAACAATACAACACCTTCAGTTTGATAGCGCTATTTCATTTACAGCAAAGATGTCTGCAAAGGAGACCTGAATACCCAAGGCATCAACCCAGACATTAGTAAGCTGTAGCCTATTAAAAAAAAGAAAAGAAAAAAAAAATCATCCTGGAGGCAGACAGTGCAAAAAGGCCTCTCCAAGTTCGAAGAAACACTTTGCATCAGTCAGAGGCGAAACAGCAAAAAAGGAAATACCAAAGCGCAACAGATAGACCAGCATCAGACTTCATCTTCACACATTTTGGGAGAGACTGCCATTTTTGGACTGGCCTGTCAAGCCACAACTGAAACTGCACCAGAAACATCACCAACAGCACATCACCATCGTCTCTCAAGACTGAAGGATGCCTACTACTTACAGCACACTGAAACATACAGCATACTAGCCATACTTATCCACAGCTTCAGATGTGTGTACCAACCTGCTAGTGCCTGAATCCCGCTTGTTTGTATACACATGAGGAGCATCAAATATGCATGTAAAAGATCCTATGTTGGTGGTCGGTAGACAATGGAGACACGAACATATCCAACATGCATTACCCCCAAAATGCCCCCAAAATAAAGTGTGGCTGCCTTAATGGCATGGAAATAATATGTTCATACATATGGAAGTAGACATTAGAGTTGTAGCTCATAAACATACAGAGAGAGAAAAAGATACCATTCACTTTGTTCCTCCCTCTCCTCCTTTCTCTCCACCCTTTCCCATCCATGCACTGTTTTCTTCTTACTTCCCATGAAACCATTTACTATTATTTACCTTTTTTTTCTTTTTAATCCTCAGTCTTTTATTATTTTTTATTTTTATTATTATTATTTTTTAATCCTCAGAGTCTGTTTGCTGAACTTATTTTCCCGTTTCACCCTTTTGCCATCAAACCCTTCTATACCTTTTGCATCTACTCAGGACCCCCCACCCCTTCTACCTCCCAATCCATCCTGCTGCTTCTTCCTCCCTCCTTAATGGGTCAACCCCAGTTGTCTGTCAATCCCTGAGTAGCGGCAGCTCACAGCGAGTGTTGACTGTTACAACAGTACAGGTAATAACTGCCCCACCCCTCCTCCCGGGACGGGGGGGGGGTGCATGAAGGGAGGGAGGGAGGGAGGCATCAATGTATGGTAGGAAACCTTGAGCCATTTCATATTGATAAGCTCCTTGGCTGGTGCCTACCACTCCCCCCCCCCCCCCCGCCCAACCTCCCCATCCCACCTCAAGCACCACCTGCCCCTTCATTACTTCATAAAAAACATTTGCCTGATACAGTTTCTGTTTCTCAAGGAGGAGTCTATGTATTCAGGTTCAAGTAAATTGTGTGTTATTCGTTACACCACAACTGCTAGGGAGATGCCTGACCAGCAGCATAACCCAGCACACTTAAACAGGCCTAAAGTGCATGCATATCTATCTACACACATATTTGTGTACTAATCAGTGGATTTCTTAAACAGAATTTTACCAGAAGACAACACTTATATTGCCATGGGTTTTTCAGTGTGCCAGGTGTGTGCTGCACACAGGACCTCCTTTTATCATCTCACTTGAATGACTAGACACCCAGTTTGATTTTCTGTTTTATAGCAAACTCTGCTGTAGTATCCTGTAGCACTATTCATATTGTTTTGAAAAGACAAAAGAATAAATGGAATACATATAATTATATTTAACAAAATTAATTAAAAACTGATCGTCCCTGCTTACCTGATGAATTAAAATTCAACGTCATAGTGAAAATGCTAAATTTTCTTTTGTCCTTGTGTATTATTGTGAATAAACCAAATAATGCTAATATCTACCAAGCACACATTCACACACATATCCATGGGAACATGCACACACACACAAACATGTGCGTGCGTGCATGCATGCGTGCGTGCGTGTGTGTGTGTGTGTTCAAGCATGCCTCTGTGTGTTTCCATGAATGCAAGTGATTGAGAGGCAGGATATATTAAAAAATCTGCCACTTTTCAACGTACTTCTACTTTCTAGCCCAACAGATAATATCAAACCAAATGCAAACATTTTCTTCTTGTTTTTCCACACACAAGTCTACAAGGAACTCATAATTTATTATCAAAATTACATGCTTTAGAATAGTTACAAGTGGTCAAAAAGCACCAACAATGGAAAGACATGTAATGAAGGAAAAGAAAGCGGTGGGAAGATGGTTTAACATGAAACACACACACACACATACACACACATATATCTTTCATAAATAAATGATTATAAAGGGAGAGAGGGAGGGAGTTGGAGGCGGGCACAGGGGCAAAGGCAGATTATTTTCCAAGAGCACAGACTACAATGCCAGTCTTCAAACCACAGGTCAATGTCCTGTTTCACTCAGCCCTAGTCACTGGTCATGGCCATTTCTTTTTTTTTCTTTCTTTCTTTTTAAAGGACTTTTAAAAACAACTCTCAATAAGGTTATGTCCAACACTACATTGTCTACACACCCACCCCCTTCTTGCCCTCTCCTTCACACACACACACACACACACACACACACACACACACACACAAGGAGGAAGAGGTGGCTGCCTACACACACACACACACACACACACATCCAAGGAGGAAGAGGTGGCTGCTTCAAGTTATAGGGTGGTGGTAGGAGTAGGATGGTGGAAAATGGGGTGGGGGTGGGGGTGGGAGGAACCAACAGAGAGAAGGGGAGAGGGGAAGTGGTATCCCTTCCCCTCCTCCCAGACCAAAACTACTGCACCCCATCCCCTCCACACACACACACACACACACACACATGCCTGACAGCCAGTTCTACCAGACCAGCCCTTCACCACCCTCCCTCCTTCAGCTTCTCCTCCACAACCCTTAACTACCTCACCCCGCCACCATCCCCAACCCCTGGGTGACTAGTCAGTATCGATCCTGGAACAGCAAGCTACCAAACCACCAGAGTACCATCCAAGGGAGCCACACCACTTTTTTTTTTTTTTTAGTCTGTCCGGCCTTCACCATTACTACCACTGCCGCTACTATACCCCTGTCCGCCCTCCCCTTCACTATTTCCATCCCCACTTCCTCCCCCACTTGGTGTCCCTCCGGGGAGGAGGAAGGGGTGGGGAAGGGAGGGGGGGGACTTTTATTCCCACCCTCTGAAGCAAGAAAAGAAAAAAATGGTGCCATCACTGTGGTGGGATGGTATGGAGGGATGGGAGTGATGGGTGGGGTGGGTTGGGGCGAGGGGGGGTGGATGGAGATTATAGCCTTCAGTGCTCAAAGTGATAAAGGAAGAGGGACCGGGTCTGGATCCATGTTGTATTCCGAGGTCATTCTCTTTTCTTATGTTAAAATTTAGTCTGCATGAACACTTTTCGAAAACACATCTCACACACACACACACACACACACACAAACAGAAACAATAGATGAGCCATAGAATACTGCCAATGAAGTGGAGTGCCTTAATTATGTAGAAGAGTGCTCGAGAAGGAATGTTTTCAGAAATGTTTTAAATATGAGATAAAAGGACTGTGACTGGCTGAAACCAGGAGAGAAGTCCAGGTTGGTACAGTTGGAGAATTACAATTAACATTCCCCAACCAAGTTGCACATTGTTTAATTTAAAAACACAAACAATCCTATCACAGGCAGAAGAGCAGAGAGATGCTGAAGGCACTTGTTTGCTTAAAAGGTAAGAAATATACTGAGATGAAGTTCCAGACATGACATGAAAAGAGAGACAGTATGAGAAAATGCTCAAATTCTGTGGCTTTTATGCCCTGCTCTCAGTTTCAATTTCTCTTCCACTTCCATGACTGTACAGAGAGTTTCTGTGGCAAGGGCCAGGATGTCAGCAGATTCATGGAGACCTTCAGGGCTGAGGGGTGGGGGCAGGGGTGGGGGTGTGGGGGGGGGAGACATAATGCTGGTCACCTCTCATTCAGTTTAGTCATTTCAATGAGACAATAAGCTGAAGTCTGCTCCTGTGTGTAGCATGCACTTAGCACAAGTAAAAGAACCCACAGCAACAAAAGGGTTGTTCCTGGCAAAATTCTGTATAAACTTAAAAAAGAAAGAAGGAAAAAAAGCGGGAATGTGCTCTCCCTTGGGAGTGCAGCCCAAATTTAACACAAAGGAATCTATTGTATTTGTAACACACACACACACACACAATTTCAATCACTATCACTGTTGTGGACAGGCTCCATAGTTGGCACCGGAGTCCTGTGTCCTGTTGAATGAGAACCACTAACTCTAACCATTGGCTCAGCAGCCAAACCAGGGTCTCCCTCCCCTGGGTGGACTCACAGCAAAAGTCACCACAACCTGACAATGGCAGCTCTCTGTGGACTGCTGTGAGTGTGACATAACGAGGCTAGGGGTGGCTGTGAGATCTGGGATGAGCAGGGGCCTCATGCCGCTCAGCTTGCAGTTTCTGGGCAGGAATAAAGGCCAGCAAATAAATAAATAAATAAAAAGTAGTGACAGGGAGCAACAGACACACCTGCAAAACCACAGGGAGACAAGAGGAAGGGACCGAAGCCCACCAGGAAGGGGAATGGGGCATGAGGCCACACTAACTGCCCAGTAGTAAACCCCTTAAGACCCGACCCCACCCCACCCCCACCCGCTTGATCCCCAACACAAACATTACCATGATAACACACAGCATCACTAACAAAAAATAAAATGATCCAGCATTCAAGTCAGTAAACTAGTCACTGCAGCCAAGCCAGAAAATGTGGCATTCATCACAGCAGTACCACCACCACACCATCAGAAAGATGCCAGGCTGGCTGTCTGTTGAAGCAACTGTCCATTCCGTTCCCCCAAACTGGGAGAGAGCAATTAACTCAAGCCACCTTTGGGAGGGAGCGGACCATCATTTTAAAGTGTCACCACAGAAGCTCAGAGGAACCAGACATTATTTCCATGCAGTCTGATGACTCACACGGATGGGGTGGATGAATCACAGAAGAACTTGCACCATGTCTGTTATTATGCCTTCTGATGATTGTCTGGTACAGCGGTAAATTTACTTGTTGTGAATGAACACACCTATCAGTTTAATGACTGCATTCAACTGATGATTGCAATTACACTATTGACAGTTGTTTAAAACCGGACCTGGGTTCACAAAGGATTTTCATTTTCAAACTCCAAACCTTTTCCCAAACTTTTTCAAACCATTGTGACCTGTTCCACAATATTTACTGCTATCTATCAAAATAGCACAGCATCTTATAGTTATGATCTTTAACTCACTCAGTATGGCCAGTCCTCTCTTCTCCTCTACACAGACCCCTCGGATGTCCAGTGGGTGTCTGAATGACCCAACCTTTAGCTTCCGTCATCAGAATTGTGGTATTCTTTGTCAACATTCACCTCTTCAGTATAAGAGCCTTCCACTTGCAGTATTTTGATGATGGTAATTGGGGTGAAACGCTGTTAACGTCGTCTCTTTCGCCGTTTGTATGGAGAGAGTTAAAATTATTCATTTAACTTTAAGTAACTAATATATATTGGAGGGCAATAACTCCCCACAAATTCTGGCCAAACAGAGCAAACCAATATGCCAAGTTTGCATCATTTTGACATGGTACATAAAAAAAACACACCAAACAATATATTGACATTATTATTGGTGCACAAAAACCTCATCACTGATACCTGCATGAAAAGTGCAAGTACAGTAACAATATTCCACAGTAAAGCTGGCTTATCAGCCACAGAGTTTGCCCCTGTTAACTTATAAACCACAAATGCAGTCACAGCATAAGATATTATAACACCTTGCCCTCTCCCCCCACCATTTCTCAGATTAAACCAAAGCCTGAGGAACATACCTGGCTGGTGACAACAGCATGCAGTCTGTTTCGTGGGAAAACAACGTCATTTTGTAAAAGCTGTACAGTTCATTCTGTATAATATCACACGATGCTCTGTCTCATGGGAAAACAATGTCATTTTGTAGACACCCTACAGTTCATTTGCATCACATCACACAATGCTCCATCTCACAGGAAAACAATGTCACTGATTTTGTAGAAGCCCTATGCTACAGTTCATTCTGTATCACATCACACGATGCTTTGTGTCATGGGAAAACTATCATTTTGTAGAAGCCCTTCAATTCATTCTGTATCACATCACACGATGCTTTGTGTCATGGGAAAACTATCATTTTGTAGAAGCCCTTCAGTTCATTCTGTATCACATCACACGATGCTTTGTGTCAAGAGAAAACAATGTCATTTTGTAGAAGCCCTACAGTTCATTTTGTATCACATCACACAATGCTTTGTGTCATGGGAAAACTATCATTTTGTAGAAGCCCTACAGTTCATTTTGTATCACATCACACAATGCTTTGTGTCATGGGAAAACAACATCAATTTTGTAGAAGCCCTACTGTTCATTTTGTATCACATCACACAATGCTTTGTGTTGTGGGAAAACAATGTTATTTTGTAGACGCCCCTCAGTTCATGGAAATCACATCATAAGATGCTCTGTCTCATAGGAAAATGATGTCACTGATATTGTTGAACTCAGTTCATTCTGTAACACATCACACGATGCTTTGTGTCATGGGAAAACAATTTCATTTTGTAGAAGCCCTACAGTTCATTCTGTATCATACATCACACGATGATTTGTGTCATGGGAAAACAATTTCATTTTGTAGAAGCCCTACTGTTCATTTGTATCACATCACACAATGCTTTGTGTCATGGGAAAACAATTTCATTTTGTAGAAGCCCTGCAGTTCAGTTTGTATCACACCACACAATGCTATCTTGTGGGAAAACAAAATCATTTTCTAAAGCACTACAGTTCATTCTGTACCACATCACACGATGCTCTGTGTCATAGGAAAACATCATTTTGTAGACGCCCTACAGTTCATGTATATCCCATCACACAATGCTCTGTGTCGTGGGAATACAACATCCTTTTGTGGAAGCCTACAGTTCACTTTGTGTAATGTATCCCATCACATGATGCTTTGTGTCATGGGAAAACAACATCCTTTTGTGGAAGCCCTTATATTGATTCTGTATCACTTCACCCGATGTTCTGTGTCATGGAACTCAAACTGTCTCACAGTACATGATGGTCTGAGACACGGTGGAAAATGAAAGTATTTGTACAGGCCCCACTATGTATGAGTCACAGCACATAACAGTTTGTATCAAGGGGGAAAATGGAAAGTCACTTTGTACCCTGTACAGGCCCTACTATTCATTCTGTGTCATCATACACAATGTCTACATCCAAGGAGGAAGCAAAAAAGTCACTTTGTAGAAATCCTCCAAACCACATAATGTTACAGCATGACCCAGTCTTTTGTGTCATGAACAAACTATATCATTCTGCGGTTCTTAACCCTGCACAATCCACAGTGTGTCACCACATGAACAGTCTTCTCAAGCAGTGAATCTGATGGTCCCACAGTATGTCACCACATAAACAGTCTTCTCAAACAGTGAATCTGTTGGTCAAACATCACCATCACCAAGGCCATACACATTTGTCTCCACTCATTATAACTTAATCAGACCAGGTGAAAAATTTCTGGCACAGCTGATTCCGTAAACTAGAGTACACACACACACACACACACACACACACACACACACACACACACACACACAGACAGAGTGACACACACATCTATCATTTACAACCAGCTTACAAAGTGTGAGAAAGGTGGGTTTTTTTTTTTTTACTTTTTGTATTTTGTTTTGTTTTAATTAGAGATGCAAGGCCTTCATGAATCACATGTGACACTTTAATTGACCACAGGAATAAGGGAATGGACAAAACAAGACCTTATCTCTTTTGTGCCCATAAACTTTTCCTTATTATAGATGCCATGTAGTCATCCCAACCTTTGACAGCAAACAGTGAATTTCAAAAGAGATCACACAACGGCCAGTCACTAAACCAATGCTGATAAAAAAAATTGATGTAAGGTATGACCTCTCATCCTGCTTACCTCATCAATGTATAGGAGAAGTCTTATGCATGCCTACAAGTACAACACTACCTGTGCACCAAGCCTGGTTCCTATTGTATCGACAGCTGCCAAGAAAAATCCAACGTTGATGTTTGCCTCCCACCCCCTCGGTTTTCAAACACGAATTAAAATAGGGACTGTTGAAAGGCAAAAGACACAATGAACAATTTTAGTGAATTTCTCTTTAAAGCATTTGTCTCCAATCATTATCAAGGTCTTCCCATCAAAACTAAGCCATTATCTTACCCCCTCCCCCGCACACAACAATGTCAGATGATAATGTTCCATCAAAGGTGCTGACCAATATGAACCTGTATCACTGCCTGGAATTACTTGATGACTGGATCTGGATCTAACAATGATACACTTACTAACAAAGTAAATCAAAACTTTTGTGTTAAATTAATGATTAGATGATTAGAAGCTCTAATTGAAAAGAAGAGAAATATCAAAACAAGGAACAGCTTTGAACTGGAAATCGTTTGCATAACTGGCATCGTTTACTTTGCATAGCTGGCATCGTTTACTGCTTGGCACTTTCTTCATCTGTATATATTTCACTTGTTTATTTATAAATATAATGGGTTGTTGTTGTTGTTTTTAATTGTTAACATTCAAACGTGAAAAACAACTAAATACTCATACTTCAAATGTCTACATTTACCAGTATGTGTGACATGGCTAAGAGCATCAAGTGCATGCAGTACAGGGGACCTCAGTTTTTCATCTCATCTGAATGACTATATGCTCAGTTTGATTTTCCAATGAAACTTGGGAGAAAGGGTAAAACCAGGATTTGAGCCCAGACCCTCACGTACACACTACTGATGTCTTAACCTTTCTGCCACCTCCCTCCTCTTTCATTTTCATGTTAATGTTTTACACAAACCTAACGATTAAGACGGGCTCTGGAGGCCTGATCAGCACCTTGGGATACAAAAGGCAGGCATCTGTTCCTTTTTTTTCTTCTTCTCCTTCTTATCTTTCCTGTTTCTAGCAGATATGAAACATGTATGGATCTGACTGCATGCATTGAAAACTTCTTGAAACTGAAACTGAAACTCTGCTGGGAAGGTCGGTAGTATCAGCTGGTTCACTACCACCCATACACACAAAAAAAGAGGGAAAAAAAATGAATGAAAAGTTTGGCCTTCCATTTTGTAGATGTCAACAAACCCAGTAGTTTGGATTCTGGGGTACCAAATTCTCTTTTGCTTATGACCTGTTTGCATACTTTGTTAAATGTGCAGCACAGATAGCTTACACTGTTTACAGTCACACATTGTATGTGAGGTGCACCACTATATAAACTAATAAAGCCTAAGAATAAGATACACTCACACACAACACACACACACACACACACACACAACACACACACACACGCGCACATGCACACACACACACACATTTTTATATGCAAACACACATTACATACAAACACACATTTATACACTCTTCCTAGCTGCTAAGGTTTCCTTCAAAAGGTCACTGATAAACCCTGCAGACGTTCTCAAAGGTAATTATTGATCAAATCCTTCCCCAAGCTTTTGTTCTTTGCCCTCATACACACTACAACTCTGAACACTGGTAAGTCTTTTACCACTGTTTAGCATCCATAATTTTTTCTTCTTCCCTAAATCATCATTAATATTCTGACATGAAACAGATCTCTAACACTGTGTAATCAAACTGTGAAATACCTCATCCCATCCTTTCACATCTTTATCTGCACAAAACATTTATCATAACACTGTTGATTTGATCCTGTCATTAAACACAGTGGTGATGTTTTTGAATTATTTTACGCTTACACTCAGGACTCAAGCAATAGTGATACAGAGATAAATAATCGATAGACTGTCTCCTTCCATACTACAATACATTATGGTTTTGTCTTGTGCTATACATCTGGTGCGCACACACACACATTCACACCCATCAACTGACTGTCTTTTTTTAGTTTTATGATAATCTATCTTAGGGCTGAAGAACTGGCTGCATTCACTGGAATACCTGAACAATGGCCTAAGTGACCTTGGGGGGAAGAGGGGGGGTGAGCGGAGATGGGAGGGGGGCAGGTCAGCAAGGGGTCAGGACTCATCAGCATGAGCAACCCATGTGAGGCCCCCATGGACTGACCACAGGCCCCTGACAGGCATGACCAGACAACTTCATCCTTGTCCCCTGCTCCCTGACTCATCAACAGAGATCTATCGCCAGCACAAAATGCTTACCCACTGATGCACAACCCTTCACTTTACATTGTGCAAGTAAATTTCAGTGTGAGAGCATGCAAATTTTTTGCAAGTGTGCGTATGTGCATGCCGCGCGCGTGTGTGTGAAAAAAACCACAGAGAGCATATGTGCGCCTGCCCTTCCACCCTCTCTCCTTCACTGAGTGAAACACAGTGCTTATGGAATTATGACTTAAAATTACTAGAAAACCGGAGCAAACATTAAATTGCCAGACCCAGCAATGGAACACAAATTTCATCCCAGAAGGCCGACTGTCAGACTTTGTTTAGGACATGAACAAATCTGAGCATGATGTCTCTACTTCAGCGCTATATAAATACCATTATTATTATTATTATTATTATTACAGTGACAGACTCGTAACATAGACATGTAGCCTCCTGTCCCTTTCCCCATCAATATCTACCAGGCATGTTAAGTATCACAATCATGGGGCCTTGAAGTTTACAAGACAGAGAGAAGTCGATAAATGTCAGCATCCTTTACGAGCTAGAGCAGGCAATTATTTTTGACTTCCCTCTTCACAAAGCCATTATGCACTGCCCCAGTTCCGAGTGTAATGATGATCCATAAACAGCATAGACAGAGGAAAACATTCCTGCTGACATTTTGTAAAATACACATTCAACGTACCCAAGACAAATTAGTTTTTCATTCCATCATAACAAACAGGAGGAGCTCCAGCTACTTTCCATGGCCATAAAAAGCAACATTTACAAGCAACTGTTGTGTGTTTTCATCACACAGATTTTTCACTTCTGTGTGGTTGTGTATTTGTGTCTGCACATACACATGTGTGTGTCGCTGTGCACCTCTCTCTGTGCACATCTGTATGTGTGTGAACTCATGAGTGTATACTGTATGCATGTTAAACAAATACTTTTTCAATGTAAGTTATAACCTCGTACCTTATGCCTTTGTAAGAAACTTCTATCAAACTAAATCCAATCTAATGAGAAACTTCAATTTTTGAATTCACGTTAATACAAGCAAGTGTATCTGTATGTATACACAAGATGAAGATGAATATTTTTTCAACAATAGTAAGATTTATTTTTTTTCAAAACTACCAAACACCCCTCTCTTCCAGCAAACACCACAACAATACTGCAAATATACTGTTTGAGTTTTTTGTTTTGTTTGTTTGTTTCAATGTTTGTTTGGTTTTTGTTTTGTTTTTGTTTGGTTTTGTAAAAATAATGTGCGTCTATGCATGTATGTGTGCGCATATGCATGCATGTGTACACACATGTGCAATCTTGCTCTACCTGTCAATAAGGAAAAGGAGACATGGAAGGTGGGAGGGATAAGAAAAGGAAACACAAATACTATGAGATGAAACAACTTCTTTTATAGTTTTAAGATACACATCGAACATGGACAAAGTGTATGCCCTGAAGCTCCTAATGCTTTACCAGTTAATGTCATGTTTGTAATAAAACAAAAGCATCTGTACATCCCTAATCTGTTGCGCGCACACACAACCACACACACACACACACACACACATCAAGAGACGCTTACACTTCCAGAGCTGCAAGAACTGAGTCTACTTTAACCTATACCAGAAAACAACACCTCTTTAAAAACATCCCTCTCTTTCTGCACAGTCACAAAGATGTTTTGCTGCATGCTGTATCAAGTTTTAAATCAACCACCACTACCTAACACCCTACTCTCCTGACAAACACCACAGATATTCAGCTGTACACTGCATTTCAGTGGACTTTTCACTGCCTTTCCCCTTCCCCTGGGACTTTCCAAAGATGTTTTGCTGCCTGAAACATGATTTCAATCTACAAACAAACATCTGCTCAATTTGTTAGTATTTTCCCCCTCTCCCAGCAAAAGCACACTCCAAAACATGTTTTCAATGTTTGCCGCATTTTCAGTTCACAATACTGTCCAGCTCTTTCTCATGGCACTCTCTGAAGACGTTTTGCTGTACACAACAAACTATACTTCAGATGAACAATCACCTCTGACCACACCTCAATGTTTAGACATTCAAAAAGATGGTTCGCTGTATTCTGTATTCTTAAGAAAACAATGCCACCTCATAAATACATTCTTCTCTCCAGGCAGCCTCCAAAAGCTGTTTTATTCCAAACTGCATTCAAATTTCAATTAACACCTTACACACCCTTTCTTTTGCACACACCAAAAAACTGTTTTATACTGTTTTAATTAGCATCTAGTTATATCCCTCTC
Source organism: Babylonia areolata (assembly GCF_041734735.1). NCBI lineage: Eukaryota > Metazoa > Mollusca > Gastropoda > Neogastropoda > Buccinidae > Babylonia > Babylonia areolata. The sequence goes on along the minus strand of NC_134902.1, from coordinate 35,184,297 downwards.
TTGTACAACCCAAAACCTTAATTTCTTAGGTACTGTGTTCCAATTAACAACTTGCACCCTTTTCAGTTTTCTTTTGCACACTCCCAAAGCTGTTTTGTTGAATAAATAATGTGTTTCAATAAACACTTCCTTACAGTTACCCCCTTCTCTTTTGCACACTGCAAGTGAAAGATGTTTCGCCGTGTACTGGTTTTCCACTTTAGAATCAGATGTGCTGCCATTTGATAACGTACCCTTTTTCTTCTTTTTTTTTTTTTTCCAAAAAATGTCACTATCATGGCTATGTGTAGTGTCCTTTTCTTCAACCTTCCAACAAAATAAGTAGGTTATCCCCCCAACCCCCACACATGTGCTGTTTCACCCAGACTAAAACACCCTCACATCCCTCTCTTCTGGCGAACTCTGAGAGATGTTTTGCTGTGTCATGCTTTTTTATTCCATATGTACCACCCATCCACAAAAACATCTTGCAGCATCCTTCTCTTCATTTCAAGTGCATTCTAAAACGTGTGTATGTGTTGGTGGGGGAGTGGGGATCCCCAAAAGTGCTGCATTACATAGATTTACAATCAACACCAAAAATGACCTCAATTTTTAAACTCTTCAAGCACAATTTAGAATATGAGCTCAACCCCACCCACCCACTCCTTCTAACAAATGCATTACAATTTACAGTCAACAACAAAATCACCCTCACACGTTTCTATCATGACAGTGACGCAATCAACAACAAAATGCTGTGCAGTACTTTTCCACTTCCGTATGTGCCACGAGTCAACGACGACTCTTTGTAACACGACTCTCCACAAGCACACCACAAAACTTTTTTTTTTCTTTTCTTTTCTCCTCCTTAGGCATTGCATTACATGTCACAATCAACAACAAAAGCACCCCCACACCTCTCTTATCACAATGTGAAAAAAACGAATCATACACTGTAGTGCATGAAAAAGACATATGGTTCACGATGAAGTGTGCGAAAAAGACATGGTTCACTGTGAAGTGCCAGTTTTCTCTTTCACTCAGTCTGCCGCTGTTACTCATCATATGACAATTGCACAACACCCCTTTTCTCTGTCTCTCTCTCTTCAAGTCCACTCCAGCACACCATTTGCCTAACCACCACAAGCTCACAACCTCCCCTCCTCCCCAGGCTCATGTGAGCAGTACCACAATGCCCACCTACCTTGCCTCCACCCACACACACACACACACCCACCACCACCACCACCACCCACCACCACTTGACAAGCCACCCAGGCCATGGAGGGACAGAGAAAGCAAGGTAAAACTAACTACTGGAGGACACTGTTGCTGCGGCAGCAGCATAGCCCTGATGGCAGTGGCAGTAGTAGTAGTGGTGGTGGTGGTGGCTGCAGGGACAGCCACAGGACAGGCACAGACCCAAGCCTTTACATGCCCCCCCCCCACCCACCCACCCCTCCCAAAGCTACAGTGTGCCAGCCAGTAAAACTGTTTATCAGTCAAACCATCATGGGGTGGAGGGGTGAGGGGGTGGGATGGGGTGGCTGGGGAGGGTGTGTGTTGGACAGAGGGGGGGGGGGGGGGAAGGGAGCTGGAGGGGTGGAAATGGGGGGTGGGGAAAGCTGTTGTGTCAGTAACCTGGCTGTGGGGTTAGATATGGTTAAAAAAAAAAAAAAAAATAAAAATTCAATGTTATGGAGCCAGACTCGGGCTGTTTTTTTTCTGTGGGTTTTTCTTCTTCTTCTTTTTTTTATTTTATTTTTTTATGAACACTTGAATAGTTCGTAAGGAGAAGAAGGGTTAAAAATAAATTGCACTCATCCTCTAATTTTGTAATTATTCTATGATATTATGTGGTGATAGTGACATACTATGCACTCTAATTTCCTTCACACAGTCACACACACACCTGTATACTCTGTGTGTGTGCTTGCTCATCATGTACTCATGTCACATGCTAATCCACGCCAATGATTCAAGAGGTGCTTGGCTTGTTCCCACTTTTCCTTTTTGGCAGTTTGTCCTTAAACTGTTTAAGCAGTAAGCGTAAACCATGAAAACACAAGTATGATCAGATCACCATAATCAGCACAATCTCTCTCTCTCTCTCTCTTCATCTCTCTTTAATATAACCCAGGAACTGCTCAAAATTAGGTCTTAGTCATCAGCTTACAAAGCAGTGGTTCACTCAACCATTGCTGAAACTCGCAAGATACAGCCTTTTCTGGTGTGGAAGCTTTTCCATTATTTCCCATCATCAAGCATCCTCAATCACTTGACCATATCCAGCATGCTGTTGCAGGACATGCTCCACTAGGCTACATACTACATGCATGTTTCTTACATTTGTGTGTGTGTGTGTGTGTGTGTGTGTGTGTGTGTGTGTGTGTGTGTGTGTGTCTCAATATGAAGGCCTGCCTGCCTTTGGCAGTCCACCATTTAGAAATGTGAATATCTTTCAAACTGTATGATCATTTGCCAATCAGCACAGAAACTGAGAAATCATCAGTACCAGTCTGGGTGTATTTCTGTAAATTTGGATCTGTTAAAGAAATGTGGATTTGCACCTACCCCCACCATCCAAGCAAGTATGTTTTGAAGGAACATGTAAGACCAGCAGTCGATAACTTTCTGATTTCACTGCCCATGCATTTCAATTCAAATGAATTTCTTCTGTGACACTCTAATCTGTATAGCTGAGTTTTATTAGGACAATGCCACAGTCAAAAGAATTTTTTTTCTTTCTTTCAATTGTCCAGATCAATCTTATGGGCAGCTGCAAACTTACTTTGCTGTATGCATCATGTTTTCATATGTTCTGACTGGAACATGCATTTTACAGAATGACATCTTTTACTTTTCTTAATTTATTCCTGGATTCATATCATGCAAAGTGCAGTTTAAGCGCTCAAAAAAAGAACTTAACATATTGTACTTGAAATAAATGTTTTGTTTGTCATAAGCAACTCACTGTCATTAAAACTGTAATAAAATTGTAACTATCATCGTCACTATTATGACTACTATCATTATCATTATCATCATCAATGAAATGAAATAAGAGAGAGAGAGGAAAAAAAAAAAAAAGAAAAGAAAGAAAAAAAGAGGAGAGACAGGCAGCCAGTGGTGTAGGTAACTTCCCGGCACCACTCCCTCACCTGCGAACCAGGATGCTGGACAACTGGCACTCCTTCAGGGACAAGGTCTTGCGGTCGATGGGGCACTGGCGCTGGATGCGCAGGTAGTTGCGCAGGCACCGCGCGCAGAAAGTGTGGCCGCAGCGCGTGTCCAGGGGACTGACCAGCGGCTGCAGGCAGATCTGGCACATGAGGTCCTCGTCCACCGCCTGGTAGTAGTCATACAGGTGGGTGCCCTGAGGCTCGTGCAGCTGGCCGCATGACGGGCACACTGTGGCGTCCCAGGAAGAGTGGGGGAGAGACATGCTTCTCTCCTTCCCCTTTTTCCGCCCCAGACTGCTGGGTTAGCTGCTTCTCGTCACCAAGGAAAAAAATATTTCACAACACCTGCATTTCCACCACCACCACCCCGCACACACCCCTCCACTCCTGGTCAGTATGCACTTGGGGGAAATTCAAATGTGACACAGCTTCTCCTCTTCAGTCCCACTTTACAAGAACGCATCCACACAATTCAGGCATAAAACTGTCATTTGTTTCCCTAACACACAAGTATATAACTAGGTCCAGTTCGAATTTCACTCAGTGCCAGGACAAAGAGCGTGATGTCTCTACGTTTCAAACGTCGGCAGGGACCAACCTCCCCAACATCCAACAAAAGCCCAGGCAATCGTTGTGGATGTGGTGACAACCTCCTGTCCAACAGGACCCTGCAGGCTATTGGTCACATGGTGTGGCTATGTGCCAGACTCTACCACGAAGAGGACGGTGAGGCTGTAGAGTGGACAGCATGGTGTCTGTTGTCCCAACCAGACAGTCAAGTCATCTTGGATGTCTCTGCCCCGGCCACTGATGGTGGTGCCTAGACTGCAGACAGACAATGATTGCAGTCAACATGAAGATGTTTTAAAAATAATGGCGGTCTTTCTGTCAACATTCACACACAGCTAATAAATCACACACACACACACGCACACACAAACACAGAGTCTGTTTCTTACACACACACACACACAAACGCATGCACACACATACAAACACACACACACTTATTCAGATGGGACGATAAACAAAGGTCCACTGCGCAGCGCACTTGACACATAAAATAATCCAAAGCATCACACGGGTTTTCCCCCGCAAAATTATGAAGAAAACTCCACCTATTATTTATCTACTTTCAGTTTCAAACTTTCAGTTTCTCTCAGATTTGTTCTGTAAATATTCTCTCACCATACAGATGAACAAAATATTGGGATAATTGCTCCATGTGTATTAATTTCAAATTTACCACCTTTATTTTTATATTCTTTTTTTTTCTTGGTGGTAATACTTAATCTCCAACACCCCCTAACTGATCTGAGTAACTGCAATAAAGAAAACCTTACCCCATTCCCCACTCCCCCCAAAAAGAAAGAAATAAAAGGCACAATACAGCAGATACACCAAATAATTCTTCCTCTTTTTATTCCTGGCACATAAAGGAGGAGTTTGTATTATACACCCTGTTCGGTGATACATATACTTACCATGTCAAACTGATGCAAACTAGGCCTATCGGTCTGCTCTGCTTGGTCAAATTTCGCATGCCCGCTCTTAGTCAATCAAAGGCCTCTAAGTAAAAGTTACAAGTGCTGAATCATTCTGTGGCCATTGAGAAAATGCCCCATGAGAACCACGGCAGAGACACGGGGATGGACGGCATTCAAGTTTGACATGGTAAGTATATGTATCACCAAACAGGCAGTATAAAACAAACTCCTCCTTTGGGTGTCATATACTGTACCATGTCAAACTGATGCAGAATTTAAAGCAAATGGATGAGGGCAACACCTACTGGTTTGCATGGAGAGCCCTTGTAACCGACACGGCAGTGTTAACCGTGACAAAGGAAATCCCCTTGGAACCGTCAGCCCTGGTCATACGGAAATCCCTGAGGTAGAAGTTGATGAAGGGATTCTCAGACCGCCAGGAGGCTGCCTCCAAGACATGCTGCAGTGGCACCAAGTGCTGGAAAGCAGCCGAAGTGGCTATGGCCCGCACTTCGTGTGCTCTGGGATTAAGACAGCCGATATTCCTGTGAGCATGAGAGTAGCCCCTAAGAATGACTTGGGAAACGGTCTCTGAGAAGAACACCTGTGGCGAGACCTATCTCAATAGTATCTGAGGCAGAGATGCCTATCCTCATCGTCTTGGGCAAGAATATCAAAGGTCTGACCCTCAGAGAGGAGGAAGAAACCTCCGTGTCTTGGTTCTTAGCCAGGAACTCTGGAAGGAAACGGAGGATGAAGGAACCATCTTTGTGGAAGGCCAGATCTTGTGGCATTCCACTAAGACCGTGTACCTGGCTTCTACGACAGCCTGTGGCCAGCAACAAAAGGAAAGTGGTCTTGATGGTGAGTAAGTCAAAAGGAATAGTACCCAAAGGCAAAAAGGGTTGCTTTCCGATGAAATAAGCACCAGGAACAAGTCCCACAGGGGCACTCTCCTGGGGTTTCTAGCTTCCTTCAGAAAGGCACCCCTAGCCACCTCTCTGAGCAGGAAATCCATGTCAAAGGACGGACCACCTAGCTGTCTTATGGTGGTACAGATGGTAGACCTGTACCCTCACACAGAACTAGCAGACAGGTTGAAACCCAAGGAGCTGTGAGCCAGAAAGTTGGCCAGCTGCATGCTCGTAGGGTTAGTAGGGGGAACGTCCCGAGCCGTACACCACCACAACCATTTCTTCCAGCGAAAGTCCTATAAGGCCCCAGTCCCTGCCCTCCTAGCTTTGGAGACTATGGAGAGGAGGTCAGAGGAGGCGCACCCCTTGGTAAGTGCCTCAGACACAAGGGCCGACCGAGGGGTCGAAGACTTCAATGTTGGTGCTGACAATTCTGACCGCACAGCAGCCATGCGTGCAGGTGGAGCAGCTGAGGGTTGGAATGAGGGATCCCCGAATGAGGCTGCCTCAGCAGATGAGGTTTGGTTTCAAGTTCCAGAGGTGGAATATGTTTCGGGGACTGGAGGTTTGGATACCAGGGCTGAGCCAGCCATTTTGGTGCAATAAGAATTAGCTGCCGGCGTTCCCATCTGGCTTTCCGGATCACCTTGGACAGAACTGGAAAAGAAGGAAACGCGTAGGCAATCAGATTGCTCCAGTCTAGAAAAAGAGCATCTACTGCCCACTCTTCCGGGTGCATCTGCCAAGATGCTGGCTTTTCCTGCTATGTGTCCTGGCTGAAAGAGCAATGCCCTTGCTGTGGCACCAACGGAGGAGAGCCTCGGTCCACAGGGAGAGGTCTGCCGAGTGCAACCCCCCCCCACACCCCCCACCCCCCAACTCCCCCTTTTGTTCACATAGTATGCAACCGTTGTGTTGTCCGTGAACAAGCGGATGGTCTTGCCAGTGGCCTCCCCCGCAAAGTGCAGGAGAGCCCTGCGAACTGCCTCCAGTTCCAGAACATTGATGTGGCATAGGTGCTCCTCCGGGAACCAAGTCCCTGCTGCATGGAGTAAGTCCATGTGGGCTCCCCAGCCCAGGGAGGAACCATCTGTGAAGAGTTCAACTTGAAATGTAGGTGGGGCTATGGGCACCCTCTGTGTCCGAAGAGGGAAGACTAGCCACTCTGATGTCGCCTTGAGGAACCACTTGCCCAGACATATCAGGGTATCCCATGGTTGGGTTCTCTAGGACCACCATAGCCTCAGTGCCCTCTGAAGAGGACGCTTGAGAACCCTGCCCAGGGGGATGAAGGGTGCCATGGACTCCCATCATGCCCAGGAGAGATGAAAGTGTCCACGCTGTTGCCCGACAGGAACGGCGCAACTGGCAGAGGAGGTCTGCCAGTCGGTCCCAGGACTGACTTGGGCACAGATCGCATTTCTCCTGGTTTGTGAGGAAGCCCAGTTGGGAGCATAGGTCTAGAAGTCTGGCTGTATGCATCTGACACAGGGCCTGTGACTGGGCCAGAATGAGCCAATCGGCCAGGTACACAAAGAGACGAATGGATTCCTACCGGACGATGGACACCGATTCCCACACCACCTTGGTAAACAGGAAAGGTGCGACTGAAACACCTTGTCCCTCCACACGAACCTCAGGCATCGACGGGATGCCAGATGAATGAGGATATGAAAATAAGTGTCTTTCAGGTCGATAGAAGTCGCCCAATCGCCCTGTTGAATGGTTTCTCGAATCTGCACCTGAGTGTCCATCTTGAATTTGATTTTGGGGAGGAATTTATTGAGGGGGGACAAGTCCAACACTGGTCTCCACCCTCCAGAGACCTTTGTAATTACGAACAACCGGCCGTAAAAGCCCAGGCCCGGGTCCGAGAGTTGAGATTATCACCACAATGAGAAGTAGGTGTGATATATCTGTCTCTAAGACGCTCTCCTGCTCCACAGAGCTGGCCACATAAGGAGGAGGGGTGGGTCTTGGAGGGAGGGGGGTCCTCTGCCCAAAGCAGCATGTACCCCTACTCTAGCACTGACATAATCCAGTCGTTGAGTCCAGAGTGCACAACTGATGTGTGTGCTGGGACAGGTTTCCTACTTGATGGGTCTGGACGACTTGTGGCACTGAATTGGGCCTTGTCACTGGGGGTGCTGCTTTCTGGCTTTAGGCATGGCCAGTCGGCTTGGACGGGCATGAGGTGACTTATTCCTCTGCCTATGATTCTGCGCACGCCGCCTTGACTTTGGTGGCGTGGCATATGGAGAAGTTACACTTATAGTTACCAGAATGAAATATTATCATATATATATATATATGTTCCACCACAATTTTTTTTCTAAAACTTACTGAAGTAATGAACTTTATGAAGTCTTCTGCAGACTGATAGTCTCATGTTTGGTCATAGAGTACAAGTGAGTTTTTAACTTAAGTTTGTGATCATTTTTTTCCCCATTTTGGCAGGCAAACACTATTCAGGGGGATTCGCAATGCAGTGCTGATACTATTCTGTCTAGCTGCATTAAACAAAAGTTTAAAACATAACACAAACTCATCACTAACTACCAACCCATGTTTCCACTCAAGTTTACACCAACAGTCAGCATAATCAGTCAACCCTCCTACCACATGCCCACCCCTGTTCACAAGGTCGTATCTCAATTATTATTTTTTTCTCTCAAGAGTCAAATCATCTCCCAAAAAGTCATCAGTGAATGTGTTTTGAAATGCACCAGTCAACTTTGGCTTCCAAGTATCACTGCAGTACTGGCAAGCAGAATAACGAGAGTGTGGTACATCACTTTCACTTCGTCCTACTCACCCCTTCTCCAGTTTTAAACACATCCAAATTATCCCAAGAAAGCAGAATTATAGTGACCCATACTTTTGTCAGACTCAGAGCCAATATTTATATGGTGCATCAGCAACACACTATATAACTGATGACTACTTTCGTCTAACACTGGACAACTAAAGAAGGCAGTCCGGTGCTCACTGCAATCAAACACCACACAAGCTGCACTATAATGCTCTCATGTCTCTCTTTTCACACCATGCAGGTGTACAATTCAAACTAAACTCTCTTCTACATACTCCTATATATATCTCTTTTTTTTCTTTTTAAGGCAAGTTATACCTTTCTTCTTCTGTTTACAAGGAAAGTCAAGAGAACTTGGTCATTTTGTTTTTCCTCATAGAACTTTACTGAAGTGTATTTTTCATTTGCTTTTCACTTCTCTGGCCGTGTACTTGTAACCTGTGCAGCACACAAATCACGTCATCTAACCCTTCACACAAACTTGTCCATGGCAGAGACAAAGAACCTGAGAAGCAAGTACAAGACTGTCATAACAATGAGCAATCACAACTGCTCTCCCTTGGCTAAACAGCTGCAGAGCAAATGCTAAAGCAACAATGGTTCATAACACGAAGCACTCGTGATCTGAACCACAGTGTGAATCCCAAATTGAACAGATAATGTCTTCCGTGATCTTGGGCATGTGGTGGCTCTGATCTACAAGGGAAAAATACCTCATCACAACAGTCAGATCATCCTATGCTAAAAGAGCAGGAGACAAATGGGGGGAAAAAAAAAAAAAAAAAAAAATAGTGGGTGGTACCCTTACAACTCCTGCAGTCGGTTATTGATTTTTTTCACCATGAATTTCTGCCTCCAACACAAAGACTGTGTGGGGCTGACTGTGACAGCTGACTGCCACAAATGCAATTCAGCTGGGAAAGGAATGCCTCTTGCATCAATGCTAAACATAGCACCCTACAATATGCCTTTAAATAGAACTCGCCTCAGCTCCAATGTAAATAGAAGAAGGGGTTATGAGCATACAGCCATCCTGGAACTCTGGTGGTTTTTGTAAAAGTATAACTGATATACAACCACCACAGATCAATGTCTATACATCCAAATCCACACAAAAATTTTTTAAAAATAATTTAAAAAAACACACAAAATGGCAGTTCAATACAAAATGATAATCACTGCTTGCATCCTCCAACAGCATCACTTTAGAACTTCTCAGATTTTCTAGTTCCAGGAGTGGAACTGGGCGTGACTGTCCAGTATAATGGATACATCTTGGGGAACAATGTGTGTGCTTGCAGTATGATACACACATAAACATTAAAATGTATTACCACCAAAGAATCAATGGTGCTGTGGTGTTATGGTGCTTTTTTTTCCGTTTGTTTTTCTTTTTGTGTTCATTTATTTTGTAATCTGAAGCTGGGATGGACTGAATGTGATGAAATATACTCATGGAAAAAGGGGGTGTTGGGGGTGGAAGAGCATACAGATCAACTCTACACTGTACGCAAAATAAAGTCAAATCTTTGCCTTTTCACTGATAGCTTAATACATCTCTCTCTCTCTTAAATCATTGTTTACACATAAATTGTAGAACTTTGCAAATGATATTTGCTTCTGGTAAATGAAGTACAACGGATTTTGAGAAGAAAAAAATAGAGATGAAGTTAAAAACCAGTCCATCCAATCCAGTCAATCCTATAAACTTGACCAAACATTAAAAATCTGTCTATTCTGCAGATTACATTTGACCATCATTACACAGTTTGTATACATAGGTTAGATAGTTAGATATATATATATCCACTGTTAACAGTATTCTTTTGTTTCTCTCGTATCAAAGTAACTGTGTGCATGCATAAAACACACGCACACACACACACACATACACACACACACACTCTCAGATGCCAACCCCTGTATAGTGTTTTTAGTAACAATCAGGAAATTTTGAATTTGGTAGGAACACTCGACTCCAAGCCACATCAGCAAACGTACATTTTATCTACAAGCATACAAACACTTGGACCTAACAATATGCTTGGCACTTTCATCGAGTTGCCCAAAATGGAGGGCATGATGCATGGATATTTTTCAGTGTACGCTTGGTGAAACTTCTGTTCCCACCGCTGCTTCTTGACAGCTGCACATCTGTGACATTGTGTCACTTCCCATTTCCCTGGTCTTTCTTTGTCTTGTTTCTCACAATTGGAATCCATGGCCGTCTCCTCTGTTTTGAGCCTCCCATTCATTCCTTGTTTGATCGAGACGCAACTTGATTTAGCCAGGTACTCTCGTGTTCGGGCCAACAATTACACTGAATGGTCCACGACATACTGTTTCAATATAAACATGCACACGATGACCTGAGCATTATCATGTGAGACCAAGGTCAGCAGTGGCTGCCTTGGCCTTGTGATCAATAGATCTAGAGTATCTGGGTAAAGTTACAACAGGAAAGCATGTGACAATGCTATGTAGTCGAAAATTAACTTGTCAAATTAATTTTGACATTGACGTAATCACGGTAATGTCATAACAAACTGAGATCGAGCGTAAGAAAATACTGTGAAATCGAAACAGTTGGTATCTCTCTCTTTTTCTTTATGTGTGTATGTATATGTATATACAACTGATTGATTGATACATTAACTCAATACAGTGTTAAAAACAAGAAATGATACTTTCTGTAAAAGGCTTCCCTTGAGCACACAGAGAAATACACCCCACTCTGCTTCAGTATTTATACATATATGCACTGCACTAGTCGTGGCACAGGTAATACATACTCAACACCACATAAACCAGCGTATTTGTTAAATAAAACAAAGCACAAACCTGAAAGTTCTCCTTCACAAACCAGGAGTTCTCCTTTCATATATCAGAGTTGCACCAAGGAGGAATGAACTATCCGTTTGCACACTTTTGTCTGATCTGATCTGATCTGATCTGACAACATCAGTCTTGGTGGATTTAGCTGCCAGTATATGCTTGAGGGGTGGGTGAAGGGGTCCAAGGGCATCTTAACAACATACGCAAAACAAAAACAAACAAAAAAGCCACTGAAATACTCACATTACTTTTTTTGAAACAGCCTTTTTTTCCCTTCCTTTTATTAATATTATTAATTGTGAAGAGGAAGACAGGTTTTCATGCAACCTGAAGTGTAATATTCTTATGACTGACACAGCATAAAAAAGCTGGAACAGGTTCTCTCTCTCTCTCTCTCTCTCTCTCTCTGTGTGTGTTTCAAAATTATATTCACTTGCTCTTGCAATTTTTTTCTATTTTCTTCACTTTCAGACTTCCAGTTCCTGTCATAATTTTTACATTGGAAAAATTCAAGTAGGAAATTTTAGAAATTTAGAAAAATTCCAAAAAATGTAAATCAATATATGCATTAAAAAAAAAGTAAATTAAGGAACAGATGGTAGGGGCATTACTAACTTTCACATACACACAACCGCAAAATATGCTGTTTCGAATGGAAAACATTTTTCCTTATGGTGCAGAAAAAGGGTAACATAATCAATACTAACACTTTCAAACAACATATATAGATAGTCAAGCACTGGCAATTAAAAAAATATCTTTTTTCTTCTTGAAAGTCAGCAAAAACAGCTAAGATTTTTTTTTCGCCAAGATAATTAAAATATCTAGTTCTTGAGTGCAGCTATTACAAACTAGTCATCGCTAATTGAGAACAATTAAAGATCTTATTTCAAAGTTATGAAATTAAAAAAAAGTAATAATAAATGTCCCTGGACTGCTATCTACTTTTTTCTTCTTAACAAAATTTTTTTTCTTGCTATGCGAGTGACAATACTGTAAAATTTCAATATTCTTTGCTTGACCCATGATACTTTCATTTCACTTTTATCACCAGCCCCACCATTGCAAAAGCAGGCCTCTTCAGCAAACAGCAAAGCAATCATGTCTTAGTGACCAAATCATGAAAGAAATGAATGCATGATGTGATGCAGCACTAAAATACGATTTCATGAGTGTAAATGAAGAAAAGCAATATAACAATAGTATTTTGTGATATTAAAAAAACAAAAAACAAACACCAATACACATGAAAAGGTAAAATAAGGTTGAAGAAAAAAGCTATTTTTGAGTGATTAAAGTGTTGATTGTGACTACACAACAGAAGAACGCTAACCCCAAAACAACTATCTCTCACTGAGTCACACCCAACACACAAACTGATACGACTAGAAGATTACTGAGTAACTCAAGACTGGCTGCATTATGCTCAATATCGAACACGTGTATAAAAACTGAAATATGCACAAATAAATATATCTACCGATGTTAACTAATTTTATTTCTGTGACAATCACGATGATCAGTGACTGAACGATCCCAGCGACGGGCAGCGACTTCAAGACCAGGACAATGCACTCGGGCGATTGACCCACAACTGGCCAGAAATGGGGGTCAACTAAGGCCGACTGCAACATCAGTAATTCCTGAACCAATGCGCTTTGCTCGTAACATGGAGCAAAATCAACAAATCATAGACTCGGCATTAAACGCACATTTTTGTGCTTAACTCCCTAATTAAGCAAGGGAACTCACTGGATACCGATCTGTCAGTCATTGTTCTGTTGACCAGACACCTAAAATTAGAACACATCAGACGATTCGTTTCGAGACGGTTTTTTCCAAGTTGCGCCTTGGTTAGAATGTTAACAGACAATGCTTTTTTCTGTGCCAGAGTCTGAAAAACTGATCGCTAGTTGTTTACCACTAAATGCAATTCAGTATCATTCAAATTTGCTATTATAACTGCGACACTCACCATTTCTGAAGTGCTGGTCGGAAGTTCAGCCATTACGGATGCAGCCAGACTGATGATGTCACATCCACCAAGTGAGGCTCTGACGAGGATGCAAGGAAATCTCTCCCTGATCCCCCCCTACCCCCACACCCACCCCCCGCCCCCTCCCCCTGCCCACCCCACTCCCACCACACCTCATTTAACTTCCATAATTTTTGCACGTATTGATTACATTTTCATGGTTTGTGAGACGAAAAACGGAAAAAAGCAAGATGGTGGCACGTTAATGACTGAATCCGCATCAAAATTAAGTGAAGTATTGACATACAAAATAAGAGTCCCGCTAAGTACTCCACTGAAAATGGGTTACAACAACGACTAATGGTAATATCGTTTTTATACATGCACAAAAATTACCAGTAAAGTAGGTTTCTGACTTAAGAATGCTAAAACAGGACTTTACCCCCCACCCCACCCCCACCCCCAGATATTAATGGATATTTAAAAAAAAAAAAAGAATAAAAAAAAAAAAAAAAAAAAAAAAAAGAACTAGTGAACGCCGAAACATAGTGGTATTTGTGCACAAATCTCTGTCTCTGTCTGTCTGTCTCTCTAATGTCCTATTATAGCGTCCTAAATTATTGCACATATTGCCGGTTACATTTTCATCAGTGGTTTGTGGGACCGCTCAGCGGGAAAATCGGAAAAAAGGAATTAAGATGGTGGCATCTACTGGAGCTTTATGACCACATCCGCATCAGTCGAAATTGACTGAGTAAGATAATTACGAACAAAGTGTGTCCTGATTTGTATGTGTGTTGGGGGGTAGGTGCGGTTGACAAAGTGTGTCTATGACTGAGTAGGTGAGTTATTTGTTAATTATCCCTGTTATTTATTTAGTGTATCTTTTCATTTAGTTTATTTATCTTGTTAGTTAGTATTTGATTAATGTGTTATATGACGTCAGTATTGTCTTATGAGGTGCACATTTTTTTTCATAAAGCTATTGTAAAACATAATTACCTTCATGAATGTTTTTGAGTGATTGCGTTGTATTTTAGCCGGGGGTCAATGACTTTTTTTCACCTAGCCGGTTCACTTCAGATCTGTTACTATATATAGTTATCGTGTTGCATATTTTCATGAATGTTCATGTTTCACTGAAAACGATTGTGCTTGACGTGTTTAATGTTATATGTAGCTCAGTCAAACCAAAAGACACATTTCTGTGCACTGATTTACGGCCAATAAAATTGTATCTTGTCTTGTCCGGCTTGTCTCAGTGTCTTCAGTTGACTTGTCATGTGTGTGTGTGTGTATGTGTGTGTTCGTGCGTGCGTGTGTGCGTGCGCGCGCGCGCGCGCGCGTGTGTGTGTGTCACGTGTGTGTGTGTGTGTGTGTGTGTGTGTGTGTGTGTGTGTGTGTGTGCCGGTGTCAGGCAGTGTGTGTGTGTGTGTGTGTGTGTGTGTGTGTGTGTGTGTGTGTGTGTTCATCCCCAGAAAACACAGAGTATGATTATCACGGCAAGACAAAAGCAGTAAAACTCATTTATTCTCACCTTGAACGTCGATGATAACTCCATTGAACAAGTCCGCAAACACTGTCTTGGGAGTCATATGATAGATGGAAGAACTGAAATAACTATCTCACATTGACTCTGTAAAAGTTTGGCACGCAATCTATTCAGTTTTACTCAGTCAGCTCAAACCTTACATACAGTGGAGCTCGGCGCAAAATGTTCTTCCACGCTCACTGTCATTCTCACACTTTTTACGCATTCTTACGCATCTGCTGTCTGGAGCTGTGCTGCAGATCGATGTTCAACATAAGAAGCTAAATTCTCTCCGCAACTGAAGAGCAGCCAGATTAATTTTACCAGATTCCTCGCTGTCGACCGTGAAAAACAAGCCAGATTAAACATCCTTCCACTTCAAAAACAGCTAGAATTCAACAAAGCATTACTCAAGTACAAACGCACAATAACGAGGCACCACAATATCTAAAACACTCGCTTGCACGAGCCTCATGCCGATACGGATCTGACAAATACATTTTATCACGCACCCGAATTGATATGTTAACTTGAAACTAGTTTTGCCGCCGCATTTTCGGGCGCATCCTGTAGTATGGAACTCCCTTCCTATACACATACAAACGGGCAGTTCTCTACCTATTTTCAAGTCAAGTTTACATAAATATCTTCAACCCGGCTTTCAACAATAACTGACTCTGATCTTTGACATACCGTTGGCAGTAACAAAGACGGCAGTTACGTCTCACTTACTGATTAGTTGTTGTTACTGTTGTTGCTTTTGTTGTTATTGTTGTTGTTGTTCTTCTTCTTCTTCTTAGTTCTTCTTGTCTTCTCATTTTATCTTGTTTTAAATTGCTTTCTTTTCTCTTTGTTTTCTTTTTCTTTCGTTCTTTTTCTTGCATGCATAAATTCATTTCTTTCGTTCTATCATGATCGTGACAGATGTCCAGAGTAATGTTGGTGATGGTATTAGTCATTGTAGTATGTTGCACTTGTCATACGTAGATTTCACAGGCAGTAACAATACTGTGTTTTTAAACACCCGGATGTTTTGAGTAGTTCTTTACTGATGACATCTCTCTCTCTCTCTCTCTCTCTCTCTCTCTCTCTCTCTCTCTCTCTCTCTCTCTCTCTCTCTCTCTGTGTGTGTGTGTGTGTGTGTGTGTGTGTGTGTGTGTGTGTGTGTGTACATGATCACTTTCCTATCCATCTGTCAATCTCTCTCTCTCTCCCTCTGTGTGTGTGTGTGTGTGTGTGTGTGTGTGTGTGTGTGTGTGTGTGTGTGTGTGTGTGTGTGTGTGTGTCTGTGTGTGTGTGTGTGTGTTTCTTTATTCTATATGCCCTTCTGCATCGTATGCCCCCCCCCCCACTCCCCCTGCTTCCCCCTTCATTTATATGTACGCTATTTGTATTGAATATAGATTAGCAAGGACAGATTGGAAAATCCTTGATTCTGAGTCAGCTCTGAGTTTCTCTCCCAGGCTCTCTCTCTCTCTCTCTCTCTCTCTCTCTCTCTCTCTCTCTCTCTCTCTCTCTCTCTCTCTCTTAAGTGACTAACACACCTAGAAAAGCAGGGACCGCTGTGGATGGGACTCATTGAGGTCAGACACTGAAAACAAATGTCATCCAATGCTGACACTGGTAGGATTCTGTTACAGAAACCCGTCTGAACAGATAAACTGGATGGATACTTTGGTATCAGTGGCGGATGCCGTCTCACTGGAAGCAAAAAAAAGAAACAGTCTTCAATTTGGGGACTTTAATTTAGGTCATCTAAAAGTAAGCAGTTTCAGTTTCAGTTTCAGTTTCAGTAGCTCAAGGAGGCGTCACTGCGTTCGGACAAATCCATATACGCTACACCACATCTGCCAAGCAGATGCCTGACCAGCAGCGTAACCCAACGCGCTTAGTCAGGCCTTGAGGGGAAAAAAAAGAAAAAAAAGAAAAAAAGAAAGAAAAAAAGGTGAATAAATAATAGATAAGCTTACACAAATAAATAAATAAATAAATAAATAAATAAATAATTATAATGTAAAAAAGAAAGAAAAAAAGGTGAATAAGTAATAGATAAGCTTACACAAATAAATAAATAAATAAATAAATAAATATATTTTTTTAAAGGTAGTAGTAATAATAATAATAATAATAAAAAATAATAACAATAATAATAAAAAAAAAGATAACAATGATGATAAATAAGCAAATAGATGTAAAACATGAAGACACACATTCACATATACACCCACACATGCATAACAGATATGCACCAAACATGCAGTTTCACAGATATGAAAGCACAGTTAAATACATATAAACGTACATGAGCTCCAACACACACACACACACCACACACATTAGCCTGCACCTCCTCTACCCCCCTCCTCCACACACTCATTTCTAGTCTACGTATCGCAGCTTCCACGGCACACACACACACACACACACACACACACACACACACACACACACACACACAGATGAACACTTACTTGTACAAGCACACACACATATGCCCATATCTCCCACCCCCAACCCCACACACATATATACAAAGATATATATATATATGTATATATACGTTCCAATATCCTGTTGCTCCCACAGTGTAGGCATGCATACACTCACATACCTCATCCTCTACCCCACCTCCCCCCGCACCCCCACCTCCCCCTCACACACACACACACACACACACACACACACACACACACACACACAGTCACACATACACACGCACGTGCACAGAACTCTACTGACACTTGTGTACACTTACACTCTCGCGCATGCACAAACGCACTCAAAAACACAGACCCACTGTCACATCTCATGACAAATCGGATACGAGTGCTTAACCCCCTCCTTGTTTACCCACCCCATCTAGCTAAAGAGCAGTGTGGGTTGTGCTGATTGCACGAAATTCTCAATCTGTCTCAGTCTCAGTTCAAGCTGTTACTGAACTGAGATCAACCTCTTCCTGGTTAGCAAGTGAGAAGATTCTGGGCTTTTCGCCCGCGACTGTCAGAAGAGGCAGCCGTGCCAGTCTTTGGGTGCTTCAGGGCTGTTTGCCCGTCTTGACACTCGTCAGTGGGGGTCAGTTTCCTCCGAGTGGTCGTGTGTTCTTCGTTCTCTGTGTTCTGTGTTCTTCCAGCCTTGGGGTAGTGGTACCTCTTCTGGAAGGTAAGAGGAGACAGTTCTAACCGTCAGTGTGTTTTGTCTGTTCGTCTTGTGTTCATGTCAGAGAGAGAGAGAGAGAGAGAGAGGGGGGGGGGGTGAATATTTAAGTAAATATAATATTTTGCTCAGTGTTTTATGTGCATTTGTAGGATGCGTATGCATATTAGACATAAATTTTATAAGAATGTGATAAAATAGTTACGTGTATTGAAAGGGTTCAACCGTAAAATCTAGATTTAAGTTTTCCTTGTGAACCCCTTCAGTTATTAGTTCTATTAATGTGTGTGTATGTGTGTCACTGTATTATATATGATACATAAGCTAAGATATCCCAACTTCCCTCTTTATCCTTTTCCGTCACGTCCTTTTGTTTCCTGGGTGTGGCTTCATTGCCAGTCTTTGAAACTTTAATCCAGAGTAATACATTTTCTATATATCAACCTTTCTCTGTAATAAGTTAACTAGCCAAAATTGCAATGTTCTAGTCCTAGTTTTGGAAGGGGTAATTGTCCACAACTGTTGTAAGATTTGTCGTTTTATAAATTCTTGGCTGTGTACCCTTATTTTGTTTGGGGAGGGTCAAGAGTGAATCCTGCCAGTGGGTAATAGATTATATCCAGTGTTTTTTAGCGTTCCCACTTTCCGTGTTCATCCACCGACTTCCCTACCCTTCCACTGACCCTCCACTGTCTCCCTGGGAACCCCTCTGCCTGTCTTTGACTTCCATAGTCCAGGCCACCGTTGGCTGCTGCCGCCTGCCGCTGCCTTCCGTCGCCAGCGTTCTCTGGCCTGGCGCTCAGCTGGCTGGGTGTTCGTCTCTTCGTCTTCGTCACTCACTGTTCGTCTTCGTCGTCACTGTTCTTCGTGTTCGTCGTCGCTGTTCTTCGTCGTCGTCACTCACTGTTCGTCTTCGTCGTCACTGTTCTTCGTCGTCGTCACTTACTGTTCGTCGTCGTCGTCACTGCTTCATCGTCACTACATCATCAACGTTGTGCTTGTTTCCATGTCTTAAAGCTCTGGTATTTTGTGGGTTTTTTTTTGTGAGTGTGTTATTATTTATGCATTCTGTTATTTAAGTGTTGTTGTTGCAGCCGGGGTTGTGGTTATTTGTTGGCAAGCTCTGTGTGTGATTAAACAAATGTATGTGAACCCTGAATTGTTGTAGTCTGTGTTTGTGTTGTCTGGGTGTTAGTGCTGGGCTGGGTGGGGTTTTCTAGTCTGCTCTTATAGAGCGTGACACCCACACATGCACACAAACACACACATACACACGCACAGAGGCCACTGCCACTGATTGGCCGCAAGAGGGATGGGAAAAGATCTGATGCCAAGAACGTGGCGTCTGTTGTGTTGCTCAGTCTATTGTATTTGGAAAAGCCCACAGAGACTCTGTTCCGTTATGAAGAAATTTGCACAATGTTGGTTTGGAAATGATGCCGGTATTTGTTTGATTTGCAAAGCATCGTGCTCTACCTTTCATGTTAGACTTACGGCCGCTCCCTCTCTCTGCTTTTATTTCTTTGAGGCGATCGATGGTGTGATGGCCTTGTACCTGTTCTTTTTGATATTCTTTGACTTTTCTGAGGATTTCCGATTTTCCTAGATGTAGGCCGCTCGTTGGTGTTGCGTTACCAGCAAGTCTGCCAGCTCGCTCATTTCCCTTAACACCTGCATGTCCCGGGCAGTATGACCATGTGAGTTTTTTTAATCTGAAAGTTGCGCATTGCCTTATGCCACTCTGGGCTTCCCATTCCGTTTTCAATTTTCTGCATGAGGTTCATTGAGTCTGTTAGAATCATGGCATGTTGGCTTCCGGGCGTATGGATGGACGATAGCCACTGGAGGGCATGTGTCACAGCTTCAACTTCCATCGTTTGGCTGGAGGTTGTGACTTTGTAGGCAGCATTCTTTTCCCTAACTGTTTTTTCATTTTGTTTCGCAGTGAATCCCCAACCGGATTGGTCTTTGGTGACTGAGCCATCTGTGTATATGATGATGTCCTCTTCTTTACTGTTTTCTTCTGAGTAGCTTCACTTCCGCATAAGTTTTGCCCTCTGTCCATTCCCGACAATGTCTTCCAAGAGTGGGTGAAATGGCTGTTGAATAGATGGTTGAGGTTTTCGGGGTTTTTCTCCCATTTTGTTTCTTTCAGGTCTTGTAGTCGGCATACTAGCTGGATTGTGTCTTCTGCTTGCCCCATCCATGATCTTTCTCGTCCTAGGCGGCTGCCTTTTGGTTCTTTGACTGCGTCATGCAGTGGGTTTTGAGGGTTTTCTAATGCTTTGAAGTAGGTCTTGACCTGTTCTAACTTGTTTCTGGCCTGCACTGAAGGAAGGTCAAGCAGAGATCGCATGGTTTCTGTGGGCGTGTCTTTTGTTGTTCCAAGGATC
Organism: Babylonia areolata; assembly: GCF_041734735.1. Taxonomy (NCBI): domain Eukaryota; kingdom Metazoa; phylum Mollusca; class Gastropoda; order Neogastropoda; family Buccinidae; genus Babylonia; species Babylonia areolata. The sequence goes on along the minus strand of NC_134902.1, from coordinate 35,164,033 downwards.
AGCCTCATAGCTTCATTTTGAACTCTTTCTAATTTTAGGAGGTTGCTTTGAGACCGGGCGGTGTTAGCCCAAGTCCGTAGTCGATCACACTGAGGACGAGTGATTGGTATAGCAGGAAGAGGTGGCGTTGTTCAATACCTTTGGTTGCCATTGCTTTTAAGACTGAAAGGCCCTTTTTGCATTTGAGAACAGTATTTTCCGTATGTTTTCTGAAGGTCAGCATCCTGTCGAAGTGTATTCCTAGGTAGCGTAGGCATTCAGTTTTCTCGATCTGAATCCCATCGAGGGTCAGAAAGTGGTGATTTGCTCGCGGTTCTGTTGTTGAGGGTGCACAGCAACGTTTGGGCTTTCGCTGGATTGATGGAAGATCCTGTGTCTTTGCACCATTGAGCAATATTGTTTAGTTGTTTCTGGACGGCTTTAGTTCTTTCCTGAGCATCTTTCGAAGTTTTGAAGACCAGGCCATCATCCGCAAGAGTAAGCACCCGAGCTATTCCATTAAGTCTGCAAGGCCCTTCGTGTAGACATTGTAGAGGACAGGAGAAAGCGGAGACCCTTGTGGCAGTCCCATGGATAGTTAAGGTGCAGACATCCAATCTCCGAGGCATAGGACGACGGTTCTTTCCTGAAGCGCTGCTGCTATCCATCTTGTCAGTCTCAAACTTACTCCATACCTTAGTAACAGCTCCATGAGGTGCGCAAACTGGACTTTATTGTAGGCATCTTCAAAATCGATTGCTACTGCTAGTGTTTCTTCTTTTCTTTGAAATCCTTCATACACCTCATATGCAAAAGCAGCTGCGTTTTCCCATGTGGACTTGCCTGTTCTGTAACCACCTTGATTTGAAGGGCGAATGTGCCTGTGTTCAAGATCCCTTGCAAGTTTCCTGGCTATCATGCGTTCCATGAGCTTTCCGGCAATGTTTTGCATGGTTAGGATCCGGTAGCCGCTTACCTGATGATGGTCCTTTCCTGGTTTTGGTATGGGTTTTAAGCTGTGTCCAGTCCTCCGGCACATGTCCATTGTGGAAACTGTTTTGATATAGATTGAAAAGGTTGCTTCTGTCTTCTTCCGATAGTTCCTTGATGTCCGAGTAGCCAACTTTGTCTGGGCCAGGAGCTGATTCTTTCTTGCATTTAGCTATTGCTTCGTTTAGATAATCTATTGTCAAGTCATCAGGTCCAGTCTGCATAAGGGTTTGGTTTAAAAGTAAGCAAACAGTGTATAACGTTAACAACTGTTTAACTTGCGCCAACTAGTAGAAACGCCAGCTACGGTAGAGTTAAGCAACATCTCAAACACTATTCGTTTATATTTATGTATCAAATACAAATAACATCATAGAAACCCTGCGTGTCTGTTTGAGTGAAAGTACCAAAAGCTGCAGGACACAAAAGTCATTTATCGCTGCTTTGCCAGGTTCAATGAAATACTCTTTAGCATTTCTAATCTATCATGGATTTATGACATTACCAATACTGATCAAACCCCTTGCAATACTGGTAAAATACTCTATTCGTAGTCTATAACAAACTGACATGTTCCAGTCAAAACAAAAAGTGTAAAACACAATACGAAACCACCGATAACGATAGAATCGCAGGAAGCTGGTTATCTTAGCAGGGGACTTCTTGAAGCAACATGGACATCACGACTGAAGAAACAGACTAAAACATGCCATTAAACCCCCAAAGCGATAAGAATGGGTGAGATACTTCCAAGACTTACTACCTGACCAAATATATCAACGGGAATTAGATGGAAAGCAATAATAAACCAAATTATTTCAAGTGAAAACACTCGGTCATTGCCAACTTCCAGAAATATGAGAGACATATCCGCAGATGACCGAAACACTCATAAACCACCCCTCCAATGCCCGATTTCCCCCACCTCGACATTTAACCCCATCCCCTCCAACCTTTTAAACGAAAACATTCAAATGTGAAAATTAATACTATAACGAAATGTCTATATAAACGTACAATTACCAGTATGTGTGACGTGACATAAAACAAATAAATCCTATATTAACACCCATTTTTCAACAATAGCTGATTCAATCATTTCCACAAGCTAAACAAATTCTACTGAATAATTTGGAATTATTGAATTTTCTTTTTTACGGCTGGAAAAAAATGTAGCCTTCTGATCTGTGTTCCTTTTAACTCGAAGATCTCAGTTTGAAGTTTTCAGTTACTTAACACGTTGCAAGCAGTCAAATTCCGAGCTCTGCAATGACTTCACTGAGTAATAATCATAAAATTTCAGCGCCAGTAATAACAGACACACTGGTGTAGGCCTGCATATTCATTTTACGCCTCGAAAACGATTATTTTACCAACGCTCTTACTGAAAATACTAAAGTTATCCCAGTCTGTAAATCAGGAAATACCAATGATTCATGTAATTACAGACCAATATCAATAATGTAGATTCCATCCAAACCATTAGAAAAAAATATTCACCAACATATTCCCAAACATATGTGGAGTAATGATCTCCTGCGCATAACCAGCCTGGCTTTAGAGAAGGTCGCTCATGTCATATCTTCTTCATACTCAAAGTCCTGCGAACTTTTTGCAGATGACACATTATTGATGTGACGGTGTGGTAAGGTGGTGTTAGAGAAGGTGAAGACAGGTAGAAGGTGTTAGCAGAAGAGAGCTGCAGCCAGGCAAGGTAGACTCGGGAAGGCAGTACGCTGGTTTGGAGCTGGAGCAGCTGGCATGGACGCAGATTGCCCAGTGTGTTTGGTGACAACACACTGGTTGTTGACTGCCATTGGAGTCTGGTGGTCAGCTCAGTTCGGTTCAAATCTCTCTCTCTCTTTCTCTTTCTCTCTCTCTATGTCTGCCTGCCGTCTGTCTAACTGTCAGTATTTCAGTCAGCTTAACATTTATATTTCTTCTGTTGTTTGTATCGTATCTTCCCCACGGTTAAAAAAAAAGAAAACAAGAGAGGCAAGGCCTTCAAGACTCACTTGTGATACACTTAAAAAAAATATAATGGTTAAAATGTGTTCTGTATTTGTTATTATAAAGCTTTGCGTTAAAAAAAAAATCCTAACCAGATTCGAATTAAGTCCCCTAGCATTAATTACAGAGTACTTTCCCTTTTTTACTATCTGCACCAAAACGTTTGCAGAATAAATAAAACTTCCATGCTTAGCAAAAGAAGTTCCTGTTTGAACAAAAAATGACAATAATGACTGCTCTTGTTGTTGGGTCAGAATATCAGATCAAAGTACCAAGTTTAGAGAATACAAAAAATATAAATATAACAGTAAATGAAGTTTGCATATAATTAGACTTCATTTTTTATTTTTTTGTGCCCATCCCAGAGGTGCAATATTGTTTTAAACAAAATGACTGGAAAGAACTGAATTTTTCCTATTTTTATGCCTAATTTGGTGTCAACTGACAAAGTATTTGCAGAGAAAATGTCAATGTTAAAGTTTACCACGGACACACAGATACACGGACACACACACACACACACACACAGACAACCGAACACCGGGTTAAAACATAGACTCACTTTGTTTACACAAGTGAGTCAAAAAGTATTGGTATTTTTGGGTCAGATTTTGAAAAGATTTCCATTCTCATTTTTCCTGTATTAATCTTAACCCCCAACTATGACAGTGTGTGTTCAAATTATGTTATTTATATTTGTAATCAAGTTCTTGTTAAAGATAGATTAACCAGATCATCAGCATATATATATATATATATATATATATATATATATATATATATATATATATATATATATATATATATATATTTGTTGTTTTGTTGTTTTTTTTGTAAAAATTGTATTCTGCAGAGTGAAACATTGAATTTTGGAGAATCACTATTATCCATATATTTTACGATGTCATTTATGGAAAAAAAAAAGAAAGAAAAAAAGTTGGGCTTTGTGTACTGCACTGTTGCACACCCTTCTGTGCAGTTATGTATATTCTTTATGAGTGGATTGAGGAAGATGAACGAAACAAAATATTTTTGTAATCTCGAAAAAAGCTCGAGCCAAAAAGAAGGTTCTAACAAGACTTAGTAAAGAAATTGGTGTGGTTATAACAGATCGAAGAGAAATACTACTTGAACAGGTGTCTTACTCTAAAAACTGATCCAGACAAGATGAAAGGGAAGCAACCAATGCATTTATGGCGAATGAAAATTTTCTGTTGTTTGAATGGAACGGATGCAGTCGGAACGGATGCAGTTGAATGTGAAGGACTGGCAAAAGTAATTGAAGAACTGGACAAGTAGAACTGATTGAGTGAACAAACTCATTAAAGACTGGAGTACGCGTGACTTGAGTATTCACGGAAAAGTAGCAGTGATAAAATAATTTCTTGTCAGTCTGAGTTCATTTGCGTTGTGCAGTCGACTGGCCTTCCAAAGTTTTGTGTAAAACAAACTCAACTCTGTCTAAGCTTCTTTGGCAGAAAAAACACAGTAACAAAAAGGCTTCAGAGAAGTAAAAAGAAAAGTGATGGAAGCAAGTGTAGAAGAAGATGGTTTGAACATGATAAACATGATCCAGCTTCAAAAATGCTTTCACCTACGGAATGGGCAGGAAAGTTAATTGGACTGAGCAACTGGAGTGTAATTCCTAAATGGCACATGGATAAACTTGTTAAAGAAAATGTGTTTCTCTTAAATTGTCGATCAAAAGATCTAATAGGTTTGAACTCGATAGATAACGATTTTTGGAAAGAGATTGTTTGTTCGCATCTCAGTTGACAGCAAGTCGTTAAAATCACTTTCAAACATCAAAAGTAAAAACTCACATCAGAAAAATAATATTCCAGACTGTAGCCTGCATTGTGCTTCCCACAGTCGCAATGAAACTCAGTCTTGGATTACAAGAGCCCGACACTGATTGTGTTGATTCAGATGATAGTACAGGATTTGCAGCAGGTAATGCTTGTGACAGGTCAGGACATAGGGCCGGTGAAAGAATCATTGAAAGATTTCTGTTACCTAACTTTTTTTTCTGTTTCTTTTTCTTTTTTGTTTTTTTGTGTTTGATGGGCGCAATAGCCAAGTGGTCAAAGCACTGGACTTTCAATCTGTGCGTCCCATGTTCAAATCTTGGTGACGATGCCTGATGAGCAAAGGGTGGAGGTTTTTCTGATCTCCCAGGTCAACATATATACAGACCTGCTTGTACAGTGCCTGAACCCCCACACAGAAAACCAAATACGAAACCAGCCGCCGTGGTGAAATGGTTAGCGTCGCGGACTGATGGCTGGGAGGATGCGGGTTCGAATCCCAGCGGAGGTGGGTTTTTCGGCCCGAGGCCGGCTCCTACCCAGAGTTGAGTGTGCTGTGGGCTTAAATGGGGAGACTGGGACCACACAGTCGAGTGTCATCCACTTCAAGGATCGATACGTCTTTGGGTGTGTTGCTCATTACCTGACCAACACTGTGCAAGTGTCTGTATCTCTCGGGCCTGGTTAACGCCGGGATATCATTATAACAGGAAGCGTAGAGTACAGCCTTGTCACACAGTCCCAAGCCAAAATGGACCTCCATAGCAACATTGTCATCGTCATCATCCTCCTCATTCACTTTCGATACCCCTCGACTTCCGTGCTTTGGGTGAGTCCTGTCAATGTCTTCAGTGTCGGCAGATTCATGGGGGGCTGTTGTTTGAGAGACGTGATGGCGGTCTCCACTCTAGGAGGGACGGTCACTCAGTCTGGCTCCGCGACTAAGCCATCGCTTAGTAGGTGGTGTCCTAAGTACGTTAAATCAGAACAGGCACCACTGAACACCACCGAAGTGACTCAGCAGCAGTGCAGGGTCTCCTCTGGTGTGTGGCCTCCTGGCGACCTAACATCGATGGTTCCCTGTGGAGTGCCGACGCTGGAACTGTGACGGATGAACCCGGGTGTGGCTGTGTATGGAGGAATCTAAATGAGCGGCATGGGAGTAATGCCACTGAAACGGTGCAGATGATGGGACAGCAAAAAACAAAACAATAAAAAAACCCAGCAACAAAAACCCCCACAAAAAAACAAACAAACACACACACACAATCATACTGGTAATGTAAAACAAATAATTTTTTGTTTCTTTTTAAATTTTGATTCTAAATAGACTTGACCGATAAAAAAATGAAACTAACAATTATGATACAAAATGATACACAATTTCTCATGATTTCACTATGTATGGTGTGTTGCTGTAAAATCTGTAGTGGAATAACAGTGAACCATTGCATAGACTTGTTTGCAGCACAGTTTGTTAAAAAAAAAAGAAAAAAAGAGAAAAGAAAAAAAGAAGCAAAGGTACAGATATATATATATATCTTATTCGATTTTAATGTAAAACAAATGCCTATTTTCTTATACTGACAAGTGTCTTCTCAATACATGCAATTAAAAAAAGAAAGAAAAAAAATCAGAAAGATTCCAATGACAGGCCATTGCACAGATGTTTCCAACAACAAAGTCTGTATTAAAAAAAGAAAAAAAAAGAAAAAAAAAAAGTGTTGCTGCTAGGAAAACAAACCAAACCAAACCAGCAACAACAACAAAACACATACAAAACAACAACACACACACACACAAACAATAACAACAAACAAGGGAGCCATGGTCCTCCAGACTGACGAGCGATACATTCATGACACCACGACAACACCAGAAAGTATCCAGTTTTCTCTTTCCAACGCCACACACTAAACATCAAGACTCGAACAATTGTTCATATCACCCGACGGATACCAATATAATCCATATTCTTCTGAATGTATGTCCCTTTTCTCCTCACCTCCAGGAACATAACGTATGGTGTCACTGATCTAAAAATAGAGTCTATTTTTTTTGTTTTCCAAAACATTTTTTTAAAGATGAGTGGGAAGGTATTCCCCAGAATCAGTTCCCGAGAAATGAAGTCACTAGTCATGTGATCTAATAAGGGAAATAACGCCTACTTCTCATCCACCATCTTCCCTTCTGCAAACGCTAGCGGACGAACTTCAGTTGTGAAAGGCATACACATCTCAGTGGTTCAGGACAACGAAATTATGAACATGTGGTGGAAGTCGTTTGCCACAGTGTTATTAGTGACCTGTTTATACGACAAAGGTTTGTGGACATGGCATCTGTTTACTATTGATTATTGATATGTTTGTCACTCGACTCACTGTCAGTCGTTAATATATTTTATAAAGATTAATTTTGGGCGAGTTTGTATCTTGACATTTTATTGTGTTGGTGTGAAAGAGCTCTCATAACATTTTACGATGGGAGTGAGTTAAGACAGCTGTGTGAGTCGTGAGTGATGTCACACTGTTTTTAAATGGTTAGCGAGTTGTATCTAATAGTTTTTAGTTTTCCTTTTTCTTATTTATAATAGGTGTCTTGTTAAAGGCCGCCGCTGGGCATCGATCCTCGATCGGTGTGCAGGGAGCAGCTCGACATCGGTCCCGTATACGTAGCGTATCGTTCAATTCTCTTTCAATGAAAGCCTATCACTGACCTATAAACACGATCTCAGTGAAGTCTATGCATACTTCACTTCCGGGGGTTCCGGGAAACGCGGGACTATCTTGATCTTTCGTTTGCTTTCGCTGAGGTCCAGCATGAATTTTTCACTAATGGCTGATAGAACCGGTCCCAACAGAAGAGTCCAACCAGGATTCAAACCCTTGATCCACAGATTGGTCACCCTCAACGCCTACTTCTGACTGGGGTCAGCCCGACACTCCCCCGAGTCGATACTCCGCCCCCCCCCCCCCCCCCCCCCCCCCGGGTCGATACTTCCCCGTGTTTGTACTCCCCCAGCTCGTTAATTCCTCTAAAAAAAAAAAAAGACCCAAAACCAGGCAAATACACATATGTGTATACAGTTGTGACTGATAATGCTTTCTGCTTGATCAAAGATGTGCTGTGGATTGATGAATGTGTTATGAATGTGTTCTCTTCTAAAAACCGTCCACCTTCAAAGTTGAGCAGCAGTGCGCGACTTGTGTGTTGGGGCCCGGTGGTGTATGGGCTTGCTGCCTTGTAGTCATGGACTTAGACTCTCTCACCATGACTCCGTGTATATACGGAGAACGCTCTCTCAGAGATTCTCTCTCTCAGATTCTCTCTCTCTCTCAGCCTCTCTCTCTCTCTCTCTCTCTCTCTCTCTCTCTCTCTCTCTCTCTCTCTCTCTCTCTCTCTCTCATTCCCCCCCCCCTCTCTCTCTCTCTCTCTCTCTCTCTCTCTCTCTCAGATTCACTCTGTCTCTCAGAGATTCTCTCTCTCTCTCTCTCTCTCAGATTCTCTCTCTCAGATTCCCCCCCCCCCCTCTCTCTCTCTTTCAGATTCTCACACTCTCTCTCTGTGTCTCTCTGTCTCTCAGAGATTCTCTCTCACTTTCTCTCACTAGTCTCAGATTCCCTATCTCTCTCTCGCCCCCTGTCTCTCTCTGTCTGTCTGTATCTCTCTCGATCCCTCCTGCCACTCTCTCTCTCCCATTCCCCCCACCCGCACCCCATCAGATTTTATTTCATTTTCATCGTTATTGTTCTGATTTGTACCCCCATGTCACTAGAGCTGTACAGACATTAAAGTAAACATTTCAGTGTTCAGTGCTCTCTCTCTCTCATATTAGTGTGTGTGTGTGTTAGTGTGTGTGTTTATAAAAATATGTATATGTATATATATATATATATATATATATATATATAAGTATATGTATATATGCGTGTGTGTGTGTCTGTGCTTAAATGTGAGTGTGTGGATTTGTGTGTGTGTGTGTGTGTGTGTGTTGGCGTGTGTGCACGCGGCGTGTGTGTGTGTGTGTGTGTGTGTGTGTGTGTGTGTGTGCGGTGTGAACGCACGTTAATGCGGCTGTATAAATAGGAATGTGCCCTCGTGCTCTGTATGAAACCATCACCTGCAAGCTGTGGCGGTGTTTGATGTCGCTGTCTTCAAAGACGTGAGAGCCGAGGGCCAGGGACAAACTGTCTGTTGGACAGCTGGGATTTGTTCTGTTATCAGTGTTATTAGCTCGGACTTCGCCTCGAGTCGTGCTGTTCACCTTAATTTTCTTTTGATGCCTATGTTGACTGTCAACCTACCACTTTTGAGTGTCTTCAGTGCCACTGAATCAGTGAAAAAAAGATGTTTTGCTTCCCTCAGAAAACAGGTACCATTATTCAAATAATTTTCATGATTTCATTTGTTCAGTCATTCAGTCAATCTCTCATCCACTCCTTTTGATCACAATATTCAACAGACCATCTCTCTATGTCTCTTTCTCTGTCTTTCTGTCTCTCTGTTATAAACACAGACTGTGCAGGCGCTCTTCTGCGTGCGTGCATACGTGTGTGTGTGTTTGTGTTTGATCGGTCCATACATTTATTAATTCTGCGCATACACATGCAGACACACACATATGCGCGCACACATAGTCTCTCCATCTCTCTCTCTCTCTCTCTCTCTCTCCCCCACACGTGTGTGCGAGCACACACAGAGACTGGTATGCACACACTCACTCACTCACTCACTCTCTCTCTTTTTCTCTTTCTCTATATATCTATCTATCTATCTCACATATCTCACACATGCACACACATGCGTACACCCACCTACTCTCAACCGTGCATGAACTCATACATGCGGCCACACCCACACACACACTTACACACAAACATATATGTTGTGTGCATCCCACACACACACAGTAAATACCGTATTTGGTGTACACACACACACACACACACACACACACACACACACACACACACACACACACACACACCTTCTGACCCCCCTCCCCCTCCTGACCCCCTGTACCCTCCTCCCCACCCCCTACATTCACATTGTTTCTCTGTGGTATGAGATTCAGTTTTGATGATGGTTTTAAAGTTAATGTAATTTGTCACAATTTACTAAGAAAAGAAAGAAATTGATAAATTATATGTATTAGGTAAAGGCATGCACCTTTTGGGGGGATTTCCTGCTCCTCTGTCAGGCCATTCCCTGCTTCGTCTTGGATGATTGTAGAATGCCCTTGTTTGGTGCTTGTCAGATCTTTCACAAGCTTGAATGCATTTTGTTGTTCAGGTTGTCTTCAGTGTCTTGGCACTGCTCCTCAGTCCATTCCTAATCTGCTCTTTTCATGCTTTTCTTGATCTGATTGAGAGCTCTGTTCTGTGTGGCCCCATCTACCTCATTCTTCCTCTTCTTCAGCTCCCTCCTTTTGTCACATAGGTCCAGGACATCTGACGTGACCCAGGGCTTCTTTGCTGGTCGATGTTTGGAAAGAGTCTCATTAATTTGTCGAGGTCAAACATAATTCCCTGTTTTTTTGATAATCTTCAGGTGGAGGTGGAATGTCATCACCACAAGGTCATGATCACTTCTGACATCAGCTCCTGGGAAAGACAAGTCTTGGCAGTGCTCACACATGACTCAAAAATGCCTTCTGATAATTGTGCAGTCTGTGGTGCTCTCCGTCTGGGTAGTGCCAAGTCCATCTCTGGATGCTTAGTGCAGGCCAGTTGTGTTGGTCATAACAATGTCGTTAACTGTTGTATCTGGCAAATTCCAGGAGCCTAAGGCCTCTGTTGTTTGACTCGGCAATGCAGGTCAGTCTGCAAGTGCCTTTCCAGTTGTTGTAAGCATCGTCTCCTACTTTGGCGTTCCAGTCCCCTTGCACAATGACGATGTCTTTCTTGGGAGTTTGATCCAAAACATCTTGCACTTGTTTGTGTAAATCTTCCACAGCCTCCTCGTCATAATTGCTAGTTGGTGCCTGACTACTACTATAAACCACTGGAAATTACGAACCACTACTGACCACTGACCACTACTGATCAGTGTGTGTGTGTGTGTGTGTGTGTGTGTGTGAAAATATTCAATAAAAACGAAACGAAAATATAAAAAGAATGCAACGAGTAGAAATTGACGCACACAACTGATTAATTTGCTTCTTTATTTTATATTTATAACAAATTATATAACATGAATTATCCGTGCTACAGCGGAGAAACGCTCTCTCTCTCCCTCTCTCTCTCTCTCTCTCTCTCTCTCTCTCTCTGTGTGTGTGTGTGTGTGTGTGTGTGTGTGTGTGTGTGTAAAAACAATCAATAAATAAAATCAAAATCATGAACAATCCATGCAAATACGCATAACCCCACCCCCTAAACCATATGCCTTAAATAAATCAAACAAATTGATTAATATCTTTTCTCCCAGTTTATATGTTGCAAATCACATCAAGTTACATGATGTTGCTTATCAGTGCTTAATCATACCGATTCAAATATTTAATTGTTGATTAGTCAGTTTTGCTTACTGTTATCATTAGTATTTCATTCTAAGGATGTTATATTGTGATCTCATTTTTTACACAAAATTTTACCAATTGTAAGTTATCTAACACACACACACACACACACACATATGCACTTACTTACTGTGTGAACAGTTACTTTTCCCTCACCAGTGGCTGTCTTTTTTCCCTATCTTTATCAAATAACATTTTTGGTTAAAAGATGCTAAACTGAAGAAGAAGAAGAAGAAGACAACAACAGCAGCAGCAACAACAACAACCACACACACACATGCACACGGACGCACGCACGCTGGACACGCGGGAGTATCGAAACGGGGGAGTATCGACATGCTCCCATGTCAATGCCGCACTTCTCCACAATAACCAGAGAGAATGATGATGATAATACTAATACTTAATAGTAATAATAATGATAACCTATTCAGTGCAAGAGAATTTTGTAAGAAAAAAGAAGAAAAAAAAGTGCTCTCCCCATGCCAGGGAATTTGGCCTCTTTTCTTTCTTCCCTGGGGGTTCCAGGTCAGGGCCTGACTTGTAGTGCATGATGGCGATTTCCTCAAGGTATTCATTTCATCCCCACTTTTGTCTCAGGATCCGTTTCTCCACTGGTTCCCATCCCCCTATTTGCAACAGTTCCTCGTTTCTAATTTTGTCTGGCCAACAGATCTAAAAAAAACAAAAAAACAACCAACAGCTGTCAATAAAGGTCTGGATTTTCTGTCGCATTTTTTGGTCATTTTCCAAGTCTGTGATCCGTAGAGAAGGATGGACTTCGTGTTGGAATTGAAGATGCATATTTTTGTTGTGGCTATTTCTTTGGAGGACCAAATGTTCTTGAGGGTGATGAAGGTTGCTTTAGCTTTGCCTACTTTGACTTGACATGTGCAACATTTGAGGCCCTGTTACAAAAGACCTGTTCATCGTTCTGTGGATAATAACTATATATACTTTGCAACATGTGTGGCTGGCATATGGAGCAATTTTTGTTAAAGTCTTAACCAACCTAAAAACATAAATAATTTAGTGAGTGCAAGGTGGGCAAATTTTTCAAGTGGCAATTGAGTCGATTTTTAAGTTGAATGAAGGTGCAGTTACGAAGTTGTTAGGCAAACTGTTGCCAAGGGAAACATCCCAGTTTGAGAAAAAAAATTCCTCTAATGTTGAGCCTGTGTCAGTTTTTCTGGAGTTGAAAGCTGTGCCCTTGTAGGTCTCTTCCGCAGGCAAGCTCAAACTTTTGCAGTTTGATGTCGTAACAGTCCTGGAGGTATTTATATACCTCATTCATATCTCCTCGATGGCGTCAGTTTTCAGTCACTCCTGATATAGTTTATCCTTCAGGGATGACAACAGCTTTGTTGCTCGGTGCTGCACATCCTCTAATTCGTTGCACAATGTTTTCTGCTGCGGCTGCCAGACACAGTGACCATATTCCAGTAGTGTTGACTCTTTCAGATATGTTTGAGTTTATTCCAAACAGTTTTGTTGACTTTTTCAGAGATGTTTGGGTTTATTCCAAACACTGTTGTTGACTTTTTTTCAGAGATGTTAGGGTTTGTTCCAAATAATTTTGTTGACTTTTTCAGAGAGCCCTGGAAGCATTTTTTTCTGACCACAATGGGACCGCACATTTGTTTAAACTCACCATAGAAAAGTCTCTTGGGTTGTCTGGCATGCAAGCTGCACATGTCCTGCCCAGCAAAGCTTGGACTGCATCAGGATGATGGATGCTGGGCAGGTCTGTCTGAGTATCACTTTGCGTTGTGTCTGGTGTCTTTTCCTGCTATTTGATGTTAAGTTTTCTGAGGCAGGTTGTGTGGAAGTGGTTGAGCTCCTTGGCATGGTCCAGGTTTCACAGGCTCACAGGAACGAAGGGAGAACAACAGCTTTTTACACCTTCAACAGCTTCTCTAGACTGATGCCTTTTGTTTCAGACATTGTCGGTTTTCTGCCAAAGGTTGTACTTGCTCTCACAGTTTTGGCAATCACTTCGCCATTGGTGTTAATGTTCCGGAAGTATGCTGCCAAGACAAGTGAACCTGTTTACTGCACTGAGTCTCTGACTGTAGAGTAGTTTTGGGCTCAGCATAGGGTCTCCCTGGAGCTAGTTAATGCAGTACTTCACTCTTTGCTGTGCTTCTGGTGAGTCCAGACATTGTGCAGGCAGCAAAAACTTGTCAGTGCTGCATTGCTTGTCAGCTTGTGTGAAAGCATTGAGGGTGCAGTCATTGGCCATCAGAAAGTCTGTGTCATATCCTCAGTTCTTTCCTAAGGCCTTCTGATGTTGAACATCTGTCGGTCAGTTGTGTCCTAGACTTGAGCCAGTATGCAGTCATGGAACTGCTGCACTATGGAGATGAACTTTGGTGGGCATCCATGCTTGGCCATAATCTTCAGCAATCCATGACCAGCATGGATGGAGTGCACAAACAAACGACCCATGAAAGTTATGAATTTTGTTAATGGAAATGTAGTCTTTTTTTGGTATCATTTGATGATCTGCAGTTCCAGGCTTGTGCTCTTGTCTTTCTTTTTGTGTATAATTTGAGTATTTGTGTATACACGATTTGCATGTGGATGGAGGTCATGGCTTTTCAAATCAAACCAACCATCTTGTTTAGATACTTACAGTCCAGCTGACCACAAAGGGCCATTTCAGGGCTGAATACCTGTCAGTTCTGAAACCAGTCAAAGAGAAAGCAAATTAATGTTAAAAGGTTGATTAAAACAACATAAAAGAACAGAGTCACTCATGTCTCACATAATCCACACAAAACTGAAATCAAGTGAATACATGTATTGAAACAAATCATAAAAAGATCACATCACCTTCGTACATCTCAGACCACGTATAATTCAAGTCAAATTGAAAACAATGATTTCCCTCTGGAACTGGAAAACGGTGCCCTTCGGGGACATCATGGAACAAAATCTTCATGGAGCTATCCATAAAATTTTTGTGCCTTGCGTGCAAATCCCATTGGTGGATGAGATGTAAACATTACTTTTTGGTATGACGTGTAATGAATGTTCACATATTAGGTTACATTTGCATAATTTCTAGTGGAATCACTGGTTTCAGGACTAAGCCTTGTTTCATAGAGGTAATCTTGATAATGTTCCTGTGTGTTTGCAGTTTTTGGGGCTGATCAGGTATTCCAGTGCCCTGATTCCTTCATAGATGGTGAGGTGAACTCCCTGACTGTCCAGGTCAACAAGACAGCAATGGAAAAAGCACAGTGCGAAGTGCCACCCAGGTTGTTCAACTTCATCCGCAAGCGCACGTCAGATGATCCTGAGGCCTCCAGCACCATTCTGTGTCGCATACAGTACAGCTGCTCCAACCCAGGTCCTGTCAGCGAGCCCAGCAACAAAGAGAATGTGCAGTGCGGATGTGTTCAGAAATCGCAAGACAACATCCTCACGTTTGAAATGAAGTTCTACCCCAACGAAACTTTGGACACTGGTGCCAGGTTTAGCTACACCCTGTGCGTTTCTCCCATCCATCCGCCCACCAAAGTTGAATCGGATTCCTGTTCCTCTGCATCTTTTGGTAAGTTTTTTTTTTTTTTCATGAAACCTTTTTTTATTTTATGCTGGATTAAAGCATTCAAAAGGAATAGTATGAAAGAAACTATGATAGAGAAAGAAAAACATTGAAAACAATACACACATACATTCATGCATAATTATCTTTTAAGGGAAAGAGTAACGCTGACTGTAAAGACATTGATCCTGTCAACCCCACAACTAACATGTATGCTACATGTCATCTGGACCAGCACAAGAAGAGCCAGTTGCAGTGAAAATTGGGTTGCATCGCCCAAACACAATTGACTTTCTTGTTTTGAATATTATTGTCATTGTATTACTGCTGATAGTTTAAAATATATCTTCAAAAGATTGAGTTAATTTTGGACAATTTAAGTGTGTTTACATGATAGAGCTGTGCCCTCCTCAGTCTCTGCTTTGAGCATCTCCCTCTCTTGCCACTGTTCTACCTTCAGTCTTCAACAATATCTTCCCATGCATGCTGTCTCATAAGGTCTTGAGAAAGGGATGTACACCCTGTACCGTCTGTATGGCTGTCTCTTTGATCTTCATCACCTCACTGCCAAAGCAAAGAGCCTCCACAGTCTCCTCTAGGATGCCCTCTCTCAGAGGCTTTGAAGCTTCAAACTCAAAGCTGTTTGCCGGGTCAAGTCTCAGCAAGACAGATGTGCTCCATTATTAAACAGCACCAAATACCACCCTACACCAATTACCATGGATGGAACCCAGCTTGCAAGTGTTGAGCGCTTATTAGCCAGTTCCAAATACCAACCACCATGCACCAGTTTTCATCATGGATGGTACCCAGCTTGCACATACTAAGCTTCAAGTATCTTGGAAGCACCATCACCCATGACAGGTCTTTGATGCTTGATTCAGCAAAGCAGTCCAGGCTCTGGGGATGCTTTGTGACAAGAGTGCTTAACCAGGTTAACCCTTGTTGACAAGGCTGAGGGTGTACAATGTGCTGGTCCACCCTTCTCTTCTCTGTTGATGTGAATTATGGACAGTGTACCACAGGCACTTCAAGAAGCTGGAAAACTTCCACATGTGAGCTCTTCACTCCAGGCTGTAAGTCCTGGACCGAGCTGACCCCACCAGCATGAGCTCCATGCTCATCAAGGCCCAACTCTTATGGGTGGGGCATGTCATAGGCTTGCAGGAGCACTGCATGCCCAGACGCCTGCCATGTGGAGATGATGTTGGTGGCAAAAAGCACCAAGGCTCCAAACAAATATTACAAAAAACTGTCAGTCAACCTTCACTTGTGCAAGATCAAACCAAAGAAGCACTGGGATTATGCTGGATGCCGCTCACCCTAAAGTCCATCAAGCTTCTGCCAACTTTGAGGAGGCTCAGCTTCAAAGACTGTATGCTGCAAGAGAACAAGGCAGCAGTGCATCACTGGCATTGATCGCAACAACCCACTTCCAGTACCTCTAGACTTTCTGCTGAGCCACCTCCAAGTTCATTGATATATTGCAGAAATGGAAAAGTCTTCTTTAGAATTAGATGCAAAGGATTACCACCACTACCTTGAAACCACTCTGCTGTCTCAGCTTGGTTAAAAAGTCTGTTAGTATTACTGTTGTTTTGTCTTTGTCATTCTGTTATAATTCATAATCACTAAACAGGTCAGTGATTCAATCATTTTAAGCTAATAAGATGCTATTTAAAAAAAATTAATTGCAATAGAAATTGAAGAATATCCAAATAATCCTGTGTCAGTCTCCTTGTGCTCCTATTGTCCATAATATGCATTCACAGTTGTGCAAAGTATGGAAGTTTTATGGGATGAGAGTTAAATGAAATGGGAACTGGTGTAAGAATAACGGTACTGATCAGCAGGGGAGTAAGCTTGGTATGAATTTCAGCTTTCCTGGGATAGAATGAGTTCATCAAGCATAACACAACTTACACAATACCATTTTTCAGGTTTGAGTTTCATGGCATTGTCAGTAAGAATTAACACATTCATCCATCCATCCAAACATACATTATATATAAATGTGCACCTGACATTTGCCATTCTGTATTTTGTCAACCTGTACATGAAGAGTATCTCTAAATAAGAAATCCATGAACATGGATCCTAGTCCTAGGACACGGTTACAATTGTCAAAAAATTGTATAAATCCCAGGATTAGACTGCATAATATTACATAACTTTTACATGAAAAAACAATGTCAATAAATTTATTATAAGGCTGACCAAATAGTGTGCCCCTGTTTTAGACTGTATATTTTACATGAAAAAAATGATGTCAGTAGTTTGAGTAAAGTTGTAAGGCTGATGCATCAAAAAAGAAAAAGAAACCAAAGATTCTAAAATGTTGAAGAAAAGGAAAAAAAAAAAGTGTTTCCACCCTTTTGTAACCCCCCCCCCCCCCCCACACACACACACCCTCCCCTCTCCATCTTTTGCCCCTCATCTTCTGCTTTTTCCATCCAGCTGCCCTTTCCCCCTCCCCACTCTCTTGATTTATCCTACCCTGTTCCTTGTTGATCCTTCCCCCCATATACTGTCTTTTGTCTGTCACTGTGTGTTGTGACTGTGTTTGGATGGATATATTATGCATGTGTTTCACCCACCTCTGAGTGTGTGTTTATGTAATATATATGACAAAAATCACTCTTAAGTCTAATTAATACCCTCTGGCACAGTACTCCAGCTTTAGGCTGACTGAAGGTCAGTAGACTTTATGTTTGTGTCTTTTGCAGCTTTCTTGTTGCACTGCCAGGGGGTGCCCACCTTTTTGTCAGAAGGCCCACTAGTCAGAAGGCCCATTAGTCAGAAGGCCCATTAGTTAGAAGGCCGACTAGTCAGAAGGCCCATTAGTCAGAAAATCAGTATTTTTTGGTTGTTGTGGAGCATGCCCAAAATGTACCATTTGGTACATTTTGGGGCAGTTGGTACATTTTGGGTATGCTCAGTTGTTGGTTTTTATTGGGGAGTGTCCACTTTCATTTTCACTTTCATCTTACGCATTTTTACTTTCATTTTCCGCACTTTGGGGAAATTGTACTTTCATTTTCGTCTTCTGCATTTGGGGGAAATTCTACTTTCACTTTTGGGAAAATTCTAGTTTCACTTTCATCTCCCACACTTGTGGGAAATTGCACTTTTGTTTTCAATGTCATCTTCCACAATTCATTTTCATTTTTGCTTTCTGTTTATGTGGAAGTTGGAAAGGGCACACAGGCCAACAAATTAGGATACAGCCCCAAAGACTATATAATCCATGTACCGTAAAGTTTGACTATGTGCCATGGCGTCTTTAATTGATGGCAAACGTGGAAAGATATTAGTTCACAGTGGGTTTAGATACCACAAGAACAAAGAAACAGCTAATGCCATCTACTGGCGTTGTTGGCGGAAAGCATGTGGGGCAAGTCTTAAAACAAATCATTTTGATGTCAACGAAGAAACCCCAGTCATACAAGTCCTTCACGAATCTCACCATTTACATGTCGAAGACGAGGACAAAATCCTAAATGACAGGGCAAAGCATCGACTGAAAGAAGCTGTGCGTGAAGATGCAACAAGACCAATTAAACGAGTATTTGAAGCAGTAGCCTGGGGAAGACATCAGCAAGGAGGAGGTGATAGAGAGCCTCTTCCTGAGTTCCATAGTGTGCGCACCCTAATGCAAAGAGCCAGGAGTGCCCTTGTTCCACCGATACCTCAGGTATGTGCTGATGTGAGAATTGAGGGAGAATGGGCCAATACTTGGTTACAGGAGAGATTTCTGTTACACTTGGACAATGACTGGGGTGTTGCCGTATTTGCCACTGACGAGAATATGCAGAGGCTTCAACACTGTCATGATGTGTACATAGACGGTACCTTCCGAACATGTCCATCACCTTACACACAATTTTTCACAATTCATGGAAAGTACAGGGAGAGGGTTCTTCCTTTTGCAACAGCCCTCTTGACAGGGAAAACAATTGGTCATTACCGTCAGGTGTTGCGGGTCCTGAAGAGAGAGATCAGATGTAGTTCTGGTAATAGATGGAGGCCAAACACCGTGATATGTGACTTTGAACAGTCACTCATCAGTGCTGTGGAAACTGAGCTGCCAACAGCCAGGGTTACTTGCTGTTACTTCCACTTCTGCTAGTCCATGTGGAGGCGTTTGAACGAGTTAGGGCTGTCTGTCTGTGGCATACCGGAGACATGCACGTTTTAAGAAATGTATCAGAAGGTTTCTCTCCATGGGATATTTACCAGTGGCTGTTGTGCGACAAAACTTCCAACAGTTCTGTGCCTCTCGTGGCACACAACGTCTCATTCGACGGTATCCAGAATTGAGAGACTTCATCCTGTATCTGCAAAGAAACTACTTTGATGGCAACTTCCCTCCATTGATGTGGAATGTATACAACAGAGACTCTGACACACGCACAAACAACTATGTGGAAGGTGAGTATATTTAACATTCCACCAAATGTAATTAATGTCACCAGTACTTATCATTTTCGCGGAAAACACCTAATGAACGTTAATTGAATATATTTACTTTCTTCTCGATTCGGAATACCAGCAAAATACATCGTTTTGTTAAATCTGTGAACAAATTGTGTGAGCAATTTTTTCTCAGCTGTTTGCGATTTTTCACCAAATTTGGATCATAGATCCGTTTAAACGAGTCAAAGGCTGATACAATCGATTTCACAGCTCGTTTCAAATTTGGACGTTCCGATCTCATTCAACACAGAGCTATATCCTTTTTATTATTTTTAAACACCTGTCTATGATTCAATTTTTAAGTTTATTAACATAACACATGAAATATAAAGAAGAAAAATAATAAGAAAATGAGGGAAGAACTACATCTGAAATTCATTGATGGACATTTGGATCCACCAACTCAGAGCCCTCCGCAACCGAGTCCGAGACCGAGGCTTGGTCTGACAGCTCCGACTGGTAGCTCCGACTGAAATACTGTTACCAAAAGGGGGATTTTAGTACGGGCTTGCCCATCTTGTTTTTATTAGAATGTACTCCGAAATAAATTAAATACCAAAGTTTTAAATCTCCAACAACAAACTGTTTTGTTGTTATACTTATAGCAAATATCATGTAGGGCTGCTTTAGTGTCAAATACTTAGCTTGTGTTACGTTTATCAGTCCAGCCTTGCGTTATTAATTATTTTCATACTTGTCTTTTCTAGCTTTCCATTCGGGATGGAACCAGACTGTGGGTGTTAGACATCCATCGCTGTGGACGTTTCTTCGCCATCAGAAGGACTCACAGGCCAAACTGGAGCTTCAAGCCGATGCTGCAGACAGAGGAGATCCGCGTCCTCCCCGCAAGCGAAAGTGGCGACAACTGGAATAACGGATTCGACTCCTGAAAGGCAGTATGAAGTAGGCAACAGAACCCTGACCGAGTATTGGGAGGCTGTGGCCCACTGCACAACCCATTTTGAGTAATCGTGTCTATCACAAAGTTCTTAGGATCACCACCTGGAAGGCTGTTGGCCATCAGTATGACAAATATGAAATCGTGTTTATTGTTCTCAGGACCAAGTGGCCTACTGAAAGGCCAATGTGCACTGTTGCCAAATTTTCAGTAAGAATGTTTATCCCAAATGACTTGTTTTTTGTGTTCATGCTAGAAAAACATATGTAATTAATTTCAGTTGCTTTGCCATTGAACATTGTGTGCCAATTTACAGTAATTATGTTTGGTCTCACATAACGTTTTTTTTTTTTAATAAAGTAGCTGTTGCTCATGCTTTGTCTGTAGACTTCTGTGCATTTTCTCCGCTGGCAATGTGGAGAACACATGTACATGTGTTATTTATTTTAGCTGGTGTTTTTTTTCTTTAGTCAGAAAATCAGTTAGCATTCAGTTGCATGAATGTTGGGCATAAAAGTGTATGATTCTTTTTTTTCTTTGTGTTCATAGCTAAAAAAGCATATGTAATGAATTTCAGTTGCTTTGCCATTGATCTTTGTGTGTCAATTTACAGTAATTATGTTTGGTCTCACATAACATGGTTTCAAGAAAAAGTAGCTGTTGCTCATGGTTTGTCTGTAGACTTCTGTGCATTTTCTCCGCTGGCAATGTTGAGAACACATGTACATGTGTTATTTATTTTAGCTGGTGTTTTTTTTCTTTACTTTAGTCAGAAAATCAGTTAGCATTCAGTTGCATGAATGTAGGGCTAAAAAGGTATGATTTGTTTTTTTTTCTGTTCATAGCTAAAAAAGCATATGTAATTAATTTCAGTTGCTTTGCCATTGAACATTGTGCGCCAATTTACAGTAATTATGTTTGGTCTCACATAAAACATGTTTCTTTTTAATAAAGTAGCTGTTGCTCATGGTTTGCCTGCAGACTTCTGTGCATTTTCTCTGCTGCAAGTACATGTACATGTGTTATTCATTTGGGCTGGTGTTTTTTTTTGTTTTTTTTTAATATTTTTTTTACTTAAGTCAGAAAATCCGTTGGCATTCAGTTGCATGAATGTAGGGCTTAAAAATGTAGGAAACATGAAAAACGGAAATCAAGTTTGTATGAATATTTGACCAATAACACCGTAGTGCAGTTACTGTAGGTCAGATAGAAATTCTGTGAAATTCAGCGGTAATCCCTACATTCATGGAACTGAATGCAACTGATCTTCTGACTAACGGGCCTTCTGACTAGTGGGCCTTCTGACTAACGGGCCTTCTGATTGGTGGACCTTCTGACTAACAGGCCTTCTGACAATAAGGCGTCCCCGCTACCAGGGACCCTATTTAACCTAAATTTGGTGACAAACTTGAACATTTTACAAATAAACTGAATTGGAATAAGAGCTTAAAACCTAATTTTGGCATTAGAGATTAAGTTGACTCTTGTGAAAATGGTCATGAAGCCTTGAAGACCATCATTAAAAAAAAAAAAAAAAAATTTTAAGGTGACTACTTTGGACTAATATGTCTTGAATATTTCTTTGCACCTTGACATAGAAAAAGACTGGTATTAATAGACAAAGACTGGTATTAATAGACAAAGACTGGTATTAATAGACAAAGACTGGTATTGCATTACAGTGCAAGGTATGTTTTACTACAAATAAATTGAAGCAAAATTATGGGATATGTGCCTGGATATGTCTAGCCACCCTAACAGTGATACCCATTTTCACATCTACATGAAGTTTGTGACTGGCTGTGAGAGAATGGCAATGTGTCGTCAGTGTGTGCATGGTGTTGGTTAGACCCTGTTCCTACTTCCTGACAAAAGAGCGTACATCTTCCTGGTCCCACCACTGACACCCATTGTTCATTCTTGGGTCATTCTTCAGTGCTGGTCACACAGAGGGATCACACATCACAGTGAATAAATGATACAGGAAAATATAATGTTCTGGTGTGATGATTGGTTGTATGCATAGTACATACAATTAGTGAAAGATGTTTGCTCTATGAACAATTATTAAAAAAAAGAAGAAAAGAAGTTTGAGTTAAAACATGGCTAAATAAAAGGCAAAGCGTCACATGAACATGGTGACTGAAAACAGGGAAAATGAACACTGCTGCTGTTGTGCCTCATAATTAAAACACTAAAACTAGTAAAAGTTTCATTTTCAGTAATGTTTACTTTATGGATCTGAACAGACTAATAAAAAGCCAAACCTCACCGTCACATCTGCAAACACAGTCACATTCATTGATTATATCACAATTGAAGCTTATTTTTCTACGTCATTAGTGTCATGTTTTTCACAAGTGTTCAACATGGTTTTACTCAACCATGAAGCCTGAATGGAAGTGGGTGTGTTTGGAAGGGTATTGCTGTCTTACCATTCTTTACGTTTTTAAAGTTAAATGTCAGTCAAAAAGAATGAGCATTTGCTTTATTCCATGTGTCACAAGTCAAACACTAGAGAACATTTTTCTACCCACTGCAGTCAACAGGGCCAACAAAACAGAGTGCTTGGAAGATGCCTTCTTCAATATCCTCCAAATAGATGAATTTGAGACTTGATTTAACTGGATTTTTCAGTCAGTTGCTTCCCTTGAGACTTGTTTACAGCAAAGGGTTGATCAGTGTTGGCAAGGTTCAAGCAGTCACCATGGTCCACAGAGCAAATGCAGAAAATTTCATGACTTTTTAGGCCCATCGAACGTTGGGTTAATTATTTTATCAACTTTGTACCCCTTCTTTCATTAAATTAGCTTAATGATCGATTTAAGCCATATTGTCAGTTCTGTTATGAGTTATGATCATGCTTGTATTATTTGACTCCACTTTAAAAGTTGCTTTGTCGGGACCACTTCATTTTTCATTGAAAAATGCCAGATATTTTGAACATACATATGAAAAACAGCCTGAAAAGAGCACTGGATGAAACGAATAAAGATTTGAACACATACAACTTGTTCATTGTTTAATCTGTCATTCCATTCTGTAAAATGTGTCTCGTCACAAATGCTTCAGATTTATTGTCCAATTTCTTGGAGAATTTCAGTTTGTGTTGAAGGTTGTTATCACAGTGTTTCTTTGATTTCACAAGATTTATTCAGTGATTATGAGACTGACGTGCTACCTACTGCGCTATTGAGGCACTAGATGCATGACACGGCATTATTTTATTTCAACAAAGCTCTGTTTGAATGTTGGGAAAAAGTTTCCTGGAGTTGTAATGCTAGTGATGTGTGCCTCTTTTTAATTTCCATACAACTACAAGTATATGAAAAATGCAAGCATGGAAAAGTGTATTGAAGCTTGTTATTATTTCTTAAGTGTACTAAAATGTTTTGTAAGGAAATTTTAATTGCTACTGTCCGGTTTTTGTGCCCAATATAAAGCACTTTGAGCCACAGTGTCACATGCATTATTGACATATACATCCCCACAATGACCACATTATCCAAACACAACATGGACATTGTAACTTAAATTGTTTTCTTCCAGTTGTGCCTGAAAATGTAAAGAGTTGAGATTGTTGAATGACCAGTTTAAACTGCATTTAACCAGTTTTCCTTTTTGCCTCCACTTGCCACATTGTGTGACCAGCACTGAAGAACGACCCACTTGTCTTTTTACAGGAACAGTAACCCCACAGTTCACACAGCCTATAGTCACAGTGACACCACATTCCAAACAAACAGGTATGGACCCCATTTTACAGTTGTGTGTCTCATTCAGGGCGAGGGATACAATTCACAACTGCATGTTTGTATATATGTGTGTGTGTGGATAAGGGCTCCTTCAGTAAACAGTTAAGTGTCTGACACAAACCTTTGTTATCCCACATTAATTGTGAACAAACATATGGCCCATGCTTACATGACATCATGTTACCATTATGATGTTCTGCAACAGCTGAATTTCTCAGAAACATGGCAGTAATATCCCCCTCAATCCTTTGACTGAAAAAAACTTGTTGCATGTTCTGAATGTTGTAAATGGTTTGCCCTTTTTTGTACAGCTACAAGACAAAATCAAGAAACCAAAGGAATTTAAGCTGGCGCTTAGCTGATGCTGTGGGAGAAGAGGCGAAGAAACTGTCTCCCTCCCTCCCCCACTTTCCAAGATCAAGGAGAAGGGCAGCCTGACCCCAGAAATGACCGATATATATCATGGTGGAACTTTTTTTTTCTGCACACACTTACCTGTTATCAGGAGAAAGAAGAAACAAACCAAAAACCAGTTATTAATGGGTACAGGCCAGCTAAAGGAAGGAGACAGGGTTGGGCAGTTTGTAAGCACACTTCATGAGCTGTCTGCACGTCGCCCGCCATTGACATGATCAGAATGAATCCACTACGGACTGCCTTGTATGTACTGGGACTTGGTGCTGGAGCCTGAACTGACTACGATGGCTCTGACTGTGAACATGCAAAAGGTGAAGTGCCAGATTAGTGTGGTCTTGCCCACAGAACACATGTAGGCATCAACTTGTCTTGTCTTACCCTCACAAGGGTGGTAGAGGAAGAGGAGGTGCCAAACTGGACTACAGGTGTATAGTCTTCTGCTTGGCCAGACCTTCCTGTTTAAAACTGCTGGACCTTGTACACCATCAAGGGCTCTGTCTCTGCTTAGGCTCGTTCCACACCATCCCTGTACACAGAGGCGGGGGAACTGCGTCTTTCCAACCACAGACTGAAACTGTCCCTCAGCTATTATTTTAAACTCTTCTCTGAACTGAAAAACTGTGCCTACGACAGTGTTTTCAACAACCCTTTCAGTAAGAAATTTGACAACAACCCAGAAGTACTACATTCCTCCCCTTGGACTTGTATTCAGCCACATATGGAATATGCTCATTGCTGATCTGGAGGTTGGAGGCATTTCAGATTTTTCTGTGTTCCCCTGACAGCCCACCGTGGACTTTTAAAACACCTTAAGTATATTTCGATCTAGCCTCACAACAAAACGTCTGCACAAGTTCATTGGCCTATAAAATCTATTTTCTGAACTCTGCTACAAATTTCCCATATTTCAGAAAATCTTCACTGATGGTTCGAAGTCGGAGGAGGGCGGCTCTGAGTCTGTGTTGAGTCTTGCCTGTCCAGACCGGCCCTCCACGATACACATTTCGTCTGACAGCTCAGTTTATATTACTGAACTGACTGCAATGGTTCTGGTGTGAAAGATGGTCCTGCAAGCAAAACACAAGCATTTTATGATTTTTTCGGATCCCTTGTCAGCCCTGGAGGTGATCACCTGCAGGAATCTGACACGTCTGAAACTGCTTCAATTTTATGAAATTTTTACACTTGTAACAAGCAAAGGGTCTAATGTTGTTTTGGCCTGGTTCCAGGCCATGTTGGCATTTGAGGTAATGGCGGATCAGCTGGCCAAGTATGCCATCAAAGAAAAATTATTCTACATACCATACACAGACATGAAACAGAAAGTGAACACATAAAGATCTTTGGCAAGAGGAGTGGAACGCCAAGATGGACAACAAGCTGTTTCAAATTCGTCCAGACTTAAAAGAGATGTATCTTCCCACTGGTTGTGAAGAATCGAAAGGAAGAGTCTGTTCTGTGCAGATTGCGCATGGAGCCCACTTTTCTTACTCATTTTTACTTTTTAAGGGGAGGAGGCCCCTTGATGCATTCCCTGTGACAAGCCTGTCACTGTGAAACGCGTGCTCATTGACTGCTAGGATCTGCAAGACGTTAAACACAGATATTACACAGCAGATTCTCTGAGACACAGTATCTGCCTTAAAATATGGTGTCCCACAGGGGTCCGTCCTAGGTCCTGTTCTTTTTGTGCTGTATGCGGCTCCTGTGTCGGATGTCATCAGTCATCATGTGATGTCGCATGAGAGCTTTGTTGATGACACACAACTTTATCAGTCGGCTTCCATAGCTGAATTTGATGCACTGGTGACTCGAACACAGGAGTGCATTGCTGGCCTAAAGGACTGGATGACTCTCAACAAGCTGCAACTAAATGATGATAAGATTGAATTTATGATAACCTGTCCAAAGAAGTTTCGTCAACATCCTTCCTTTCCTGACTCTGTTCTGATCAATAGCACACCTGTTTCACTTTCTCCTTCTGTTCGCAGTCTTGGTGTAATCCTAGACCAGTCTCTTTCCTTCCAACAGCACATTTCGAATATCTGTAAAGTTGCCTATTTGGAACTGCGTAGAATCAGCTCTATCCGCCACGATCTCTCAACCGATGCAACCAAGACACTTGTATGCTCTCTGGTTCTCTCAAGATTGGATTACTGCAACTCTCTTTTGGCCGGCCTTCCCAAATATCTGTTAGACAGACTCCAACAAATTCAGAATAACACTGCCAGACTCATTTGCAGAGCTTCTAAATTTGACCATGTTTCTCCTCTCCTTCAGTCTCTCCCTGATAACCTCCGTCATTCTCATTCCCTCGCATCTTTTAAATCTCGTCTCAAAACTCACCTTTTCCCTCAGCAGTAAGTTAAATTGTGGCAGGTCCACTTCCTTTGCGTTAGCTGTGCTTGACTATGTATGTATACATATGTATGTGTACATAACTACATGCATGTATATGAATGTGTATTGTGTGCGCGTGCGTTTATTTAAGTTTGTGCCTGCCTGTGTGTGCATATGTGTTAGGGTAGCTGTTAGATACACATGTATTGTTAAAATGTATGTACGCAGTGTGTGTGTGTGTGTGTGTGTGTGTGTGTGTGTGTAGTCATATTTTGGTGTGTGTATGTAACATAGATGTGATGTTTTATGTTAACAAAGCATTTTTGTAAAGCACCTAGAGCAGATTTCTGGATAGTGTGCTATATAAGTATCCGTTATTATTATTATTATTATTATTATTAAGACTTTGTTTCGTGATGTCCCTCCTTGGATACTAATGGACTTCTTGAAAGAAGTGGAAAATTTTGATCAGATTTAGATGTTTTTAATGCTGGAAGATTTTTTAACTTTCTGAGTGAAAAGATTGAAGCAGTGATTAGTTTTTATAGTACCTTTTTACTTTTGACATGAAGTAGATGCTAACATGGTGATAGCTTTGAGGTGGCCTTAACTCACTCGGGACGACAAGTTTTCTCCCTTGCTTTTCCCCACAGACGGCCCATTTGTAAGGGTTTGGGAAAAAAAATTACAAAAAATACAAAATACTGTGTAAGAAAATGAAACTTTCAGAACTGGTTTATTATGTGTTGAGCTATTACATATAAAAATAATCAAATTTCTCATCTTATTTTTACAATTTCGCCACATGTAGAAAATACTGCCAATTTTTCACCCCGAATCACCATACCCATGCTCGCTTTCTGCATTAAATTCACTTTCTTCTTCGTCATCATCCACCTCTTCAGTGTCCGACCCTTCAGTTTGTAGCATTTCAAGTACTTTGGCAACCCTAAAATGTTGCCGTCACTGCCTTGCTCGCTTCACAACATTCTGGGAAGAGCTCGCTTTGCTAACAGGCTGGCACGCGAGCAGACGACCGGTCAGTGACTTTGTCAACGTGTGTGCGAGACGGGCCACACATCCCAGGCTGACCAATCATACTGTTCGATTGTGGAGTGACCCAGAATAGTGCACTCTGCTTGGCTAATCACAAAATCACGTGTACAGTGCATGATGGAATTTTACTTTCGGAGAATGCTATTCCATTCCTTCGTCCGAATCCGAATACGTTTTGTGTAGGAATGCGTGAGCATTCCTTCGTCCGGAGAGAGTTAATAGTCGGCGAGGCTCTAAGCATCTTAATTTGATTTAATTTGCCTTTGTAAAAAGTTAATTGTCTGACACAAACCCTTGTTATCCCACATCACTTGTGAACAAATATCATGGCCCATGCTGACATGACATGATGTTACCATAATGAAGTTCTGCAACAGCTAAATTGGTGAGAGACATGGCGGTAATATCACAGTAAGCTCCTGTTAGTTGGTTCTTCTTCTTTCACCACTAAGTTACCGGTACTGTGTAAGTAACACTCTTCAGCACCATATATTTCAGACGTGATGCTTTCAGTCACATGAAACATCACATGTCAGAACAATAAAGTGGACTTGGCACTTCAAACTCAGTCAGATGGGCGCAAAAGCCCAGTGATTAAAGCATTGGACTTTCAATCTGAGGGTCCCGGGTTCGAATCTCAGTAGCAGCACCTGGTGGGTAAAGGGTGGAGATTTTTCCGATCTCCCAGGTCACTGCTTGTGTCTGAACCCCGTTTGTATGTATATGCAAACAGAAGATCAAATAGTCACGTTAAAGATCCTGTAATACATGTCATTGTCGGTGGGTTATGGAAACAAGAATATACCCAGCATGCACACATTTGAAAATGGAGTATGGCTGCCTACATGGCGAGGGGAGGGTGGGGGTGGGGGTAAAAACGGTCATACATGTAAAACCCCGCTCATGTACAGTGTATGAGTGAACGTGGGAGTTGCAGCCCAGGAACGAAGAAGAAGAAGAACTCAGTCAAGGGGGAAGGTTAGTCAGTTTCCTTTAGCTCGGGGAAACTTGGCTGCAGTAGTCAAACTTTATTATAATGTGAAAAATGGTCTGTTAACATGACCCCATGATATTGACTCAAATTGCCTATGGCGGTGAACTGTCTAGTTGACTAAAGTTGCCGATGGTGACGAAAGAGCTTTTCAGGTAGGCAGCCTTTTGTGGGTATGACTGTGCAAAGTGCTTAAGTTTGGTCTCTGACCAATTATAGACACAGAAAAAGTATCAATAATGAAAATATTAGATCCTTTGCAAACTTTATTGCTGTTGGTGTCATTTGAGGCTGGCTGCGCTTGCTCAGTAATTGTTCCTCTCAGTCTCTCTCACACACTTTTTTTTATTAGATGGCACGAGACTTGTCAGGTGTATTACTGTGAGAAGTACGAGTGCATATAGTATGTGTGTATACATGTATGTGTGTGTTTGTAGGGTGATGGGACCTGGGTATGTATGTGTGTGGGTAGAGGGCATCTATGAGACTTCAGATTGGTGCATATATACATAATGAGTGTGTGTGTGTGTGTGTGTGTGTGTGTGTGTGTGTGTGTGTGGTGTGTGTGTGTGTAGAAATTCACATATAGTTGCTGCTGCTTTCAAATATGACATCTTGACCTGTAAATTCTGTCTTACCTCAGTGAGGTGATGGCCTTTCATTGATGAGTGTACTCAGCAGCAGCAGTCACTGGTTTTTGACTCACTTGTGTAAACAAAGTGAGTCTATGTTTTAACTCGGTGTTCGGGTGTGTGTGTGTGTGTGTGTGTGTGTGTGTGTGTGTCTGTGTGTCCATGGTAAACTTTAACATTGACATTTTCTCTGCAAACACTTTGTCAGTTGACACCAAATTAGGCATAAAAATAGGAAAAATTCAGTTCTTTCCAGTCATCTTGTTTAAAACAATATTGCACATCTGGGATGGGCACAAAAAAATAAAAAAAAGAAGCCACATTATATGCAAACTGCATTTACTGTTATATTTTTTGTATTCTCTAAACTTGGCACTTTGATCTGATATTCTAACACAACAACAAGAGCAGTCATTATTATCATTTTTTGTTCCAACAGGAACTTGTTTTGCTAAGCATGGAATTTTTATTTATTTTGCAAACGTTTTGGTGCAGATAGTAAAAAAGGGAAATTACTCTGTAATTAATGCTAGGGGACTTAATTTATCACAAGTGAGTCTTGAAGGCCTTGCCTCTCTTGTTTACTGTTGTTTTTGTGTGCGCTGTTTTTGTTCCCAAGGTGTCAGTGGTCATGTGATTGTGTTTGTATCTTTCAGCTGTTCCAGAAGAGAATGGAGGAGTTGGTGGTGGCTGTGGTGGTGGTTGTATCGGGGGCATCATTGGAGCTTTGGTGGGTGTGTTGGTGACAGGCATCATCGCATTCGTCGTCGGTCAGTACCACATGGATCTTCAGTACTTTTCTCTGCTTTTGTAGTGTTGTGAAACCTGGCTGGATGGTTTAAATGTGGAAATGTGTGTGTGTGTGTGTGTGTGTGTGGTGTGGTGTGGTGTGGTGTGGTGTGGTGTGTGTTTGTGTGTGTGTTTGTGAGTGTGTGTGTGGTGTGGTGTGGTGTCGTGTGGTATGTGTTTGTGTGTGTGTGGGGGGGTTGTGCTGTGGTGTGTGGTTATATATGGATGTGTGTGTGTGAGAGAGAGAGAGAGAGTGGGGGTGGGGATGGGGGGTTCCTAATGTTTCCAAAGTTCAGTAAATACCATTTGCTGCATATGTTTTTGTAATTTTAAGTATATAATTGTATGCCTGTATCCTATGATATTTTATTGATTTCAGTAGGCATGTATTGGAATACATTCCTATGTGGATACACAAATTGTTGGCATGGCTTTGCTTTCAGCTAAAATTCATAAATTCAGTGAAAGAAATTGTTTTAAATCAGTATTATTTTTTTAATTTATCCTTTTTTTTTTTCTTTTTCAGTGAGACGACGCAGAGGGTAAGTTATTTCTTAACATTTTTTCCAATGATTGTGTGCTTGGATGAATGAGTGTGACATGTTCTTTGCCTTTAAAAAATTTTTTTTTTTTTATAACTGTGATTGTGTATATTACATATTATTACATGTTTATAATTTTTTATTTTGTACTTTGTGGCTCCGTATAGTGTGTTTGTATGTATTTGGTGTGTATTTGTAATTGTATTTACTCCCATAGGAGTTACACTTGTTTTTGGTGCAAAACGCAGGCCTCTGATCCATGGAGGAGAGTAGTGGGAACTGCAGCTCTGCACACAAGGGTTTTTGTTGACAAGCGCAGTTAGTGGTGGTTCCATTGCAACTCCTAGATTGCTTTCACCAACGATGCCTTTGTAGCATCGTGGGCGTGGAGTGACAAGACTTAAGTTACAAGCATCAAAGTCTGAGAGCAAGCCTACATCACCAGCATTGAAGCTATGCTACTCACCAGACATCTTTGACTGGCTTAGAGGACACACGATTGTCTCAAAGCTGTTTTCTTTGGTGAGCTTTGCCAGGGCTAACGTCAAAGATGAGCCCCACAAAGACACTCTAAAGACCAGCTGAAGCGATGGCTCAGTGCAGCCAGCATTTTAGAAAAGGACTGGGAAAACATTGCCAGAGACAGAGACAGCTGGAGATCAACTGCCAAGCAAGGCGCTGAGACCTTTGAAGCTGCAAGTGGGCTAGATGTGGAGGTAAAGTACAGATGGAAGAAAGCATTGGCTGCTCCCAGCCTTCCTTCCCACAGATTTCCTTGCTCCCTGTGTGCCAGGGTGTGTCGCTGCAAAAATCGGCCTGTACAGCCACCAGAGGACTTGTTGTCAAAGACCTTCTTCTCAATGGTCCTCTGATCTAAAGAACCTGCCATCATCATCATTTAAGCCCTTGTCTGTCTGTCTGGGGAGAGGGGGAACTGCTGTATTCACCTGAAGACGTTAGAGAACAAAGTTGCTGTGTGCTGATAACTACCCTGTACGTCAGGTGTGGCACAGTAGTTATGCAGACTGTGTCTTGGTGTCGGCTCCTTTGTCGGTGTTGAAAAGAGCAGGAAAAAAGCTTGCAGTGGGTGTCGCTGTGTTGAGATCTGATCACAGAGTGGACGGTGTCACCTTTGGTTTGCTGCTGTTGCACATTATATATGGTTCAGATCTGTCGTAATGCTGTTGTGAACAGTGTCAGGGTCAACCTCTGAACCAGGAAGTTTGACAGATGTGGCGGTGAAAAAAGAAGGAAAACTTCACATGTATCATTAAAAACAGCAGGCATCACTGCCTAAAGTCTCTCTGTGGTTGATGTCAGCCTGGCTGCAGGTTTCCCTGTCGACGATCACAAAACAGATTCAAGAAAGCGGAGATCAGCAGAGGAGAAAAGAGAGGAAGAAAGGGAAGAAAGTCCCAATAATAGTGTCAGGGCCTTGAAATCAACTTCAGATGAGGTGACATTTCAAACATGGCTGTGGCAGCAGCGGTGACTGACCCATCAATGTTCGACTTCTTCTCCTTGTTTGCTAGTGATTCCAGATTGCTGGAATTTCTGGCTTCTTGGTGGATGAAAGTGCGTTTATGGAGTGTGTGTGTGTGTGTGTGTGTGTGTGTGTGTGTATTCAGTATGTTTGTGAGCAGTTTCTCAGGCTTACCCAAGATCAAAAGTTTGCTTTGTTTCTTTGAATTTTTTTCTTTTTTTCTTTTTATAATCATTTTATCGCATAATATATTGTATAAGATAACTTGAACTACCAGTATGATGCTAAAACATTGGGCCTTTACAATGCTGCAGTACAGTTTGAGAGTTCACTCATTCGCTGAGAAAAAGCACAAATGCCAAATTATTTATTCAATCATTCTGTGACAAGACAAACAGAAATCAATGGGAAGAAAATCCACAGTTAGATGTATTTGTTGTCAGTTGAAGCATTGAAGCTGATGCAAATGAAAGAAGCAAGAGTAAAAAAACAAACAACAGAAAGCGTATTATTATATGTGCTGTTTGATCAAGTTGCTGGGGGCAGTTAGACTGGGTAACAGAAGTGAAGCCATGATCACAAACTGGGGCTGGGGTCTGCATGAATCGGTCAGGCTGTTGGAGACCAGGTGAGGGAGGGGTTGGGTGGGTTCTTTGTGCACTTTAGATGACTGGAATGGAATGCGTATTTGATATGTGTATTGTACTCTTTTAGTAAGCCTGTTCATTAAAAAAAAAAAAAAAAAAAAAAAAAAAATTTACAGAGGTGAGCAGAAAATAAAGATGTGGAGTTTGTGTTATTTATAATGTAACAAGCAGCATAGTGGCTCACTAGCTGTGAACATCGGTGTCCAACCATGTGAAGGTGCATGTGAAAGTGAAGTGAATTTCTTCATGATCTGATGCCCTGGTCTGGGTGTTGTTGTGCAGGTGATTTAACCTCACTGAAATACTGTAAGCATCAGTTGAAATCCAGGCTTGTTCCTTGACATCCATGCATGAAGATATTATCAGACAGTTTGTCGTTCATTTGATTCAAATGCATTTTGAAACCCACCCTCAGTGCTGCATGTAATTGTAATTTTTTTTTTTTTTTTTAACTTATTTGTGCCCTCCTTCCCATTAGATTATGATATATGTTTGTTTTAGATATAAAATTTTCGAATGTCTCTAAGCTGCTTCTTCTTCTTTTTCTTCTTCTTCTGCGTTCGTGGGCTGCAACTCCCACGTTCACTCGTATGCACACGAGTGGGCTTTTACGTGTATGACCGTTTTTACCCTGCCATGTAGGCAGCCATACTCCGTTTTTGGGGGTGTGCATGCTGGGTATGTTCTTGTTTCCATAACCCACCGAACGCTGACATGGATTACGGGATCTTTAATGTGCGTATTTGATCTTCTGCTTGCATATACACACGAAGGGGGTTCAGGCACTAGCAGGTCTGCACATATGTTGACCTGGGAGATTGTAAAAATCTCCACCCTTCACCCACCAGGCGCCATCACCGTGATTCGAACCTGGGACCCTCAGATTGACAGTCCAACGCTTTAACCACTTGGCTATTGCGTCCGTCAAAGCTGCTTCTAATTTCTTGAAACTTCCATTGCGTCTTGCCATCCAGGCATGACAGTATTGTAATAAGAGTTTGCTGTGTGTAAGACCCATTCTGTGAACTGTGTACATGTCTTTTTTTCTTTTTCCCCAGACTGCATGGTCAACATTTGTTCTACTTTCTATGTTCCCATCACTCCTTGATGAGGAGCCACAGTCTCTTCATGAAAAAAATTATTCTGTTGTTGATGTGTTTGTGTGAACTGAACAGGGCAATATGTATATTGCATACACATTTACGTTTGTGCTAATATTGTGTGTGTGTGTGTATGTGTGTGTGTGTGTGTGTGTGTGCAAACAACCCAGCAAGCTTTCACCACTCATCTCTCTGTCAGTCACTGCTTCCTACTTCCTGGTGTTAAATGAGCGATGAACTCTGCACACAGAAAATAAGTGAGTCAGTTCCTGTTGTCAGTTCCTGCTGACATGTGACAAGTGTTTAAGTTTAGAATGCTCTCTGCCCCCCTTGACACATCAAATGTGAACCACAGCGAGGCGAAGCCTTGAGGACTCAAGCGTGACCCCTCTTGAGCAGCAACTAAACCGAAAATGTGGAGTGGCGTGGGTGAGGGTGGTTAAAAGTGCTTGCAGTGTCTGTCCAAATCGTATCACCGTCAGAAACAGTGCACAGCTGCTGTTTGATCTGGAGGTGTAAGTGAAGAAGCCGCAGTGTGTGGTAGATGTACAAACGGTTTGAAAAAAATCAGCTGGGTTATAAACTGAAACATTTCTCACTTCATGCATTTGGCCCCCCACCCCCTGGCCCTCTCCTGCCACCCCCCTCCCAAAAAACCCCCCAGAAAACCCAAACAAACCCAAAACAAAACAAAAACAAAAAAACCCTTACTCCCTGCTAGGACTGCAGGCGTCATCCTCATTCTTTTTTTTTTCTTCTCCTTTTTCCCCCAGTCATTTAACCACTTTAATGTCTGAAATGCATAATCTGCTGGACTTTATTTTTCAAGCTCATCATAAGAGGAATGAAAATTAATGCCTGTTTGAAAGGAATAATGATTTTGTAAGTAAACATCATTCCCTCATAAAAGAAATTTGCCTTTTAGCCCCCGCCAAAAGAATCACTTGCATGATCCATGGTGGGGAAGGGGTTGGGGGAGGGGGTGTAAATTTATGTGTCAGAGGGTTTCAGTTTCAGTTTCACTTTCTCAAGGGGGCGTCACTGCGTTCGGACAAATCCATACACGCTACACCACATCTGTTGAGCAGATGCCTGACCAGCAGCATAACCCAACGCGCTTAGTCAGGCCTTGAGTGCATGCTTACATATTTGTGTACCTATGAAAGTGGATTTCATTTTACGTAATTTCGCCAGAGGACAACACTCTCGTTGCCATGGGTTCTTTTTCAGTGCGCCAAGTGCGTGCTGCACACGGGACCTCGGTTTATCGTCTCATCCGAAAGACTAGACGCTCAGTTTGATTTTCCAGTCAAACGTAGGAGAAAGGGCGAGAGCGGGATTCGAACCCACACCCTCACGGACTCTTTGTATTGGCAGCTGAGCGTCTTAACCATTCTGCCACCTTCCTTGTCAGAGGGAGATAATGTTACTGAAACAAAGTTCAAGAAATGCGTTGTTGATAGTGAAAAAGTCTGAAATTCACATCAAACTTCATTTGTTGTAAATGTTGTTATCCAAAATGGGGGATTGGTGGGGGTGGGTATAATGGGGATAGTGAGAGCGGGGAGGGGAAAGTGAAATGTGGAATCAGTTACTGAATGGAAAGCATTAACACGATCGTGAATACATCGCACTTCGCTTTGGGTTCCACTGAAGGAAGGATTCTGTCTCAGTGAAGATGGCTCAGTGTCTGCCATGAAGGCCAAACGAATCTGGGATCTTTGTGAACACATATCAGTGTCACTGTGAGTGGTGTTGTCAGGAGAAATAGTTTTAAATATGACTGCATTGCATGTCCATGATTATTTTGAATGCATGTGGTGGTTGTACTGCTATCCGTTTTTTTGTGTGTTCAGCCTGTGTCACTTGACAAGAGATTGTGCATGCATGAGTATGCGTTGCATGCGCACTCTCACGTGTGTGTGTATGTGATATGTGGGAATGTAATGATCTTGATAATGTTTGGCTGTTGCTTTCTGCCCTGGCAAATCAAGTAGAAATGACATGGTGTTTTGTCGTTTCTGCCACACACTTTTTCCCTGTGGATTTTTTTTTTCTCCATTTCCATTAGATTTTTATGCATAGGTGTTTGTTGTTGGTATTTGTTTCTGTGTGTGTGTATGCATGTGCATGTGCATGTGTGTGTGTGAAAGATTGTCAACAAAACAAAAGCTGAAAAGATTGGAGAGTTCTACGGTCACTCATTATTTAAGATAAATGTTTAGATTTTGCGGTGTCTGTGTTGCCAGATTTAAACTGGTATTGTGCAGGGCATTTGGATTTAGCAAATGGCAGTTCTGCTTTGGATGTCTTTGTTAGCATTTTGCATTTCATTGTATTGTTGTTTTTTGTTTGTTTATTTTTTGTTTTGTTTTTTCCAAAGTTCCATTTTTCATCAGAACCAGCATTGCAAGTATTGATGTCAGGGCCGTGACCCTTCTTGCCTACTGTAAGAGAGACCATGGTGGTGGTTTTCTTGCTTCCTGTTGTTTATATGATTACATTTTACCCAGCCATTTACAGAGACTTTTTTTTTTTTTTTACTACTCAGACTGAAAACCATTGTTGATGACAGTTCACAGATGTGACTTCAGTCAAAACGTGTTACTAAAGGGCGTATTGGCGATTACTTGTTGATACTGTTTGATCACCATTAGTGCTGTATTGTCTGCTGGGTCGCTCTTTGTTCTGATGCTCGCTCTTTGTTTTGCCAGCGTTAACTATGGTGGTGCAATCAAGAATCGCTTACCTGAAGATCCAGTCATCAGCTTCATCTACATGTGATGTGCGGCTTCTGTTCAGACGTCTGTGTGTGTGTCCGTGTGTGTGTGTGTGTGTGTGTGTGTGTGAGAGAGAGAGAGAGAGAGAGAGAGAACAAGAACTTTAATCTCCAGGCCTCCGGCCCCTAGAAAGAGGTCAAAAGTACACAATATGGTGATCACGCAGCGACAACAAAATGTAAAATACATACTAACTTAAACCGGTAGAACAAAAAGCTTCTTGTGCATAGTAAATTAATTCTAACGTTCATCATTATTGTCACAGAATTCCTCTCATATCTTCAGGGCATTAAATATATAAACGCAGAGTTTATGAATACTGTAAACAGAACCACTCTTAAGTAAGTGAACATACGATGGACCTTCAGAGTTCAGATGTTTTTGCCGCAGGTTATTGTAAAGGACACAATTGTTTATAAAACGGTTTTCATCTTCAACCACATTGCAACATTTACATGCGTAATTTGAATTACATTTGAATGTTCTCCTAAAAAATGATCTATTTATTGGAAGCAAACCAAGCCGTAATTTTACCAAACAATCCCCAAAACACTTTTTATCCACAAAGTCAAAATATTGCTCACACTGAAAACCAGTTTTAAACAGTCTGTAGTTATGATATATATCTTTAGACATTACTGACTCCTCTTGCATAAATATATCTTTCATTCTTTGCTTAAATAATGACAAAAACGTTTGCTTACAACCAACACCTTGTTGCAACCAGACATATCCAAACCCAAGTCTAAATAAAGTATTTTTTTTTTTTACTAAAGACACCCAACATTTTTTCCCCCTTTCGTCCAGGTTAAACATAAAAAAATATGCCTGTCTGGGTAACTGGTGCACATACATATTCAGCAACCTTAACCAGTACTTGATATGCCTTATAGCACTATTTATATACAGTAGATAACATCCTAGTTCGCCGTATGCAAACTTGTTTTGTACTCTAAGGAGAGAGAGAGAGAGAGAACAA
This sequence comes from Babylonia areolata, assembly GCF_041734735.1. Taxonomy (NCBI): domain Eukaryota; kingdom Metazoa; phylum Mollusca; class Gastropoda; order Neogastropoda; family Buccinidae; genus Babylonia; species Babylonia areolata. The sequence continues at coordinate 35,126,291 of NC_134902.1, read as the reverse complement.
GAACAAGAACAAGAACAAAACTTTAATCTCCAGGCCTCCGGCCCCTAGAAAGAGGTAAAAAGTACACAATATGGTGATCACTCAGCCACAACAAAATGTAAAATACGTACTAACTTAACCTGTAGAACAAAAGTGCTTCTCATGCATAGTAAATTAATTCTAACTTTCATCATTGTTGTCACAGAATTCCTGTCGTATCTTCAGGGCATTAAATATATAAATGCATAGTTTACGAATATTGTAAACAGAACCATTCTTCATCAAGTGAACATACGATTGACCTTCAGAGTTCAGATGTTTTTGCCGCAGATCATTGTAAAGGACACAATTGTTTATAAAATGGTTTTCATCTTCGATTACATTACAACGTTTACATGCGTAATTTGAATTACATTTGAATGTTCTTCTAAAAAATGATCCATTTATTGGGAGCAAACCAAGCCGTAATTTTACTAAACAGTCCCTAAAACACTTTTTATCCACATATTCAAAATATTGCTCACACTGAAAACCAGTTTTAAACAGCCTGTAGTTATGATATATATCTTTAGACATTACTGACTCGTCCCACTCCTGCATAAATATATCTTTCATTCTTTGCTTAAATAATGACAAAAATGTTTGCTCACAACCAACGCCTTGTTGCAACCAGACATATCCAAACCCAAGTCTAAATAAAGTATTCTTTACTAAAGACACCCAGCATTTTTTTCCCCTTTCGTCTAAGTTAAACAACATCAAATATGCCTGTCTGGGTAATCGGTGCACATTCATATTCAGCAACCTTAACCAGTACTTGATACACCTTGTTGCACTATTTATATATAGTGGATAACGTCCTAATTCGCCGTATGCAAACTTGTTTGGTACTCTAAGTGTTGTGTTCAAAAAACGTTTACATGCAAAGGAATGAACTTTCTCAATATTATCAAGTCTATTAAGACCCCACATCTCAGAAGCGTACAAAAGAATGGGTTGTACCTGAGCATCGAATATTTTGAAAAAACATCCTTTGGAAATATCATTCAGCTTCGTTATATATTTTATACAGTCAATGCATGCATGTTTGCCTTTTGCTACTAAAACCCCTGCTCCTTTGTTTATACTCATTTTTGTTGTAAAAACAAACCCTAGATAATTATATTCATTCACTACTTCTAGAGCATTTCCATCGAGATTCCACTTTTCATATCTTCCCCAAAAGCCACCTTTTCGAAAAACCATCACTTTAGTCTTGTCAGTATTTACATTCAAGAAGAGTGTTTTACATGCATTATTCAGAATATTAATTTGATTTTGCAGACCAGTGGCAGTGTTAGATAGCAGTACAATATCATCTGCGAACAGAAGAATGAACAACTCTAATAAATTAGGCAAAAACTGAATTCCATGAATACCACTGATTTCAACTGCTGAGAGAGAGAGAGAGAGAGAGAGAGAGAGAGATAGAGAGTGTGTGTGTGTGTGCATATGTGTGTGTGTGTGTGTGTGTGTGTGTGTGTGTGTGTGTTTTATCTTCAGTTTAACGTCTATTCACTATAAGTGTTTTTAGACGGAAAGGAGTAAAGAAGTGGATAAAGGAAAGGGAATGCATGTGAATATTAGTGTAAAAAAGTATTTTTTAGAGGAAAAGTATATTATAAGAAAAAGGTCTAAAGAGATTGTGGTGTGTATTGAATGAGGTGTCAGGGGAAGGAGAATATGTATATGCATATCAACAAGTATTAACCTACAACAATGTAAATATAAATAGCAACATTAATTATAACACATCAAAGGAGGATACCAACTGGACTGGAGTTTAAAATTTCCGAAAGCATTCTAAGCAATGAATAATCATTCAAAATCTTTTCAGTGGCTAATGAAATATTGGAAGAAAAGTCATCAGCTACATCTTTAGGAATTAAATGTCTTATGCTCAGACAATGAATGAGTAGATGACTTACAGTTATTTGCTTACCACATATACATTTTTTATTTTTAGAAAATTTTGTACGAAAGGCATTTAAACGAATTCTATACATTAGACTTGTAATTTGTCTTGAATGTGCTGCTGGTGTCAAATTTAGAAAATGTTTGGGATTAGCTGCATTCTTTGTGTTTACACAACACTGGTAATATTGATTATTTGAATCTATAAGTAATTTCTTAAATCGATTTCTAGATACATTTTCTATACAACTAATGTATTCATGTAGATCTAACTGGATGTCAAGTTGTATTGCGCCTTCGAAATTACGTGCTGCTCTTCTAGCTGCTTGGTCTACCCACTCATTTGAAGATATTCCACAGTGCGAAGATACCCAATAGAAAGTTATTTTAATGCCCTTTTTTGTCAGTTGGTGAATAATATGTTTTATTTCCATTGTCATCTCAATTCGCTTCTTTGAATTTGGAGATTCTATAGCTTGTAATACTGACTTCGAGTCTACACATAATAGAATTTCACTGACAGTTTTCGGAATGTCTGAAATATAATTTAAGGCCATAAGTATGGCTATAAGTTCAGCTGTGAAAATGGAATATTGTCTACCAATATAGTATAATTTTTCTATTCTAAATGAAGGAATTACAAAAGCCGCTCCTGAATTACCATCTTCTAGAACAGATCCGTCTGTGTATATTTTTAGATAATTAGAATATTGATTTTCTATATGGGAGAGCACTTCAGGTTTTAACAAAAATGGTGACTGGTTCATGGATAAATCTGTATAATCCATGTCAAAGGTAGCTTTACACTGCTCCCATTCAGGGACTGGTGAAAAAGTAGGTATTTTTGCAATTTGCTTGTCTTTTGATTCCGTAGCACTAATGATATCTGATGCAAATGTATTAACTCTCTCCATACGAACGGCGAAAGAGACGACGTTAACAGCGTTTCACCACAGTTACAACCATCAAAATATTGCAAGCGGAAGGCTCTTACACTGAAGAGGTGAATGTTGACAAAGAATACCACAATTCTGACGACGGAAGCTAAAGGTTGGGTCATAGAGACACCCACTGGACATCCGAGGGGTCTGTGTAGACAAAATCTTTTTGTGAACTTAAATTAGCTTCTTCTTTTGAAAAGGTTTCATATGCGAAAGATTTGATAACGAATTTCGCGGCTGAAGCTTTCCTTTGTTCATCAAGAGATAAAACACCTGCTTCTCTGTAGGTCCCTAAATTTGATGTAAGAATGGGCACACCTAGAGCAAGTTTATAAGCCTTACAATCGATGCTTTGCAGCTTCTTTAACAAATGCAGTGGAGCACTGAAAAATACCTCTTGAGCGTATGTCAAGCGTGAACGTACGAGAGAGGTTGCGAGAGATATCAACGCTTGCCCCCAGTGCTGTTTACAAATTATTTTAAGGAAATTTAGACCTTGCTTTGTTTAGTATATAGTCAGTATGATAATTCCACGAAAGCTTTGAAGAAAGATAGACTCCCAAAAATTTAACATATTGTGTATATCTGATGATAGAACCATTTATTGTAAACACGGGGAGTTTTTCTGGGTCTGATCCTGTATTAAATAGCATCATATTTGTTTTTTCTAAGGACAATGATAAGCCATTTTCTGTCATAAAGTTGCTGATTTTATCAAGTTCCCGCTGGTATATTTTCTTTATGTAATTCATTGTCCTAGTAGGCGTTTTACTTTTCATTGTCACCTTCATCCATAAACAAATGTCATCAGCAAATTGAACCAAGACTGTATCTTTAGCTAGCTTGTTAGGTAGATCTGCTAATAATATATTGAATAAAATCGGCGAAATTACTGATCCTTGTGGTAACCCCATATGTAATTGTCTGGGGTTTGAGTAGGTATTTCCTATTCTTACTTGTATAAATCTATCTGATAAGAAACTTCTAATATAATCATACATGTTGCCTGTGATACCGATATTTTTCAGTTTATATAATAGTCGAGCGTGCCACACTTGGTCGTATGCTTTTTTCACATAAAAAAAGTCGCTAGTACGTTTTTTCGCCTTGCAAACTGTTGCTTTACCTGTGTAGTCAGTTTGACTAGATGTTCTGTGGAGTATCTACCTTTTCTAAAGCCAGCTTGGTTTATAGGAATTACACTATGCTTCTCACAATAATGAACAAGTCTTTTTAGAACAATTTTTTCCATTAGTTTGCATATATGCGATGTTAAGGCAATTGGTCGATAACTGTTTTTATCTGTTCTGCGTTTGCCCTGTTTGTGTATTGGGACAACAATTGATTGTTTCCATACAAGAGGAATGTCACCATCAGACCAACATTTCTTTAAAATTAAGTGTAAGAAGTCAGTCAAATTTCCAGGCAAATGTCTCAAAATTTCGTTTGAAATTCCGTCTAAACCAACTTCTGTTTTTTTGCTGCCGAGATCTGAGAGACATTCCTTTATTTCATCTGGTGTTATTTCACTATTTATATATAGGTGATTTACGCTCTCTGAATCTTGGTATATTTCATTTTTCTCTTGGCTTTCTCTGAACTTTCTATTTTCTTCTGACAAACCAGTGTTTCTACTATGATTACCAAACATGTCAGCAAAAACCTCTGCCTTTTCAATATTTGAAGGTAGATCTGTATGGTCCAATTTAATTGGGCGTTGTGGTAAATATATTCCATTTTTCATTGTTTTTAGTTTTTCCCATACCTTTTGCATATCTTTGTGATTGAAAACTTCATTTGTGCAGAAGGACGACCAGTACTGCCTTTTCGCTTGTGCGTTAACACTATTTGCTTTATTTTTAGCCTTTTTCATCTCTAAATGATTTGGGAGGGATTGTACTTTTAAGTATATTTTGAATTTTGTCTTCTTTTCTTTCTTTGCTGCTTCACAAGCCTCATTCCACCAGATATTACCAGAGTGCTTATGATCTTTAACCGATTTGTACTTAGGTATAGATTCATTTGCAGCAGTGATGACTACATTTGTGTGTGTGTGTGTGTGTGTGTGTGTGTGTGTGTGTGTTGTTCGTTCGTTCTTTACTTTAACGTCTTTTCACTATTAGACGAGGGGAGGAGGGGGAGGGGGGGGGAATTACTGTGTACGCATACGAGTAAGTGAAAGTGTGTGTGTGTGTGTGTGTGTGTGTGTGTGTGTGTGTGTGTGTGAAAATTACTGATTTAAGTTTTGTTTAAAAAATAAACAAAAAAACATAACAATATAACATATTTCTAATGAAAAACTAACAACTTTAACAGCGAACCAACTGGACTGTTTAACAAGGAGTTGAAAAAGTCATACAATAGCAATGGACTGCTGAAGATCGTCAACACTGAAGATGATTTCAGTCCAGG
>NC_134902.1:35108506-35116006 GCF_041734735.1 Babylonia areolata | reverse complement strand
CCTGCAATTTGCTCATATGGCTTCATTATTTCTGTCGTTACATGATATTGTGGTCTTTGAAGACCTCAGGAATATGTAGATAATAGGACATGTACGACGGGCGCAATAGCCGAGTGGTTAAAGCGTTGGACTGTCAATCTGAGAGTCCCGGGTTCGAATCACGGTGACGGCGCCTGGTGGGTAAAGGGTGGAGGTTTTTACGATCTCCCAGGTCAGCATATGTGCAGACCTGCTAGTGCCTGAACCCCCTTCGTGTGTATATGCAAGCAGAAGGTCAAATACGCACGTTAAAGATCCTGTAATCCATGTCAGCATTCGGTGGGTTATGGAAACAAGAATATACCCAGCATGCACACCCCCGAAAACGGAGTATGGCTGCCTACATGGCGGGGTAAAAACGGTCATACACGTAAAAACCCACTCGTGTGCATAGGAGTGAACGTGGGAGTTGCAGCCCACGAACGCAGAAGCAGAAGAAGAAGAAGAAGAAGGACATGCACAGTCACTGGGTTTCAGTACAAGTCTGAACCCAAAAGTCCATAAAGTTGTGTGTAAATACATGTTGACGGAGTGGCAGATTCTGGCTGTTCTGTCACAAATACTGCTGGAAAACTATTGTGGATAGGCCCACACACATTTGGAACAGGACATTTAATGAGAATTTAGGGGTGGGTGTTTAGAAGGTATTTTAGCAGGAGGAAGGGAAACTTAACATCCATAGTGTTTGTAATTTCCACACGTTCATGTCTGCGAATCTACAGTTGGAAAACTTGGGACAGGAAAGGAAATGTGAATAAAATTACTCTGTCAGAGAATTTTATTATTTGTCTTTTTTAATATTCTTTTTTTTTTGAGTAATGAGAGGAACAGATTCCACATTTCTTTTTGTCCATAAAAGGAAAATTTGTTACTTTTTGTTTGTACTGTGGAATGTAGCGTCTGTTCCATATCAGAAGCCACCCACTTCACTGTGGCTACCAGAGACCTCTCCCCAGCTTTCACTCCCATTGCTTTCCTGCGCTTTGGTTCCAGAGTCTGGTAATCTTCAGAGCCATCCAGTGATGGGCATGATAGCTGAATGGTAAGAGCATTGGACTTCTTCTTCTTCTTCTTCTTCTGCGTTCGTGGGCTGCAACTCCCACGTTCATTTCTTCTTCTGCGTTCGTGGGCTGCAACTCCCACGTTCACTCGTATGCACACGAGTGGGCTTTTACGTGTATGACCGTTTTTACCCAGCCATGTAGGCAGCCATACTCCGTTTTCAGGGGTATTGGACTTCTAATCCTAGGGTGGGTCCTGGGTTCCAGTCCTGGCTGTTCTGGAGGGTCAAGGGTAGAGGTTTTTCCCATCTCCCAGGCCAACAGATGTAGGGACCTGCTAGTGTCTGAACCCCCTTTGTGTGTGTGTACGCATGCAGAAGATCAAATGCGCACTCAAAGGATCCCGTAATCCATGTCACCTCATGGTGGGTTTTGGAAATAAGGACACCCTATGCCTGCACATCCCCGAAATCACGGCTGCCTATATGGTGGAGTAGAAATGGTCATGTTCATAAAATCCCATCTTTACATATAACAATGTATGAGATCCGGCCCGCAAAGGCAGAAGAAGACTGTGCAGCAGGATATGACCTCCATGAATGCTGTCCTGGAACCATTCCAGTCTGGTAATTTTCAGACCCACCCAGTGCAATGATTGAGACAATTGACATGATTGTCTGTACTACACGTCGACACATCTGCAAGTCAGTGACATTCTGCAGTTGACCAGGCTGACTAGTTTCACTTTTGATAATGATAATGTCATCATGCATGGTGGATGATTTTGTGTGTGGCATCGTGACATTTTGTTTTTGGCTGTCCTCTGATCTGGTAGGTTGTTTCTAGATGAACTCATTTTCTTTGGTACAGTGTGTTGGCCAATATCATAGATTGACATTATAACTTTATAAGCTTACAGGTCTGGTAGGTTGTTTCTAGATGAACTCATTTTCTTTGGTACAGTGTGTTGGCCAATATCATAGATTGACACTATAACTTTATAAGCTTACAGGTCTGGTAGGTTGTTTCTAGATGAACTCATTTTCTTTGGTACAGTGTGTTGGCCAATATCATAGATTGACATTATAACTTTATAAGCTTACAGGTCTGGTAGGTTGTTACTAGATGAACTCATTTTCTTTGGTACAGTGTGTTGGCCAATATCATAGATTGACACTATAACTTTATAAGCTTACAGGTCTGGTAGGTTGTTTCTAGATGAACTCATTTTCTTTGGTACAGTGTGTTGGCCAATATCATAGATTGACATTATAACTTTATAAGCTTACAGGTCTGGTAGGTTGTTTCTAGATGAACTCATTTTCTTTGGTACAGTGTGTTGGCCAATATCATAGATTGACATTATAACTTTATAAGCTTACAGGTCTGGTAGGTTGTTTCTAGATGAACTCATTTTCTTTGGTACAGTGTGTTGGCCAATATCATAGATTGACATTATAACTTTATAAGCTTACAGGTCTGGTAGGTTGTTTCTAGATGAACTCATTTTCTTTGGTACAGTGTGTTGGCCAATGTCATGGATTGACATTATAACTTTATAAGCTTACAGGTCTGGTAGGTTGTTTCTAGATGAACTCATTTTCTTTGGTACAGTGTGTTGGCCAATATCATAGATTGACATTATAACTTTATAAGCTTACAGGTCTGGTAGGTTGTTTCTAGATGAACTCATTTTCTTTGGTGCAGTGTGTTGGCCAATATCATAGATTGACATTATAACTTTATAAGCTTACAGGTCTGGTAGGTTGTTTCTAGATGAACTCATTTTCTTTGGTACAGTGTTTTGGCCAATATCATGGATTGACATTTTAAGCTTACAGTTGTGCCAACAGCAAAGTGAGAGCTGTATGGTCAGTGGTTTCTCCACTGCAACAGGAATTCATTTACAGCTTCGTCTTTGTGAATGACTGTGAATCTCAAACTAGAGGCAAGTTTGCACTGGCTCTTAGTGCTGCAGCCTTTGGGGCCCATTCCAACACTGATTGTCCTAAAACCCTTTTCGCTGAGAGAGTGGGGACGTAACTTGGGCAAGACACCCTCCACTATAATCAGGTTCTAGCCCAGATAGTCGGGACAGCAGTTGCCTCCTCTGTTCTGATGGTCGTAGTCAGACACGACCATCACACATGTTTGGAACATGTCACAATAAATGGCAGTGATAGATGAACAAAACAAGAAAATCTTAACTGATTTTCATTTTTTAACAAAATAGGAAAAAAAGCAATGATTGTGACCTGAATAAAGGTGCAGTTAGTATTTTTGTTCCTCATTCCATTTCCAAATGCAATATGTACCTTGTAAAATGTAAACATTGTAAGTTGTGTTTAATTTAAAAAAAAAATGTTTTCTTGGAATGCAGTAGATGTGTGACTTGCTTTGATTTTTTGTTTTCTTTTTAACATTTTGTGCCTTTTTTCCTTATGCGGTCTGTGTTTACGAAATAAACAGCATCCATGTCAATGTATAAAGTTACAGTTGGTCATAATATCTCCCCCCAGCTGATTAGAATCAGTGTGTTGACAATTTCCACTGTCAGTGTGTTCCATTGCTATTGCTTGACCAGAAATTAGATAAAATCAAATATTTTTATCTTTTGGAGAAAAAACAACAACAAACAAACAAAAAAAAAACCCAGCCAAGAATAGGAAGATTCATGACAAAAAAGGGAAACTAGAAAAATTCTGAAATATCCCCATCTATCGTTCTATCTATCTATCTATCTATATATGTGTATATATATATATATATATATATATTTTTTTTTTTTGCTGATTACTTTTGGAAAGAAAACCAACCACCTGTGTGTGTTTGTGTCTAAACATGAATGCTTATGCTGTGAACGCAAGATTGCTTTTTACGAGTACTGACAGTCGCTAATACTGTGCTCTTGTCTTTGGATATTCCGATTTTAAACTTTGATGTAGAGCGGACACAAATTCCTTCAGGTGCCGGCCATGCAGGTTGAAGAGACTGAGTGGTTTTGTTTGATTTGCGGCAAAGCCCCACAGCTTTTTTCTGTACCTGTTGCCTTCTTGATGTCTGTGTATATATCAGACGGAATGCTTGATGTAGCGTTGTTCATATTCTAACCCAGTTTCACGTTTCATTCTGTCATCACTGCCAGATGCTTAAGCTGGCTGGTTGTTCCTTACGCAGAGAACTGTGTTTATCCAGCACTTTCCTTTCACCTGCTGGCCTGCAAGAGAGAATTCAAGTTTGGCTGTGGCTAACTTCAGTGTGCTTTACTATGTATCATTATGGAATGATAATAATAATAAAAAGAAAAAGAAGAAAAAAAAAAAGACACAGTAGCATATGATCTACTGTCGTGTACAGAACTGATTATGCAGTTAAAAGCAAGCTTGAATGAATTGGAGAGCATAAATCATCATAGAGTGTGACATGACCAGTGACAATTGTGTCACAACTAAAAGACAAGTCACATGTGTGAACAGCAGCAAGCGCAAGTGATCCAAAATCCTGCATGTTCTCACGAACCAGGGTTTCTGTCAGGCAACTTACTTCAGAACGACACACCCTGTCATGGAAACAATTCTTATACCCCCAATGTCTCACCACACCATGCCAACATCAATTCAAAGGTTGTCTAGATAGTGTCATCAAATTTTTCTGAACAGCTAGCTTATTTCGGGCATCTGCTGTTATGACAGTTATGTACAATGATAGTCTTTAGATCAGTACACATGTATTGCAATCACAGTGACATGCCAATGTTACTCAAAGTTGACACGAGCATGGTACTCATCTGATCCGTTTTCCATTTTTCATTCACATAGTATTGTTAAATCTTAAAAGATGTGCTCCATTTAATGAATGAAAGCAGTACTGGTTTGATACCCGATTTCGATATAGTTACCTGTTTAAAAAAAAAAATAAATTTATACACACATTGATGATTAGTTTTGCTGATTGGGAGGTGTGAAAAAGCAAGTGCAGGAATATAACTATCAGTTCAAAGGCTCAACAGGCAGGACAGAGCTGCGGAACAAACGAACAAAGTGCATGTCACGTGTAGAGCAGTGTGTGAAAGAGCATGAAGTGGACAGCTGGACTTGCGTACATGTACCACCGTGCAAAAAGGATCACTGCCTTTGATAATCATATAAATGAACCTGTTATGATCTGTATTACTGTATTACTGGGTGATAAATGCTGTCGCTGATTTTGTAATAAATATGCCCTCTGACCATTTTGACACCATTGTTTTTGTTTTTTTACCCTCTGTGTACAGCTTGGAGTGCCTGTGTGTGACTATTATTTATCCGCATTGCACTGCGTTGCATGTGTCGTAGTGTGCAGGTGGTGTCACCCGCACTTCCACCCTCTCTCACCCCTTCCCCCTCCCTCTGCCTGCTGTGCCCCCATGCCCCCACCTTCTTCTCACGTCTGTCTTTGGTCAGTGAGTTTGCTGCGACTCTGCCTCCTTATTTGGCTGTCTTTGGTGACTTTGCTGTGACTCTTCCTCCTTATTTGGCTGTCTTTGATGAGTTTGCCACAACTCTGCCTCCTCACTTGGCTGTCTTTGATGAGTTTGCTGTGACTCTTCCTCCTTATTTGACTGTCTTTGATGAGTTTGCCACAACTCTGCCTCCTCACTTGGCTGTCTTTGATGAGTTTGCTGTGACTCTGCCTCCTTATTTGGCTGTCTTTGATGAGTTTGCTGTGACTCTGCCTCCTCACTTGGCTGTCTTTGATGAGTTTGCTGTGACTCTGCCTCCTTATTTGGCTGTCTTTGATGAGTTTGCCACAACTCTGCCTCCTTATTTGGCTGTCTTTGATGAGTTTGCCACAACTCTGCCTCCTCACTTGGCTGTCTTTGATGAGTTTGCTGCGACTCTGCCTCCTTATTTGGCTGTCTTTGATGACTTTGCTGTGACTCTGCCTCCTTATTTGGCTGTCTTTGATGAGTTTGCTATGACTCTGCCTCCTTATTTGGCTGTCTTCGATGACTTTGCTGTGACTCTGCCTCCTTATTTGGCTGTCTGATGAGTTTGCTGTGACTCTGCCTCCTTATTTGTCTGTCTTCGATGACTTTGCTGTGACTCTGCCTCCTTATTTGGCTGTCTGATGAGTTTGCTGCGACTCTGCCTCCTCACTTGGCTGTCTTTGATGAGTTTGCTGCGACTCTGCCTCCTCACTTGGCTGTCTTTGATGAGTTTGCTGTGACTCTGCCTCCTCACTTGGCTGTCTTTGATGAGTTTGCTGTGACTCTGCCTCCTCATTTGGCTGTCTGAGGTGTTTGCTGCGACTCTGCCTCCTTATTTGGCTGTCTGATGAGTTTGCTGCGATTCTGCCTCCTTATTTGGCTGTCTTTGATGAGTTTGGTATGACTCTGCCTCCTCACTTGGCTGTCTTCGATGACTTTGCTGTGACTCTGCCTCCTTATTTGTCTGTCTTCGATGACTTTGCCGTGACTCTGCCTCCTTATTTGGCTGTCTTTGATGAGTTTGCCGTGACTCTGCCTCCTTATTTGGCTGTCTTTGATGAGTTTGCTGTGACTCTGCCTCCTTATTTGGCTGTCTTTGATGAGTTTGCCACAACTCTACATCCTTACTTGGCTGTCTTTGGTCAGTGAGTTTGCTGCGACTCTGCCTCCTTATTTGGCTGTCTTTGGTCAAAGAGTTTGCTCAGTCGCAGGGCCCAGCTGTTGCGGTGTTTGGCGAGGCAGGCAGTGCGGCGTGAGGTTATGTTGATGCGATAACCCCCATGATGGTTTAGTCTGTTCACTGATCGCTGTAATGGGCACAGTTTATGCTGAAAGGGTCTATGATCTGGTGAAAAGATAGCACACTCAGTGCCTCAACTTATTCCTCTTCCCCCCAACCCCCTCTACCCCTCACCGCCCACACCTCCTGGTATTTTCCCCTTCCCTGCCTGCCTTCCCTCAGGATTCTTACCATGTCATCTGTTGATCTGTCCTGTCGTCCACCTGCCTTTCTCTCTCTCTCTCAGGTGGGGAAGGTGATGGTACTCAGTGTCTTGGACATGGGGAAATGTATGCTGTGGGGATCATTGATCGGGCCGGCTATCACACCCAGAGTTGTGTCTTTCTCCACCACCTTACCTCCCCCCTTCCTCCTCTCTGTTTTCCTTGTGACGTGGTGTGTTAATTTTGTCATGCAGTATGGAAGCAGGTTTTTAAAAAAAAAAGAAAGAGTGAATGAGAATGGAGCAATGAATGTGTCTCAGTCGTTCACCCAGCGTCACTAAGACAAACCACGATTCGTCAAGTTGGTTCAACTAGTTGGGGAGTGGTGTTTGTTATTAGTACACACGGTAGGCCCAGTGTTGGGAGGAAGGTGGCCTTGGAGACAGCCTTTGCTGATGGTCAACAGCCAAGACAGCAAATCGACCTCGGCAGCGAACAACAAACCCTTCACAATACAGTCGACTGCACCTTGATAGCAACTGACTCCCG
>NC_134902.1:35098506-35101006 GCF_041734735.1 Babylonia areolata | reverse complement strand
AAAAACGTCCACTCCTAGTATCAACAGACCAGCCATTGAAGCCAGCCTGCAACAACAGCAGCAACAGAAGAAGAAGAAGAAGAAGTGAGCATCAGAAGAAGCTGCCGAGCAGACAGTGGAACCTCAGGAGGTGGAAGAGGGCGGGGTGCGTGCTGGGTGGGTAGGATAGGAACCCCCAACGCCCAGCCCTTCCTGCGCCACACTGCAGCGCACGCACGGGTCTTTAATTAATTAATTAATTCATTAATTAAGCGGCTGCCGGAGTGGCCTTTTCGTTCTTCTTGAGGCAGTGCTTGAAAACCTCTGGACAAAGAACAGAGAAAGAATGTTATTATCATCATTATCATTATCATTACATATCGTGAAAACGTTAGCTTGATTGTTTGGCTTCTATGTGTTTTAAGATTTATTATTATTATTATTATTATTATTATTATTATTATTATTATTAATATTATTACATCCTTTAAAAAAAAGTTAATTTCATTGTTTGGCTTCTATGTATTTTAAGACTTAGATGAAAAGAAGAAGAAGTAAAAAAAAAAAAGAAGAAAAAAAAAGAAGAAAGTTTTCCTTATCGAAAAAGAAAAAAAAGTGTGAATATATTTCGATTTTATTCTTATTTTGTTTTAATTAGTGTTACACACACACACACACACACACACACACACACACACACACACACACACACACACAGTGCTAATCCTGTCTCTCCCTCTGTGTTTATCTCTGTGTCTGTCTCTCTCTGTCTCTCTCTGAGTGTCTCTCTCTGTCTCTCTCTCTCTCTGTCTCTCTCTGCCTGTCTCTGTTTGTGTCTCTCTGTCTGTCTGTCTCTCTCTCTGTCTCTGTCTCTCTTATTTCACTTACCCACTGTGGAGAGGAAATCGTCCATTTTCGACGCATCCAATGCGCCATCGTCTTTACCTGTAAATAGATAAAATCGCACACACACACACACACACACACACACACACACACACACACACACACACACACACACACGCACGCACACACACACACGCACACACACACACGCACACACACACACACACACACACACACACACACACACACAGAGCGTGAACATACCAATACAACCCAGCTGCACCCGCTCACTCGGACACGCACCAACCCTCACACCCAGCCATCCCTAATCCCCCCACCCCCCGACCCCCAACACCCCTCCGCCACACCCACAAAATACTTAGCGTCTGTACGTAACGAACAGACCTTCTAACAATTATATGACTTTCCTTTTTTTTTGCTGTGTGAAATTCTTTGTGCAAATTGGTATTGTGACAGCTTCAAATAAGACATTGTTTAATTCAACCAGATGTACTTATTATTATAATGATGATGCTGATGATCATTATCGTCATTCTTATCATTATCATTATCATCATCATTTATACTTATATACCTATCTTCGATTAGAAGCCAAGATCTCAGCCCTCGACAAACACAGAGCCACTGGCATAAAACAGGCTGCATTGCCCACCTGGGCAGACCCGACCCAGAGAGCTGCATTTGGGCGTTCATCATTCACTTCCTTTGACATTCAGTTAGGCTTTAACCATGCGACACACACACACATACACACACACACACACACACACACACACACACACACACACACACACACACACACACACACATCTGTGTATCTTTGTATCGGTCTATCTACTAGTGTATATACATAACAAACATCATCAGTGACTGAGAGCTACCTTTGAGCGCTCATCATTCGTTTCTTGCGTCAGTCAGTCAGCCAGTCAGTCAGTAAGTCAGCCAGCCAGCCACTCAGCCAGCCACTCAGTTAGCCAGCCAGCCACTCAGTCAGCCACTCAGCCAGCCAGCCAGCCACTCAGCCAGCCACTCAGTTAGCCAGCCAGCCACTCAGCCAGCCACTCAGTCAGCCACTCAGCCAGCCACTCAGTCAGCCACTCAGCCAGCCACTCAGCCAGCCACTCAGCCAGCCACTCAGCCAGCCACTCAGTTAGCCAGCCAGCCACTCAGCCAGCCACTCAGTCAGCCACTCAGTCAGCCACTCAGTCAGCCACTCAGCCAGCCACAGCCAGCCAGCCAGCCACTCAGCCAGTCAGCCAATCACTCAGTCACTCAGTCAGTCAGCTAGCCACTCAGTCACTCAGTCAGTCAGCTAGCCACTCAGTCAGTCAGCCAGTCAGCCAGCCACTCAGTCAGTCAGTCAGTCAGCCACTCAGTCAGTCAGCCAGCCACTCAGCCACTCAGTCAGTCAGCCAGCCACTCAGCCACTCAGTCAGTCAGCCAGCCACTCAGCCACTCACTCAGTCAGCCAGCCACTCAGCCACTCAGTCAGTCAGCTAGCCACTCAGTCAGCCACTCAGCCAGCCAGCTACTCAGCTAGTCACTCAGTCAGCCAGCCCGTCAGCTAGCCACTCAGTCAGCCAGCCGCTCAGCCAGCCAGTCAGCCAGCCACTCAGTCAGCCAGCCAGTCAGCCAGCCACTCAGTCAGCCAGCC
>NC_134902.1:35078506-35081006 GCF_041734735.1 Babylonia areolata | reverse complement strand
CATTGATGTCTGCATTACCATATTTCCATTTTTCATTTACACCCAAGATCCCTCCTTTCCGGAGTACAATCATTTTCGTTTTCTCAAGCTGAAGTTATAGGGAAGAGTTATCAGCATGTTGTTTTAGAATGTTAATTTGATTTTGAAGACCAGCTGGACAGTAAAAAGTTAGAACCACATCATCGGCAAATAATAAGGTTAAGATCTGGATTATCTTGGGTGTTTACTGTACACCATATCGTCCAATCCGGTATATATATATATATATATAAAGGAGAATAATGTTGGGGAGAGAACACAGCCTTGTCTCACTCCCGTTTCGCACTCGAAAAAAAATCTGTAAGACTGTCCGGGCACCTTACACATGATTTCACACTGCGAAACATGGTCTGCAGAATCTTTTGCATCTTACCTCCAACACCTCTTTTTCGAAGTACATTCCACAGAATATTTCAATTGATTGTATCAAGTGCCTTTCTGAAATTAACAAAACAAACATACAATTTTCCAGAACATTCAAGAAGTATCTTTGTACAACAGCATACAGAACAAAAATGTTATCTGATGTAGAATACGCAGACCTAAATCCACTTTGTTCTTCGGCGATTTCATTGTGTTCTGCCCATTTTATCAAGCGGTTATTCAATACTTCTGCAAAATCTTCCCCTAGTATACTGATCAAAGATACTCCTCGATGATTACTAGGATTGTCAGTATCACAGGCCTTATGCAGAGGCAGGATGATAGCGTCATACCATTGGATATTGCTGTGTATCAAATACGTGGTGGAACAAATGCAAAAGAAGAGGCAATGTGATCTGAAGACTGCTTAAAAATTTCAGCTGCAATGTTATCCGAGCCTGGAGCTTTATTCCTTTTTAGAGAACGAACAGCGGTTATCATTTCATCCGAGTATCAGTATCAGTAGCTCAAGGAGGCGTCACTGCGTTCGGACAAATCCATATACGCTACACCACATATGCCAAGCAGATGCCTGACCAGCAGCATAACACAACGCGCTTAGTCAGGCCTTGAGAAAAAACAACAAACAAAACAAACAAAACAAAACAAAACCCACAAACAAACAAACAAAGAAAAAAAAAGAATAGAAAGAAAAAAGAAATAAGTAAATAAATAACAGATAAATACAGAAAAAAGAACTACTACTACTACTACTACTACTAATATCAAAAAGGCGCAAAAACTTGATGAAGTCAACTATAAGTGTACAAAAAAACCCCAACAAAAAACAAAAAACAAAAAAAAACAAACAAAAAAACCAACAACAAACCAACAACAAAACAAACAAACAAACAAAAACATACCAGCCGCCGTGGCGAAGTGGTTAGCGTCGCGGACTGACGGCTGGGAGGACGCGGGTTCGAATCCCAGCGGAGGTGGGTTTTTCGGCCCGTGGCCGGCTCCTACCCAGAGTTGAGTGTGCTGTGGGCTTAAATGGGGAGACTGGGACCATACAGTCGAGTGTCATCCACTTGAAGGATGCGTCTTTGGGTGTACTGCTCTAATTACCTGACCAACACTGCAAGTGTCTGTATCTCTCGGGCCTGGTTATCGCCGGGATATCATTATGACAGGAAGCGTACAGTACAGCCTTGTCACGCAGTCCCAAACCAAAATGGACCTCCATAGCAACATCGTCATCATCATCGTCATCCTCCTCCTCCTTCATCGTCATCAATATAAACAAAACAGTCTCAAAGTCTGTGGCCTTTCATGCCCTGCTCTCATGGTGACCTCAGTTTGGGGTGAGTCCTGTCAATGTCGTCAGTGTCGGCGGATTCGTGGGGGGCTGTTGTTTGGGGGACGTGTTGGCGGTCTTCACTCTGGGAGGGACGCTCACTCAGTCTGGCTCCGCGATTAAGTCATTATTGTCGTTAGTAGGTGGCTTAGTAGGTGGTGTCCTAAGTACGTCAAATCAGAACAGGCACCACTGAACACCACCGAAGTGACTCAGCAGCAGTGCAGGGTCTCCTCTGGTGTGTGGCTTCCTGGCGACCTAACATCGATGGTTCCCTGTGGACTGCCGACGCTGGAACTGCGACGGACGAACCCGGGTGTGGCCGTGTATGGGGGAATCTAAATGAGCGGCGTGGGAGTAATGCCACTGAAACGGTGCAGATGATGGAGCAGCAAAAAAACACACACACAAAAACCCCAAAAAACAAAAAACAAAAACAACAACAACAACAAACAAAAACATAAATAAAATAAATGAATAAAAAAAGACAACAATGATGATAAATAAGCAAATAAATGTCAAACATGCAGACACACATTGACACATACACCCGAGCCAGTTGCTTTATCCAGCTCCTCTACATGATATTGGTTGTCTTCAAAATATGACATCAGGAATTTGCGTAATGTTTTCGTTCGTTTTAAATACGGACAGAGAGAGAGAGAGAGAGAGAACGGAACGGAATGGTTTATTCACATATAGGCCTCAGCCCCACGTGAAGGGGTTCACATGAACATGAGA
>NC_134902.1:35068506-35071006 GCF_041734735.1 Babylonia areolata | reverse complement strand
GGTTTCAAGTAGGCAGTGGAAGCGTGCGGACTGGTCCACATACACTACACCACATTTGCTTAAAAGAGAGAGAGAGAGAGAGAGAGAGAGAGAGAGAGAGAGAGAGAAGAGGTGACTGACATGCGCATCGATCTCACGCACTGGTCGAGCCTACGCTTCAAGGGGTGGGGGTGGGGGTGGGGTGGGGAGGGGAACAACAGAATTTCAAAATCCCACAGCTTTCATTATTATTATTATTATTATTATTATTATTATTATTATTATTATTATTATTATTATTATTATCATTATTAATCATTCATTCACTGCCCCAGTGGTCTTAAAAGGCTCTTGGACAACGTCCTTGCGAAAGGTAGTTTACTTGGATGTTCCTTTAGTATGAACAAGTCACCTGACTTCGTTCGCGGAGGGCACAAAACGACAACAAACAAACAACCCCCCACCCCACCCCCCAGCCACCTCAGCTCCCCCTCAAAACAACAAAAACGACGAAGTGAGAGGACTGAGCCCTGCCTTCATGCTGTTCCCGGCCATTGAAACCATTGATGATCGTGAAGGGCTATGGAACGTTACACCTTAATTAACTCTTTCCATACGAACGGCGAAAGAGACGATGTTAACAGCGTTTCACCCCAATTACCATCATCAAAATATTGCAAGCGGAAGGCTCTTATATTGAAGACGTGAATGTTGACAAAGAATATCACAACTTTGACGACGGAAGCTAAAGGTTGGGTCATTCAGACACCCACTGGATATCCGAGGGGTCTGTGTAGAGGAGAAGAGAGAACTGGCCGTACTGAGTGAGTTAAACCCCCTTTTTTTAAATACTTTTTTTTTTTTTTTTTCCTTTTTTTCCCCTCCAGTCGGGAGCAAGCCCAGCTGTGGTGCACGGTAGCGGCCCTGGTCCTGGTGGTCGGCCTGGTCTTCCTGTGCTGCAAGTATGACGTCACCTGCTGCAACGGGGATGAGCGCACCATAGCCCAGCGCCTGGGACTCAGGTCAGTGTTTTCTGACGGAGCACACCGCTGGCTGTCCTCGGTTGTAGGAGCAGTCTGAGGAAACAACACTGCTAAGTTTGCCTGGCGTTTAGTCTCTCTCCCCCTCCACCCCGACCCCCCCCCCCCCCCCCACCCTCTCTGTGTGCAAAGTTAAAGCTAAATCCATAGACATTGAAAAAAAAAAAAAAAAAAAAAAAAAAAAAAAATTCGCGTTTGGCCAGACTTTGTGTGCCCATGTATCGCTTGCACAGTCTCCAGCCCACGTCCGAGTCATCGAGTTCCTCACTTTCCCTATTCTCGTTCCGATTCAGTCCATTCTCGGTCCTATCTAGCCCATTCCCATTCCGATTTAGTCTATTCACGAGCCTGTTCCCGGTCCGATTTAGTCTATTCCCCGTCCGATTCGCCAGTCACCGGCCCCATTCGTCCACTACCGTTTCGCCTATTGCTGGTCCAATTCAGCGTTATTCAGCTTCGCATTTTCTAGGTCCGATTCAGCCTATTCCCGTTTGGCCCTCATCAAGACCAGCTGCTGTTGCTGCTGCTTGAACTGCTGTTGCCGCTGCTTGAACTACTGTTGCCGCTGCTTGAACTACTGGTGCCGCTGCTTGAACTACTGTTGCCGCTGCTTGAACTACTGTTGCCGCTGCTTGAACTACTGGTGCCGCTGCCTGAACTACTGTTGCCGCTGCCTGAACTACTGTTGCCGCTGCTTGAACTACTGGTGCCGCTGCTTGAACTACTGTTGCCGCTGCTTGAACTACTGGTGCCGCTGCTTGAACTACTGGTGCCGCTGCTTGAACTACTGTTGCCGCTGCTTGAACTACTGTTGCCGCTGCTTGAACTACTGGTGCTGCTGCTTGAACTACTGGTGCCGCTGCTTGAACTACTGGTGCTGCTGCTTGAACTACTGGTGCTGCTGCTTGAACTACTGTTGCCGCTGCTTGAACTACTGTTGCCGCTGCTTGAACTACTGGTGCTGCTGCTTGAACTACTGGTGCTGCTGCTTGAACTACTGTTGCCGCTGCTTGAACTACTGTTGCCGCTGCTTGAACTACTGGTGCTGCTGCTTGAACTTGAACTACTGGTGCCGCTGCTTGAACTACTGGTGCCGCTGCTTGAACTACTGGTGCTGCTGCTTGAACTACTGTTGCTGCTGCTTGAACTACTGTTGCTGCTGCTTGAACTACTGGTGCCGCTGCTTGAACTACTGTTGCCGCTGCCTGAACTACTGTTGCCGCTGCTTGAACTACTGGTGCCGCTGCTTGAACTACTGTTGCCGCTGCCTGAACTACTGTTGCCGCTGCTTGAACTACTGGTGCCGCTGCTTGAACTACTGGTGCCGCTGCTTGAACTACTGGTGCCGCTGCTTGAACTACTCTGGTGCCGCTGCTTGAACTACTGGTGCCGCTGCTTGAACTACTGGTGCCGCTGCTTGAACTACTGTTGCCGCTGCTTGAACTACTGTTGCCGCTGCCTGAACTACTGTTGCCGCTGCC